>NC_140503.1:191002533-191540033 GCF_964339955.1 Pipistrellus hanaki
ACTTTCAATTTATCTGTTTTCTCTCTGCTATAGATTAAAAATAGACTAATGTCACTTATGATTACAGACCACTATTAGAAGATTCAGTTACTCTGGATCTGTTTGTAGCTATATTCTTGACAGTCACATGTTTCATATCCTGACACATGTCATTCTTTGGAAATATTTGCTGAAGATAATCTACTGATAGGAAATACTAAAAGAGGGCACTTCATATGCATACCTATAAACTTCAAGTCTATCTCAGATCGAAAAGTATAATGAATATAAAACATTAAAGAATTCTAAGATTTTAGACAACTAAATTTATTTGTCAACTTGAATAACTAATTATATCACTTTATCAATGTCAATAATTATTTTCCATTAAAATTTCAATATTTTTTGAGAACTCTGTGTGAAAAGCAGTTCTAAGAAATAAGTATATGAGTTTATTCACTTTGGCGAATTCATTTTCAATTTATAGATGCAAAGGAACTAATATCAGGCTATTGCTAATACATTTTTAGAAATACGACCCACACAGTAAGATTTCCTGAACTTGCAGGCTAATAAAATATGTTCAAGAATCAGAATCAGCAGAGTATGTGGGCGGCTAAGTCACTGAGCTAATTAGTCATCCTCTCCCAAGAGCTACATATGACTTAGTGGCGTGTGTTTAGCATTACAAGTAAATCAACATTGTTCCGGCAGCGAAGCATCATTTCTGAGTAATTTCCATCATGCTGCCACCTTGACTATTCAATAAAATCTCCCAACTTTATGATGCTTAGAGCTTGTAAAAAGAGAGTGTTGCAGGAAGGAAAATTGATGCCACACATAATCATATAATAACCATAGTACACTGACTTTAAGGATCAGAATGGATTTCTGAGTAATGGAAATGAAGGTGCAAATATATCAGTTCATATGCACAAATGAAAAATGGAAAGTCTCTTCTATTAGCACTGAGCCACAGCTATGTCAGTGGTATTTTTGCTTATTGGATGCGCGTAGAGTTTTAGGATGTAGGTACACTTGAATGGAGAGGCAGCAAACTTGATCTGTAGCTACAAGTAGGTGAGGTTGAATTTCAGGCAGGTCCTTGGAACTCTCCTTGCACTTCTTGAAATTCTTACAAGGAACAGGATACAAAAATGATAGTACTAAGTTTTAAACTTCCTATATAATTATATTTCAGTTTTTAATTTTTGCTTATGCATTTTATAAGCTGTTTTCTAAACATTTCTACTTTGGACTTTCTGAGCAAGTAAACCTATTCAGAAAGCCAGACAAAGACTGTTAATGATTATTCTCATTTTATAGATGGAAATGTGATGCAGAGAGAAGTCTATTGCTGAAGATTGTCTGTTTGAAAGTTGCAAAACCCAATATGCAACTTTGCCTAATAAATAAATACAAGAAAAAAGAGATCAAAAGATTGCAATAATAAAGGGTGGAAAAAGCCAGTTATTTATAAATAATATCTTTCCTTCTCAACAATTTCTGCACCTTTATCTTTTAAATAAGGAAAACCTCTCTCATCCTAAAAGTCATTTTCTTCACTCTGTCATTCTGTTGCACCATTCTGTTCATTTCTCCTCTTCAACTCTAGGACCTGAAAAGAACAAGCATCACTTTCTTAGCAACAATCCCCTCTGTAAACATTTCCAATCTGGCTGCTGCCTCTCATTACACTGAAACTACTCTCCCAATAGTCACCAGTATTTATGCTTAAGTCCAATATTTTGTTCTCAATAATTTCTCATCCCTCCTTGAACTCTCTAAGACATTTGGAACTCTTGAAAATTTGCTTACATAAACACCCTTTCCTCTCTGGCGATAATGATGAAAAAGCATTTCTCAAAACCCATTTTTACCTCATTTTCTGGCCTTGTTTAGGTTCCTTTATCATGTCAATACAATGCAATATATATATATATATTATTAATAAATATAAATATATAAATAAATGTGTATAATTATATCTATAATAAGATGAATAACATCGTATTGTTTTTCAAAACTTTTTTACTCAGCTCCCACTATTCTCTTGAGCAACTGACCCATATTTCCAGATACCTGTTAGACATCTTCATATAAACTCAGTTTAACTAAAGCTAAACTTATCATCTTATTCTTCAATGCTACCGATCCCCTAGATTAAAAAACAAAAAGTAAGAGACCAAACAGCGTAAAATGCTTCATTATTTCCTTTTGATTCTATTTCTACCCTGTTTATTTCATTCATTCTTTCCATTTCATTTTCATTGTTACACCCCTATGTTTGTTTGTAATATGTAAGTACTAAGCTTCTCTGTTGCCTCAGTTTTTTAACTATAAAAAGGGATTTATATTAGTATAATATCTTATCACTTTTATGATATTAAATAAATTGAAACACATAGAACTCTAAAATCAGACTCTAGCCTAGAGAAGTCACTTAATAAGTATTTGCTTTTACCAACACTACTACTATTACTGTTACTGTTACTAATACTACCAGGACCATCTACATACCAGTGATTTGTGGAACCTATTGAAAACTGAAGGTGTGGGGCCATCTTCAACAAGCAGGAAAATACCCAAAGCTTAAATGAGTTTGCATTACAGCTTTTGTTCCTAAACATATTTCCAATGGTAGTTCCTGTTCTATGGAGTGACTAAGCAGTATCAAAAAGAAATTACTCATGTGACACTGGTTAAAAATAGCAAGGCAGATTTTGTTTAGACAACTGGAGTAGGGAAGAAAGGCTTCAGTGCAAACCTGGCTCAACTCTACCAAAACAAAGGCCAGGAGGCTTTCAAAATGCTGGGGTATTGTCCCAATAATTCCACTAGGGACGTATGCACAGGTGACCAAGGGCTCCTCAGCCACGTAGTGGACTTATATGGAGTTACCAAAGTACTTAAAACTGACCAAGCATAAAATCAAACACAGGGAGACAAACATTAACTGCACGAATCATACACAGTTTATTTACCTAAGGCCTGGTGCGTTTCAGAAATCGGCAAGCCACCCGGAGATCCACACTGACAGACACACACTCCGGACATGGTTGCAGCTGCGACTCGGCATTGATGGAGGCCTCGAGGTTCATAGAGAGCCCAACTGAGCTTGGGCAGAGCTCCCAGCAGGAGAAGAAGGGGGAGTGGAGAGCGACCGTCGATGGAGGAGCCTTTGGGTGTCTTTGGTTGATGCCTCCAACCTTGCTTCTTTTATAGCCATTTCTGGGCGTTCCTCTGTTCTCTGTAGGTGTCACCAATGGGTCTTCAGTGTGTCTTATCAGTGGGTCTCAGGCTTGTAACGGTTCTGGGACCAGGCAGGTGTTGCTAGGGAGTTCCCACAGTTGCTAGGGTGTCCACCCAGTTACTGGGGCATTCACCCAGTTACTAGGTATAATATTCACTCTTAATATAACAAATTAATATATTAGGTATTGAATTATATAATGCTAAATGTTAAACACACTTCACACAATTATAACTATAGCAGTCACCATAACACGAGGAACTGTATTAAAGGGTCGTGGCATTAGAAACTTTGAGAACCACTGCTCTAGATTCATCAGTTTGTTCCGTGTCTCCATGCCTGTGCATTGAGCGTCTGCCTCCTGGTTGTCAGTGCACATCATAGCTACCGGTTGAATGATCAAACAGTTGCTTAGGCTTTTATATGCAGTATATAGATGGTCTTTCCCTCTGAATGTAAAGCTTTTTAAGTATTTTGTGCAGACTAGTGAAACTTATAGCCTCAGTTTTAGAAAAGTTCCCCTTACTGCTATTGTTGAGAATAGGTTAAAAGAAGGTGAATCTACAAGTAGAAAAGTGGGTCAGATGGCACGGAGCTAATACTGGCTTAGATGAGGGTGCTAAATGCAGAGGGGGAGGAGACATGACTAGATGCTGGTTTTATTTTGAGGCTAAAACTAACAAGGATGATACTATCTAGCATTGCAGATATAGAAGGGTCTGGATGGATCTAAGATTTCTGACCTGGAAAACTGGAAAAATATAATTGCCATTTTCTAAGAAGAGGAGAAGAGTCAATAGCAGGAGTCCTATGTTAGATGTGATACTTTAAAAAAATATATTTATTAATTTTTTACCGAGAGGAAGGGATAGAGAGTTAGAAATATCAATGAGAGAGAAACGTTGACCAGCCACCTCCTGCACAACCCTCCACCGGGGATGTGCCCGCAACCAAGGCACATGCCCTTGACCAGAATCGAACCTGGGACCTTTCAGTCCACAAGCTGATGCTCTATCCACTTAGCCAAACCGGTTTCGGCTAGATATGATACTTTTTGAAATTCTGTTACTACTCTGATTGGAAATGTAGATCAGAGAGTGGATTACTTGAACAAACAAACTCCTGGCTGGACATAGAAGGTTAGTAGTTGTCAGTATATGAATGATATTTAGAACAAAGAGACAGGGAGAAGCACCAAACAAGTAGTGTAGATAGAAAAGGAGGGGTCTCAGGACAAAACCCTCAGGCTCTCCCAGCGTTTACAGGTTGAAGATAGAAGTGGAATCGGGAACAGTAGACTGCAGATAGGAAACCAGGAGATTGTACGGAGAACCCACTGAAGAAATTCTTCCAAAGATGAGTAAAGGACCAGTGATAATTGGCCATTGTAATCTGCAATGCAGAGATCTGGTGGCTTTTGAGAAAGTCAGGTTACAGGAATGGTGGGCGGAAAGTCTGAATAGAATTGCTTCAAAAGAAAATTTGCAGAAAATCATGAAATTCAGCAAGTATCAAAAACTCCTAAGGATGCTATTGCTATTAAAAGAGATAACAGATATAGGATTAAGAAAGAGTTTATTAAAGTTGGATAAATTATAGGGTATCAATTGAATGGCTGTGGGAGCAATTTTCAATTGTTTATATCTATAAAAAAGAGTCCTTAGGAATCTCACTGTCATTTAGAAAGTTATTTGGATAATAAAATTTTATCATCACCAGAGTCAGCTAGAAAGCAAAAAAGAAACAGTAAATTACACAGTCAGTATCTAGGTGCTGAGAAGCAATGGCAACTGAATATCCTTATATCTGGGCAGATTGAATCTGAAAATTAGGAAGTTTTTATCATTAGATTTCAATAGCTTTAAATTTATCACTTAAAATTATTGAATGAATTGGGGTGACATTTGTTAGTAAAACTATATATAGGTTTCAAGTGTACAATTATATAATAAAACATCTGTATATTGTATGGTATATTCACCACGAAGGCCAAGTTTCCTTCCATTGCCATTTATTCCCCCTTTACCATCTTCTGCAGCCCCTGGAAAGCAAAACTCTTGTTTGTGTCTGTTATTTTCCCCTTAATCCCTTCACCCTTTTTAGCAGACACCTCCCCCCCCCCCCCCAACTCCTATTTCCTTCTGATAGCTGTCTGTCTGGTCTTTCTATGAGTCTGTTTCTATTTTTTTTTTTTATTGGTTTATTTTGCTCATTAGGTTCCACATATAAATGAAGTCATTTGTTTTATATTATCAAAAACACTGGTAGTAAGTAAAAGGTATTACACTCTCATATTCACGTAAGAAACTACTATCTCCGATGTTAAGGGGCTTGACTTAACCTCTCTGTTAATTTTTCTGTTCATATAATATCTTAATATTATAGCATAGATCAAGGCCCTTAGCTTTCCACTTCCATTTTAATGAGAAAATAGACATTCTCATAAGATGGATAGTAAACAAACAAACAAACAAAAAAAGAGAAGAAGGAAAGAAAATAGACAAGAAGAAAAAGACAACCAGTCATTTAAAGCATATGCCAAGTGTTAGAGGAGTCGTTGAGGGGATGTGACAGCAAGTTGACCCTAGAGCTGGAACTGGAAAACCATAGGCCCCTCCCTATTCCCCTGTCCTTGTGATTTCGGTTGTTTTATTGACCTGGATGATTTCTTTCCCAGGTTCTTGTCCAGATGGATTTGAAGAATTAAGTCACAAACAAAAGGTGATAGGTGAAAAGTATAGAAACTTTATTGCACAAGTAAGATGAACACCCTGGCATCTTCAAGCTTCCATGTATATATTCCTCTCCATGGACCATCCTCATTCCTAAAACTCCCCAAATCTGTTTACCCATAAAACTCCTTTCACTTGGAAAATAGGGTTTACCTGCCTCCCTCCAACTAGAAGCTGCCTTGAGACAGTACTATGTTGTTGAGACCATCTGGGTGGTGTTCATGACTGACCTTCTATATAAACTGTTAAGATTCTGGCAGGCAGGTGTGGAACTTGTTTTGCAGCTGCCTAAGACAAACTTTGTCCTAAATAATAAAAGCCTAATATGCTAAGTGTCCAGTCAACTGGTCAGTCGTTCAACCAATCAATGCATACTATACTAATGATATGCTAAAGCCTCTCAACCACTCGCTATAATGTGCACTGACCACCAAGGGGCAGGGGCAGACACTCTGACCTGTAGGTTAGCTTGGCCGATTGAGACTGAGCAAGATGGGACAGACAGTTCTTGGCTGGCCAACCTCCTGTGTCCCTTCTTGACCCCAATCCTGCACCAGGGGAGCCCCTTGGCCTAGTCTATGCCCTCTCGCAATCCGGGACCTCTTGGGGGATGTTTGAGAGCTGGTTTCAGCCGGATCCCACAGGCCTGGCTGAGGGGCCCTACTGGTGCATGAATTCATGCACCACCCCTCTAGTATAAGTTTCACTAGTGGCCTGGTGAACAAAATTATGCACATTAAAAGGGAATTAATTGGAGGAAGTATTTTAATATTGCTATTTGCCCTTTCTCCAAAATAAACGTTACAGAGATGAAAGAAAATTAGTAAAATGTATATGAAAATCTCCCTCCTGTCAGAGCCTGAGGCATGCCGTGGGATGCAGAGTCAAGTCCCCACACACCTGTGCATGCTGAGAAATCACTTGAGACCCAGACCCGGCCAGCCCCACCCCTACTGGGCAAGACCCAGACCTGGCCAGTTGCATACCCATCAAGCCCCGCTCACCCACAGTGTCACATCTGTGCTGGGCAGGGGCACACACAGGCATCATAATATCCCTGGCCGGGGATGCCAGCAGGCAGCTTCACTTCAGCACCAGATGGGGACTCATGCAGGCAGGGTCACATTAGCTTTGGGCAGGCCTCTTTGTGCCTCCACCGGGGGCCATCCCTGAGCTGCACAGTAGCTGTGTGCATGCCTCCACTAGGGGTGGCCACTGGGCCATGTGAGTGCCAGGCTGCAGGAATGCCTTCCTGGTGATAGCAGTCCCTGCCCCCCTGTTCCTGTGCCTGCTGAGCAGTGATGATGTGATGGCATCCTGGATAATTTGCATATTCCTCTATTGTTACTATAGATTAGTTAAATCTACCACCTAGCAATGTGCAGTGATGTGCATTTTTCTTGGATCTCTTCTTGCCTTCCATGTACAATGGCTGGTTGCAGGTTATACCCATGGAGCTCCTGAGGTTTTGGACCAACAACAAGAAGAGAGCAAAACATATTTACAATAAAGTAAAATATAGGTAAGTTTAATTTTATGTAGGAAAATTACATCACAAATATAGACATTAACCAAGATTTGTGACAGATGGTTTCTAGAACCACAGATATAGCCAAAGCATCTCAGGAAAGAACTTAAGATAAAATTAGTTGAAGAACTTTGACAAAGAGTTCTTTATAGAATAAACTCAGTGTTATCTGTTGTAGGGAGGGAATTCACTGTCTTTGTTAAGCAGATTTTTTAAAATTAGTAAGGAATTATCACATATACTATACAGGGGGAATTACCAATTTTCCAAAGAATTCAAATCAGTAGAATATACTTAACACTAATTTAAATCAAACACAATTTAATCAGTTTAATGACTACAAATTTCACTAGAAATAAACTTTACATAAGTAAATGAGAATCAACAGCTGTAGAATATAAAACAAATATAAGCATATGCAGTAAGAAATCAGGTAATTGATTAAATTATATTTTGGGGGAACTAATATCATTAAAGTTCAAATCATAGAAATGTGAAGATATGGCAAGTGTTAGGTTATACAAGAAGACAAGTTATGACTTAATTAAAACCATTTATTCATCTCACACTTGTTAAAAGCATTCAGAGAGCTTGGCATTGTTTTAACTGAATTGTTATCTCTAGAAATTATATTATTACAACTGTCTATCTTCATGAAGTTCACAGTACAGTTAAAGAGGCAGAAAATTAAAGGGTAGGATAAATTCTTGATGACATGGAAGCACAGAAGGAATCCAGTGTTTCATTGGAAGAAAAGGAATTTCTAGGGAAATTCACAGTTAAGATCAAAATCCTGTTTTGTTTTGTTTTTGTTGTTTTTTTGTTTTGTTTTGTTTTGTTTTTTGTCTTGGCACTGTGTCTGTTATGCATACAGGTGTATATTTAAGGGGGAAACAGATAAGTGCATGCAATTGAGTAAAGTCTTATAAGTGAAGGCATTGGGCATTGCCCATTCGGATTGCCTGAATATATGAGAGGGTAGTCATTTCGGTAGATCTGCTGCTGATGGCTGAAAAGCATTGGAACCAGTTTTCACTGAGTTGGTAATGCCAAGAGTGACCTATTTTTTAACTTTAAAAAGCAGAGTGTTTACATGCAACTCCAGTTTCTTCATCAATGGCCTCTAGGGATTTATGTTCATCTGAAAAATAAATGAGAATTCACACATTGATTGAATATGTCAATAAACAAAGAAATGTAGGCAAAAGGATGAAAGCAATTGTTTCTTATTTTGTAACCATGACCTATGTATCATTCAGGGTCCCATCAGGAGTTGGAAGCCACAGACATTTTTGTTATTTAATTGTTGTTTGTTTTTTGGTTTTGATCAGGATTATTTAATATAAAGATTTGATGCTAGTTATTGGAGGACTAGAAAGGCAGAGAAGAAAATTAGCTACTGGATGGTGACTCCATTCTAAGGCTGGGCCCTTGAAGTTTGAAAGTATTAACACTCTAGAGATGGAGCAGAAAATGTGCAGAGCTGAAACAGGTGTTGGCAACTTTGCTGTCTAAGGAGGAGTTACTCAGCGAGGCTGACCTCTCCGAGGAGGTGTGATGAGGTTGTTTCTGAAAGTGTTGGGAAAAGTGCAAACTGAGCTCAACTGCTGCTACTGAAATGAAATGTCACGTCAGGGTGAAAAATTGTTGCTGTAGCGACTCTGAGAGCAGCAAGAAGCAAAATCAGGTGCAGGAAACAAATAGGAAAAAAGGAAAAGGTGTGTGTGTGTGTGTGTGTGTGGGGGGGGGGGGTTCTTATGTCTTCCAGTGCTTTTCTAGAACTTTCTGTCAGCAGAATAAAGCAGAAATATAACTGGCAAGTTGCAGCCACAGCATCACAAAACAGGTTGGTGCCGCAAGTCATAACAATAGAAATCATAACTCAGATACCCTAGAAGTTAACAAATTTGAACATATGTGTTCATTAGCCCTATATAATTTAAGTTGCAGAATGAAAGTGACATTTTATGGAAAATTTGTTTTTGTTTCCACAGAATTGAACATTGATTATTCAGTCAATACATATGCACTTCTAAAAAGTTTAGTTTGACAAAAGCTGTGGTATATTGTCAAACAGTATCCCCACTTGCTTGAAAACAGAAAACTCAGCGAGTGAATGGTTCTGTCTTGAAGTCATTTTATTTTGGTTTGTTGTTATAGTAAAGATCGATATTTCATTTTATTTCTTGGAATTCAATCTGAAAGTTTTGCCTGAATTTGTTTTATTAAAGGTTGGTATTTGATTTTGATTCTGGGAATTTAGTGTGAAAGGTTTTCCTGAATTATGGATAGCAGAGCATAAAATAAGAAATATAGATCAAGGTAATAAATTACTTTCATATTTCTTTTATCTTGTTACTAAAAGAAAGCTTTATTTTATTTCTGAAATAGTCTCATTTCAGCCTTATAATGTTTTTTTATTTTTTATTTTCACAAACATCAATCAATAATTAGCAGTGGGAGAGGTAAAAATCTGGTTTTCTGATTATCCCTGTGAAAATCTGAAAAGAGCAAAAGATTAGAATAGCCATGAGCTACACTCTTGAAACTCTTACAAAAGCTATAGAAATTGCTCAACATAGAAATTCACTCAACGATGAAATAACATTTAGAGAAAATTATTTATTTTACTTTATTAATGTTGGTGTTAAACTGTTCAGTTGGGCATCATGTCAAAACTGATCTTTTTGTTTCTTAAGGGGAAAAAAGTAGAGAAAAAGTTGATCAAGCAAAACAATAAGAAATAAGATTTTGTAAAATAAGTAGATTTTAATTGCATCAATTGCTAAAGTGTTATTTTTCCCTCAAGTATTTAAACTCAATTTGCTACATGCACCATTGCATAATACCAAAGTTACTTATTGTCCTTCTTTTTAGAGTCTTGATTCTAATCTTAACTCTTGGATTAATTGGTAAGTCTATATATTTTACTTCGTTCTACATGATATACTGTACTTGATTTCTTTTTGTGATTCAATAGCTATTAGCTACTGTAGGTTTCTTAAAAGTATCAGAGAGTTGCAGAGTTCTGTGAGTTTTTCTTTTATTGCATTGAGGGAAATTTAAAATTAAATTTGAAGTTGATATTCAAGATAAATTGTAATATCTATATTCAATATAGACGACTGAAGAAGGCATTTATCTTTTCAGTTTCCAAGAAAGAAATGCTATTGTATTAATATATTCTTTTTAAACTTTTTTATTGTTGACAGTATTACATATGTCCCCCATTCCACTCTCCCCATTGTTCCCCACCACCAAGCCCCTTCCCCACTGCAGGCCTTCAGCACCTTGTCTGTGTTTATGGGAATATGTATGTGAGTTTTCGTTCTTTGGTTAATCTTTTCCTGGCCACTGCCACCCACTCCCTTTGGCCATATGTCAGTCTATTCCATGTATCCATGGTTTTCTTTGTTTTGTCTTGCTAATTCTCACTGTGGGATCCCTTAACAAGACCTGCGTGGTTCAGGGTTCCGTGTTTCTGGAGAAGGCTGCACACAAATGAAGAGACTGGAAAAGAATTAATTTGGGAAAATAGGGGCCAGGTGGGAGTCCATCTCTAGGGGGAAGACTACCCCATGCTCTGGCCTTTTGCCATTCCTTTTTTTGAGGTTCTGAGACAAAGACATCCCTTAGGCAGGAAATTCCAAAAACAGAAAATCAGCAAGAATTTACGTATGGCCGAAACCGGTTTGGCTCAATGGATAGAGCGTCGGTTTGGGGACTGAAAGGTCCCGGGTTCGATTCCGGTCAAGGACATGTACCTTGGTTGCGAGCATATCCCCAGTAGGTGGTGTGCAAATGGCAGCTGATTGATGACTCTCTCTCATCGATGTTTCTAACTCTCTATCTCTCTCCCTTCCTCTCTGTACAAAATCAATAAAATATATATATTAAAAAAAAGAATTTACACATGATAAACAAATTAAAGTTACTTCAACTACCACTATCTCAACTAAACAATGAGTTAATAGCTCTGACCATTCAGAGCCATTAAGGTTGGCCAGCTCTTTTTACATTTTACTAATAGTGACAATGCTCACCAGAGGATATTCTTTTCCAATGATTTTGAGAGACAGATAAAGAGAAACATTGATATGAAAGAGACACATGGTTTGGTTGCCTCCCACATACACCCTGACAGGGCTGGGGATTGAGTATGCAACCCAGGTTTGTGCCCTTGATGGGGAATAGAACCCACGACCATTCTGTGTGCAGGCCAACACCCTAACCACTGAGCAACACTGACCAAGACTATCAATGCTCTTTTGAACAGTTATTTCTTTACCTTTTTCAAACCGTGGAAAGAAATGTTAAAAGACTATATTTTTGATGCAGTTAGTTATATTAGTAAATATCTTAAACATGATTTAAAAGGGAAATATTCTCAAATGCTAAAATTACCATTTCAGTATAATCTCAAATTTTATGTCTCAACAAAATATTTAAAAATTCTTATTTAAAGCAAAGGATAAACTTGGTATTTCAAAATGTTCATGTATGTAAACATATATTGAATAAACATGTTTTTACTTCTGAGTAGTTGATTATTTTAATAATAGTTTACCATAAGTAATAATAAGAACAATATCATTATCAATTACCAATTATTAAGAGATCACTCTGTTGTCAGCACTGTACTAGGCTTTATTTTAGTCTTAACAATGGTTTATTGATTAAATTTTGTATATGAGGCATTGGTTGAGACAAGCAAGACCTTGAAGATTAATAAGGAAAAACTTCTGCTTTCAAGATGACAATATGATATGATAAAGTATAGGAGATATAAATATACTTTTTAACTTTCTTAGTCTTTAAATGTATGTGCTCATTTAATAAGTATCTGTTTTGCCAGGCATTGTACTAAATAATGATATTTTGAAGGTAAACAGATGCAGACCGAATACTTTTTGAAAACGAGTTTATAGTATGGTGTAGGAGACAAAAGTCAGTGAGATTAATACATACATTTTAAACTGAACTGTATTAAAAATTACACTGGGGGATACATTGTTCTATGAAGGTGTATGATAGGGATGTCTGCCCTAATTAAAGAGGTTAGGAAAAGACATTCTGAGTGAGGTCTTGAGGATGAACTAGAGGTGTTTGGGGAGGAGGAGATGTATCATGGCAGAAAGAACAGCATGTACTGATGCCCTGTAGCAGGGGAAAAGTAGGTATACTGTAAGAGTTGAAAAGAAACAAATGTGACCATTCTGATAGATAAAATTCATACCATCCAAAGTCCTCTAATTCAGGTTATAAGTTTTGATATTTCTCTTAGAAATTAAGAGAAAAATAATATGGCTTAGTCCGGCAGAGGAGGGAAGTTTGGGGCAATTGGGCCTGCAGGGAAGGGCAGTTAGGGAGGACCCAGGCCTGCAGGGGAGGGCAGTTAGAGGTGACCATGCCTGCAGGGGAGGACAGTTAGAGCTGACCAGGCCAGCAGGGGAAGGCAGTTAAGGGCAATCAAGTTGGCAGGGGAGCAGTTAGGCATCAATCAAGCTGGCAGGGGAGTGGTTAGGGGGTTAACAGTCTGGCAGGCAGAAGAAGTTAGGGGCAATCAGAAAGGCAGGCAGGCGAACAGTTGTGAGCCAGCAGACCTAGAATGTGAGAGGGATGTTCAACTGCCCATTTAGGCTCAATCCCTATTGGGCCTAAATGAGCTATTGCACATCCCTTGAGGGGTGTCAGATTGGAGAGGGTGCAGGTTGTGCATGAATTTTGTGCACCAGGCCTCTAGTTAGTAAATAAAATAATAATTTTTAAAGAGCTAGGTAAGAGCCCTGGTCATGTATTTCAGTAATTAGAACATTAGCCTGTGCACCAAAGGGTATTGGGTTCCCTTCCCAGTAAAGGGTATGTTCTAGTCACGGCCCTAGTAAGGGCACTTGCAGAAGGCAACTGGTTGGTATGTCTTTCTCACATCAATGTTTTTCTATCTGTTTCTCTCTCTCTCTCTCTCTCTCTCTCTCTCTCTCTCTCTCTCTCTCTCTCTCTCTTTTTCACTCCCTCTTTCCCCCATCTCTCTCTCTCTTTCACTCTGTCTAAAAATCAATGGAAAAAAATACCTTCACATGAAGATTAAAACAACAACAAAAAAGAGGTAGGTAAGTCTAGTTATGAGAACTAAAGTCTATTTTATCATGGGTTAAAGAAGTAGAAGAAAACCATGAATTTTGAACTATTTTTATACATGGTATGGTTTTTATCCAGAGTACACGACCGATAGTATGAGATTTCTACCTTGTCAATATCTCTGTATTTTATAATAATGTTCTTAATATCCATGGGATTTTAAACATCTATAGAGTTGCATGACTCAGATCCTTAATCAACATTGGTTTTGAATTTGTTTATTATGACTTACCAGTAGATTTCTGTTGGGAAATCAGTATTCACTTTGAATCCTTAATAATGATGATGATAGTAATAAAAACAAAATAGTTAATATGTAGTGAGTGGATGCAATGAAATAAACACTGTTTTAAAAAGTATTTCAAAAAACAAAATTGAGGTAAAACATTATTATTAACTTAAAATATGAAGAAATTTAAGCTTGGAAAAGTAACTCACATAAAATTATATAGCTAAATGTAATACAAACTGAATGCAAGCCAGCTTCTGTTTCATTCTAGAACCCATATTCTAAAATCATCCCTTATTAGGAAGTAGAGGTTGAAAGGTTATTATAAATAGTGAGTAAAATTATTCTTTATATTGTCACTTTTAGCCAAATAGTTAATAGAGATATTAAGTACAAAATAGACAAGTATTATTCAAGCCAGAGAATAAAAAAAAGAAAAACAGTGTTTTAATGAATAGGGGCAAAATCAAAGAAAATATACTCTATATTCTAAGTTAACACAAAAATTGCTGTTTTCAACTTCCTATATCAAATTTCCCAAAAATATTTAAAATAGTGAAGATAAATTTTTAGAAAAATCGCCTTCCCTTCTCTCATAAGAGATAGGAATCTAATATCTCCATTTTTTCTATCCTCCTACCTAAAACTATCTACAGAATATTTTGTTGCTCTGTTTAAAAAATGAAAAGATTTTACCATCATTTAATTATCCTATTTTTTAAAGCCTTCATGTCATATAGAAAAAAAGTAATAAAAATGAAACTGGGTTTGTTCAGATAATACAATGATGATAGCAGGATATTTTAATTTTTCTCTAGAGTGAATTCTCCTCATTGTAATCAGAGTTGGAAGAGGCTTGTAATGGCAATTGAATACCATGTGTGGGTTTATGAAGTGCAGTGTGAGGAGAATCTGACAAGGTTGGTTGTGAATATGAAAAACAAATTCTCTATTCAATGTGTAAAAGCATTTCAAATAACTATTTGATGTAGTCTGATTTTAGTAAGATTTAACTCCCCCCCCCCTTTAATGTTGCCTTCTGTCTTTATTCCTAAAAGTTAGGTTTTACAGAAAGAGTAAAAAGAAAATCTGAGTATACTTTGTAACTCTCCACAAATAAAAATATACTCAGATAAAGAATAACTATCCCATCCCTTCTTTCTTTATGATAAGTTCCAACCACTGAACATATCTAAACTATGTTCAAAGTTTATTTTAAGTTATGGAGCTAATGTGCACAATAATGGCATAGCTTATTTAATGTTTGCAAAGAGAATACATTCCTGTCACTGGAAAATTATATGTATAATACCTAGAATTTTATTAACATTCTTGTATATCCCCCAAAGAAGCCTATGATATGAAGACATAAAGTCCCATTTTCCCTATTCATACATTCTTAAAGCACTCTGAAAAGAAAAATAACATGCTAAAATTGTTTTGTTCTTTGTGGCGCTACTCAGGTTTAAGTTAAACCCACAACTGCATAATTTCCTCCCTGGTTTCACAACTCACCATTTGCTTAGTGCAAACCCAATAAGAGCTTTTCTGCAAGATAGAGGCTTGATTTGGAGTAAGCGGTTGCAGAAGGCTGCAAAGCAACAGTGAAATGAACAATCCTAACCTTGATTTGTTAATTGAGGTCATTGGTTAGCTTTAGAGAATACTGTATACACAATTAAGCAAGCATTTCATACTGTCTTTCCTTGTTAACTGGTCTTGAGATATTCCACGCGACAGAAAATTGATAGGCATGGTAAACACGCTCTAGTTGCCTAATTAGCTGAGGTGGTACAATTACTGGTGTTCAATATCTATCAACAAAGCAAAGGTGCTTTAAATGTCCTAGAAACACTAGGAATAAAGCACAAAGGGATTTCACACAGCAAACCATCTGAATGAAAGTTGAATTCCTGTTAATCCTGTCTTCTAGAAAATTCAATTTAGGGAAAGTCAGAAAGAAAAGAAAAGAAAAAACCTTCTTTGATTTGAATGGCCGTTTCTGAGAATTAGAGAGGCATTTAAGAGGGTGTATGCTAGCTTTATGAAACTTTACAATAACTTGGAATACTAAACTAGTAATTCAAATAAGTTAACTTGCACGATCCAACAGAACTCTCCCATCCTGTAGTCTTCCGGAAATGCTGTGTAGACTACTATTGAGCTTTAGGAACTAAGAACTCCATCCTACAGAGTTCAATAGTCCTGCAAACATGCTGGTCCTTCAGACAGAATTTACATTCAGATATGAACTTTTGAAATGTTGTTTACTTCTAAGATCATTTCACCAGTTCTTATATGCATAGAGCCTTCCTATTATGGCTGCCATGCCTTCCTTTACTTACTGAACTGGTGTTTCTTTTCTTTCTTTTATTTTTAAAAATATATTTCATTGATTTTTTACAGAGAAGAAGGGAGAGAGATAGAGAGCTAGAAACGTCGATGAGAGAGAAACATCGACCAGCTGCCTCTTGCACACCCCCTACTTGGGACGTGCCCGCAACCAATGTACATGCCCTTGACCGGAATCGAACCTGGGACCTTTCAGTCCGCAGACCGACGCTCTACCACTGAGCCAAACCGGTTTCGGCATGAACTGGTGTTTCTTAAGTAATTACTTTGTGCTAGGACAGTGGTAGCATATGCTTGAATGCTTTTTACGCTAAGAATGTCCCAGGGTAAAGCGTGGGTTGTAATAGATTACCTCCTTACCTTGTTCTTAAGAAAACCTCTGCTCAGACTGCTTGGGGAAACCTGACTCTACCCTCAGCAAAAGGCACATCCAAGGAAATAGCAGTGCAATAAAATAAGAACCATGGGATTAAGATGACACTCGGGAAACCCCCCTGACCTCCAGACCTCATTATTTTTATGTGAGTGTGTATTGCTGTTTCCAGTAATTGGAATCATAGTATTTTAATTGATAATCAGAGTAATATCTATATCAAGAAGACCAATATAATGATCCTCCAAATATTTTGTTTTATTTCTTATTGTTTTGTCACCTTTCTGCCACAATTTCTCATTTTTTTCTGCCACCCCAGTAAACCAAAATACTTTCTATTTTTAACAATCCAAGACTACCTGATAATTAGCATACTATACAAAAGAATTTCTTAATCAGTTCATATTTTTGTTTGTTAATGAACACATGTTCATATTTTATAAACCAAATAGTACTAATGCTTGTATATGTCTTTTGGATGTAATATCTTATTTGAATTATCTGAGAAACCAATTGATTTTTTCAAAAAACCAATTCATTTTTTCTGAAGACTTCTACTTCTGGTATTGTATAGATATGCTCTATTTTCCCCATTTAGCTGAGCATTTATCTCTCAATAGGAGATTTTTGTCAAATGTCTGGTGATTCTTGACTCTTTGTTAATAGTTAAGATTAAGGCACTAAAAGATAATTAAGTCTTAAAAATCAAAACATAATGTTGATATACTCCCATCAAGTAACCTCTTGGTCTTTATTTCTCTCCTGTATGACATATTTCTGTATCTAGTGTCATTGGCTGGCTTCTCCTCCTGTGTCTGGATTTTAAATTCTATTCTATGCTAAAATACCCCTTTCTCAAAGAATTCACTGAGAAAAATATAGAACATGCTGCTTCCTCTCCCTCACCCCTTCTCCAGCCAGGCACTATCTCTTACAGTCTTCAAAGCAGTACTGATTTTTATTTAAAAACATATTACTTAACTTTATGTACTTATTTAGGGACTGTTCCCTCCCCACCCCACCACCTGCCTAAGCTTTATGACAGCACAAAGTCCTGCTCAAATCTGCATTGCTTTGCTATATGTTATGATGCCTGGTACAACATCATAGGTTCCCATTAAATATTCATTGGTTGACTGTATTACACCTGAAATCAGTGCTAAGTTCAATTTGTTAGCTAAAGGCAGGTTGTTCTATATGGTATTTTTGGAGAGGAGATTGGTGATAAAAAGAAAGATTGTCTCAAAGGCGATTACAAAGAAGTCACTTTAAGACCTCTTATGTCATATATTCAATATGTACATGGCAGGCAGTAGTAAGTGTTGCATCAAAAATCACAAGGAAAGTCTCCTGGCATTTTTGTAAATTAACCACTGTGCACATAACTTTGGCTTTAGGACCTGGATGTTTGGGAAACTGAAATAATTCCCCACTGAAAAATAGTGATGTGCTCCGTGACTCTGTCATTCTG
This sequence comes from Pipistrellus hanaki, assembly GCF_964339955.1. Taxonomy (NCBI): domain Eukaryota; kingdom Metazoa; phylum Chordata; class Mammalia; order Chiroptera; family Vespertilionidae; genus Pipistrellus; species Pipistrellus hanaki. The sequence continues at coordinate 191,020,589 of NC_140503.1, forward strand.
TCAGATAATGGACTAAGGGATCTTCTTGATTTAGTCTAGAGAAATTTTAAAGCAGATTCTTTGGAAAAGTGTCCATTTTGTTTAAAGCCACACATGGTAAAGGATAGTCAACAAGATAGATACTTTAAGTTCACCCAACTTATCCCAGGTGTTAATAGAAAATTCACTAAGCATACCATTTCTAAGAACTACTGGGAAGTGTGCATTCCATATATTGGGGCATTTTATTACTGACCAAAGATGAAAAATGGACCGAAAGACTTTGTTATTGTTCCATTTTCCTGTGGATTCAGGTCTTAGACTTCAACTAAACATGCAACACATGTTTATTGACTGGCTTCCGTGTAAAAGATGCAGTAGTATTTAGTTACTGAGAATAGAGAGTTACTTAATATGACTCTCCTCACAGGATAACTCCAGGTAAACACATGTTTACAATACAAATAGTACAGTGGTATATGCTAAGTCCTACAGCATGGAGTAAAAAAAGGAGTAATTATTTCTGGTTTGGGGGATATGTTCTAGGAAATTTCAAAATGAGCTCCAAATGCTTTTTGGTGCTTAGTGACAATAGAGCATCATAATTTAGATTGAACTATTTGAGATTTAAGTGTTAATGGTCTCAACAATTTGGGGTTGAGTTTGATGAAGCTACAGGTGTTGCAGAGAACAGTTCGTGTGGGAGGTGTGGGAGTACGTGTGTGCTCGCGCATGTGTGTGTGTGTGTGTGTGTGTGTGTGTGTGTGTGTGTGTGTTAGGGAGACAGAACCACTCTAGAGGGAGGTATTTATCCAAAAGAAGTCTCAGTTACATATATTTATAAATTGGCTTAAAACATATACATTTTGAGTTAAGCTAATGTTTGATTTGGCAACTATAATTCAGGCTTATGCAGCAGGAATCTAAGAAGTTGTTTTAATATTTGACTCATATGTTTTAAAAATAATAGGGTTGAAAGTCTTTAGAGTTTATTTGCTTTTAAGTATAGAAATGAAATTTTATCTGGTCAGTGTGGCTCAGTGATTGAGCATCAACCCATGAACCAAGAGATCACTGGTTAGCTTCCTGGGGAAGGTACATGCCCGGGTTGCAGACTTGGTCCCCAGTAGAGGCTTGCACATTACGGAGGAAGCTGATTTATGATGTTTTTCTCTCACCAATGTTTCTGTCTCTTTATTTCTCTCACTATTTCTCTCTCTAAAATTCAATAAAAACACATTTTAAAAAATAAATCTATAAATGAGGTCTTCAAGAAGCATCCCAAACTATTTGTGACACATATGTTTATCCTCCTTGATGATATTTACAGTTTTAATTAAAGAAAGGTTTACAGAATAAAAATGAAAACTGCAAACCACCAGCAGTTCCTTTGTATTTGAGGTGAGGGAGGGGACATAGGATTCATATCCATGACACCTCCTACCGGTGTGGCAGTAAATGCTGCCAGAGTGATCTCATTGCGCTGTCTCCTTCAAACTTGGACTGTGTTCGATTTTATTCCTCCGTGGCTTATAAAGCAGAACACTTATTAGCTGAATATTATGCTCAGTTGTTAGCATTAATTGCTTTGATAGTAAATCTGGATAATAATATTCGGTTTAAAATAACTTAAAAGCTGCTGTTGTGTTCTGGAGTCTGACTTGTGATGAGAAAAATACCCTCATCTGCTTAAAGAAGACAAACATCTACACTGAGGATAATCTCTATTGAAGCAACACAAACACACCAAAATGTTATTTTTGGCCTCAATTCAATAGCTTAGATCAGAAAGAACTTAAATTTTACAACAAGGCAAAATAATTTCTCTTGTACTAAGTACATATTTATGTATGTCAGCTCTTTATTTCTTATAAAATATTAACATTCCCCTGAAACAAAAGCAAATAATGCAGGCAATGAACATGTCAGGATGTGGGTTATGGATTGCAGTTTTAAAAATGATCTCCTTTAGTTTTGGTAATTGTTTGGTCAGGACAAGATTCAAGGACTTTGATTCTGAAGATGTAACAAAAGAAAAGGAAACTGTGTCTATGTGAGTGCACATCACTTTGAGAGCTGTCAGACTTCTGAAAGGTAATCAATAATTCATGAACAAGAGAAAGCTCTCTCATCCATGGGCATCTGGTCTCAGAGGTGTAGACTGAGGTGTAAGACCAAGAAACCTTCGGAAACTTATATAGCTACAGGCTTCCTGCTGACCAGGAGCCTGCGGCCTCGAAAAAGCTAGGCCTCCTCCCTGCCAGGAACAGGAGATGAAAACCCCAAAAATAAACAGTTTGTATGGAAAAATAGAGACATGGCCTTTGAAAGTGTTTCCACGTGTAGAAAGAAACGCTACATAAAAGGGAAATTACCTCATAAGACTTTATATCTTTTAAGTATAAAGTCCATATACTTTTCTGAACTACAGTTGTGGGTTATAAAAATTGTATTTGTTTTCCTGAAGCTATTATTTCTCTCTTCCCTTTGACATCATTATTGTGGAACATTGAAGCAACATAAAAATAACTAGAGGAAGTATAGAAGCCATATCATATCCTACCATCCTATATAATAAAAGCCTAATATGCAAATCGATCAAATGGTGGAAAGACCAATGGAATGACTGGTCCCAATAACATGCACTGACCACCAGGGGGAAGATGCTCAACAGAGGAGCTGCCACCAAGCCACAGGCCAGCCAAGGCTGGTGCCAGTAGGGGCCCCCTGATTGCTCTGCTGATTGCCCCACAGAGGGAGGTGACTGGTGGCGGTGATCGGGGTTGGGACTGGCCAAGGCAGTTGCCAGAAGGGGCTCCCCAATTGCCCTGCCAGTCACCCCACAGATCGGCCCTGATCACTGGCCAGTCCTAGGGACCCACCCGTGCATGAATTTCATGCATCGGGCCTCCAGTTTTTATATAAGTACCAATGATATTTTAGAAATTCACTTTCATACATCTTGTATGTGTAGATATAGATATTTATGTTATTTACTACAGACCAGGTGCATGAATTTGTCCATGGGTGGGGTCTATTGGCCTGGCCAGTGATCAGGGCTGTTTGGGGTCCTCTTGCCATTCCCAATTGGGGCCAGCTGGCCAGGGGGTGGGGCATGGGTGGTTGGTCAGCTGGGAGGAGGTTGGCCTTGAGAGCCCACTGACCACCAGGGTGCAGGTCCTGCATTGAGCATCTGCCCCCTGGTGGTCAGTGTTGCATCACAGCTACCAGTTGACTCATCGTTCAGTTGTTCGATCAACTAGTTGCTTAGGCTTTTATATATAGAGATTCTTATGAAGATGATTCATTTAAAAAAAATTTTTTTTTAACTTTCTCCCAAGCTCATCAGTTAACAATCTCTCACGAATCTTTTCATAACTTTTTCTATTATACAAAAACATCGGTATGTAGAAATTTTTGGTTATTTTTTACTATGTGAGTTCACAAATACACTGCTACCTTGCTCTCTGCCTTCAACCATACTTCTTACAAATCTATTTGAATCAACCGATATAAAGCTATTGCTGAACCTCAATGTATCCAACCATTCCACTATTGATAGGTATGTGGAATAAGTTTTATAGTGACCATTCCGTATCCTCTGTACTTGCCTCAAAGTTCTACTTTGTCTTCTGGCTTCTACTATGCACGTGCTTAGTAGAAGGACTCCTCCCTGAACCATCTTGGTTCCTCCTGTGCATCCTCCCAGCAAAGGAATTTCCTCCTTCCTGTTTATTCTCCCACCCCCAATCCTGGTGAGAGGGCTGTTTGTTCCCCAGGGAGACTTGGAAGGCTTTCCTGCCTGCTGGGGAATTCAGGTCCCATTGGCAGAGGAGGTAGCTTCCAGACTTTATCAGGCTTAGCCAGTTTATCACCCTTCTATTTTGTTACTAAGTAGTTACCTATGCTAACATTTCCCCTCATTTCAAGGACTATGAGTAAATGGATGGCGATCTCATCTTCTGCAACTTCTTCCTGCTGCTGCCCAGGGGCATGGTCCTGCCTATCCCCAGGCCCAGAGGTTTCTTGCTCTCCACCAAAGGAGAGGGTGGGAAGTCTGTTTCTTTTGCCAACAGTTCCATCCTGTTTCTATAAATACTCTGCCACCAATCCAAATGTAATATTCATCTGTACCTCCTGTTTCCCACTTTATCTTGAGGTTGATTCCCCAGTGGTTTTTAAAGCATGTATTTGTTATGAGTAAACACTGTTTTTGTTTATCTAAAAATATATTTACCATGAATCTTTAGTAAGATATAGATTTCTCACTTGCTCATTATTTGTTATTTTCTTTTGTGTGTGTGTGTGTGTAAGGATTATCTTTATTATATATCCAGTTCCTCTAAGTATATCCTCTAGGTATACTTTTTAATGGTCTTTGATGTTTTGCAGTTAAGAATGCTGTGATTATTATTATTATTATTTTTTTAACAGACCCAAACAAGTTTCTTCAGTTTGAGAATGCAAATCTTCTCTTAGCTCTGGAATTTTTTTAACCTTCATAATTTCAATAATATTTCTATTTTTCCCTCCTTTCTGAGTCTCTCTCATATGTTAGAACTTCACATTTTACCCTTCATGTAGCAAATGCTTTCCTAATGTCTTTTCTTCATGGCTGTGCCTTCTTCTGGGTAATTCTTCACATATATCTTCTACTTCACTAGCTCTCTCTTCATTACCTTCAATGTACTGCTGGATCTATACAGTTAATATTTCAACCCATTAACTGTGCATTTATTTCTAAAAGTTTTTTGCTTTTTTTCAAATCTGTCTCTTCTATTCTCATGTAATCTTGCCTTTTCTTCTGACTTTAGGTTTTTCTTTTATTAACTAGTGGCCAAGTGCACAGATTCGTGCACATTGAAAGGAAATGAATTAGAAGGTGGCTGGCAGGACAGGACTGGGTGAGATGGGCCGGACATGCTCTGGAGCTAACCTCCCATGGTCCCTCCCCAGCCAGCCACATCTGGGGCAGCACCAGCGCTCAAAGGGCATCTGCAGAATGAGTGTGATCCCTCTGGCAAGTGGAGACCCTCAGTCTGGCCTCTGGGGATCAGGCTAAAACTTGCAGTCTGACATCCTCCAGGGCACTCTGCAGAGTTGCTGTCGCTCTGTAGCTTTTGTGTTGAGCGTTTGCCCCCTGCTGGTCAGTGTGCGTCATACCTATCATCTGGTCAGCCAGTTGCCTAGGTGTGTGTGTGTGTGTGTGTGTGTGTGTGTGTGTGTGTGTATTTAGAGAGAGAGAGAGAGATTAATTTAAATATACTTATTTGACTAATATTTTAATCTCTAACATTTAAATTGTTATTGAGCAGCTGACATTAAACATGAAAAAAAAAAAGACAGTTTTGCTAGTTGAGTGAGGGATGACAGAGTAGAAACCTTAAGCCATTTTGATTAGAAGATTTCAAGAAGGTTATTTTATATTAGAGGCCCAGTGCACAGAATTCATGCTCTCAGAGGATGGAGGGGGGCATCCCTTAGCCTGACCTGTGCCCTCTCATAGTCTGGGAGCCCTCGGGGGATGTCTGACTGCCCTGGAGGTGAGAGAGGCTCCCACCACTGCCACTGTGTATGCTCACCAGCCATGAGCCCGGCTTCTGGAGCACTGACCACCAGGGGGAAGTTCCTGCATTGAGCATCTGCCCCCTGGTGGTCAGTGCACATCACAGCGACCAGGGGTTCTGCCATTCAGTTGATTTGCATATTAGCCTTTTATTATATAGGATTACAAGGTGATAACGTGAGTCAAATTGTTGTATGTCTTCTAAAAGAAATCTCAAATAATGCACTATCTTCATAAATTGGGTGACTAAAAACATAACTGGTGGTTACCCCTTATTGGGCCTTCATTTCAAATAGATTAAATGCCTTTCCTCCCCAACCTCATTACTCTCTAGTCATTAATAGCATTATTGACATTAAAGTTTCACACAACATAGATTCTTGCAATACAGCTGGCATGTCCATTGATACTCTTTTTCTGTAGCATCATGTAGCTTTGTTCCTTGAATCTCTTTTTATTGCCCTTTTATGCTTCATATGAAAATATTTTTCTTCCTTGGCCATGCCATAAACCTAAATTCATTACTCCCTGTGCTATTGTTTAATGTTTAACACTAGTAAAAATGCTACTTAGCATTTACACAAAGGTTCATATTTTTAAAGTGCTTTGCAAGGGCTATTACTCAGTTCTCTTTTAATGAGAGTATTTTCAAAGGCAATTTGTATGAATATTCAGGAGATGTTATGAATGGGAAGCTAAAACCCTGCTCCTGTGATGATTTGGAGTTTAGATGTGTAATACACGGAAATAGGAAAGTGCTGATCTGGCAATCACAAATAAAAAAGAAGCATGTGTGCTGTATTGAGGTCAGTACAAATGCCCATATATATAACTTTAACTTCCTATTTACCTATTATTTGAGTAGATTATTTTTGTATAGTAGTGTCTATAAAATAGGATTTTAAAATACTTGAGTCACTCCTTATTAATATAACATTTGTTAAATTGAGACTTTTTTTTTTTAAATTGAGAGCAAGTTTCTCTTTGATTTAAAGCCAGCGTTTGTTGCTTAAGGTTTCAGGTTTATTTGTGTTTTAGCTTTGTTCATTATATGTGTGATTTAATTTAAATTAATATCTTAGTTATTCATAAGTAGTAAAATTCATTGCCTTACATAATGCACTCAAATAAACTCTTTTCAATAAATGCAAAAAAATGTTTAGACAGTAAGCTGTTGATAACTTTATCTTTGGTTTTGTCAGCTTAAGAAAATTCGCCACTAGTTCTCCAGAATTAGCAACCCCATGTATCACCCAGAAGCATTTATGTTACAAGAGAATTTCTGTCTTAGGAATACATACAAAGAAAAATTGTGTTTTTGCAATATTTTCTATGCCTGGGATTGAAATGTACTGAGAAGAGGAATGATGTCTCATTATTCTTTGATTCCCCAATGATTAGTCATTGGCATATATGTATTAGGTACTCAATAAATATCTGTGAGCTGCTAGCAACTGATCATAGGTAGAGGAACATTCTTTCAAACAATACAAGTAGCTGGGGCCAATGCTCATTTCATGGATTTTGTGGCTGCCCATCCCTTGGAACCAAGCAAAAACTTTCCATCCAACTCAATGCTTAACTTAAATTGTAGACTATCGCCTACACACCTTTTCTCTAGCCTATCAGGGACCATTCCTGTTCTCCTGTCCCTATGCTCCAATCACACAGGCCTTTGTTCTGTACATTTGTTCAGGTATTTCTACTTTTCCTTTACTGTACATTTTATTCAGGCATCTGTTCTGTTCCTTGACTGTACATTTCATTCTCTTCACAGAGCTGTTTCCTTCCCACAGATTGTCCATGGGTATCCACTTGTAGTCATCCAGATCTTATCTTAATCATTACCTCCCAAGAGAGGACTTTCTGATCATTCAAATCCCACAACCCTCAAACGTGTTATTTTACTGTGTGATGGTTAATTTTGTGTCAGCGTGGTTGGGCCATGGGATAACTAGGTATTTGGTTAAATATTATTCTGGACATTTCTGTAAAGGTGTATTTGAATGAGAATAGCATGTGAATCAGAGGATTTTGAGAAAAGCAGGTTATCTTTCCTAATGTAAGTGGGCTTGTTTCAATGAGGTGAAGGCCTGAATAAAAAAAGGCTGACCTTTCCCAACCCCAGCGAAAGAAATCTCCAGGACATGGTGTATAGACTTGAATTGAAACATCAACTCTTCCTGATTCTCCAGCCTGGTGACCTTTGACCTGAAACTCCTGAGTCTCAAGGACGCCAGTCTACCCTGCATATTGTGGACTTGCCAGCCTCTATAATGGCATGAGCCAGTTTCTATCTATCTATCTATCTATCTATCTATCTATCTATCTATCATCTATTTATCTATCATCATCATCTGTCTATCTATCATCTATCATCTGTCAATTTCCATCTATCTATCTACCATCTAATCATCTATCATCTATTGGTTTTGTCTCTGGAGAGCCCTGATGTTTAATGAAGTCTGTTTATTATATTTTTCTTTCCCATTAGAAGTATGTTCCATGAGCACAATGGCTTAATTGCCTTATTCTTGGCTATATTCCCAAGGCCTTAAATTGTACTTAATCATGAATATATCCTATATAATAAAAGCCTAATATGCAAATTGACATAACAGTGGAATTACCAGTAGCTATGACATGCACTAACCACCAGAGGGCAGATGCTCAATGTAGGAACTGTTCCTAGCTAGTAGGCCCCAGGCCAGCCAAGGCAGGTGCTAGTGGAGGCCCCCCCGATCGCCCCACCAGTTTCCCCATAGATTGGCCCTGATCACTGGCCAGGCCTAGGGACCCTAACCATGCACAAATTTCATGCACTGTGCTTCTAGTGTAATAATAAATTTTTGCTGAGTGTTATAATTAATGGCTTGATCCATAGATATCAATTATAAAGATACTTAAAGAATCAACAATAGTAAGATACTGTAGATTATCATGTATTCTCTGGTGTGAGTTATAAAACCAATTGTTTATGAACATATAATATAATCTAATTACTAATAAATATTTTGAATGGATATATCAGTTTTCTCACATATAAAATGGGAACAAAATAGTATTTATCACACAGAGTTATAAAAATTAAATAAATTAGAATAGTGTTTGCTGTATTGTATTAACTATTATTGTTTTTACTGTAATTAGCATTAGGCTCTGTTAGCTATATTTCTATACCCTTGTCTTAGAGCTCAACTCTCAAAGACATTTCTATGGGGACTTTAAAAAATTAGCTAAGATGCTAGAAGTTATAATGAATACAGTAAAAAAAAAAACACAAACAAACAAAAAAACCCCCCACAAAACTACCATGACTCAGTTACTGTTACACCATTGGACAAACTCTTGTGGAATGCTTTCAGTCTGGGTCCCATCATTGAAGCAAATCTGCCGAATGTCTTCTTTCTGTGCCACCTAGGGGTGAAGGTAAGCCTGTCTGGTGTGACAAAGTTAAACATGGCGTAATTACACAACCTCAATTTTCTCAAAGAATCATTCCCTACTCCTTCATCTCTAAAAGGTTCTGTTTATGTGTCTCTGCATTTGAAACAACCTTGTCTGGTGCCCATATGTTGATGTTGACAATACATATCATAGTCTCTATGGAAAACATAGAAGCATTTGTAATTGTGCATATCAAAGCAAGCTGTAAAAAGCATTCTAAAGCAACAGCCAATCAGAATTTACAAAACTTATACGAAACATTTACAAAACATTTACAAGAAAGTACAAAATCTGCAGTATACTTCAAATCATAATATGCTAGAGGCCTGGTGCATGAGTAGAGTCCCTAGACCTGGCCTGTGATCAGGGCTGATCTGTGGGGCAACTGTGGAGTGATTGGAGGGCCCTTGCTCTCACCCACCTTGATTGGCCTGGTGCTACCTGCTTGCTGACCCTGTTCCCCACTGCTGTTGCTGGTCAGGGCTGGCGGGCTGGGGCAGCTCCTGCACTGAGCATCTGCCCCTGGTGGTCAGTGTACATCCTAGCGACCGGTCATTCTGCTGGTCATTCTACCATTCAGTGGATTTGCATATTAGGGTTTTATATGGATAGCTACTATCCAGAGAGCATGAGCAACTAGATGAAGGAATTAACTTGTTATTAGTAAAGTGAAGGTAAGAATGAGTAGTTTTAGAGTGTTAATGTAAGAATGAAATAATTGAGACATGTTCAAGGATAAAATTAATAGCATGTCCTTTGCTATGATAACGTTACTGTTTCTCATACGTTTCCTTCATATCAAATGCATACATAGTAGTATAGAAATGTGGTTTCTTTTAACCACCATTTGTACCTTTAAATGATCTGACATTTCCTCATCTCATTTATATGCATATCACTTCTATTTTTGTTTCACTGGTTTCAATCAGTCATTTCTATTTATGAAGATTTAACTACTTCCCCCAGTATTTTGATATCATTCTAATGCTTCTAGAATTTGTCAAAATAATTAGAAATGTGTAATGGGTCTACAATTAATTTAACTCAATATGATAGCTGGCATGGAGTTTAGTTGATAAACCCATGTTTAATTTTTCTGAATATTCTTTTATCTTGGTGCAAAACTAAAAATTTGGAGAATTTCTTTCACATCCCAGTGGCATTAAACCTCTAAGTTCCGTAAAGTCATTTTTTAAAATCAATATTTAATTACTTTTTTGTTTCAAGTATTTTAAAACAATACCTTTAATTTATTTCTTTTAAATTGAAGATTACTCCCATTGTATGGGGCAGAGATGCAATTACTGTTTTAAATACATTTTTTCTACATTTGGTTTTTGTACATCAGCATTTTCTAATTTCATTTGTACACATAATAAAATGTGCTTTATTTTTTCCCTTTTGTATTTGGCATGCATTTGGTGCCAGAGCATTCATTGCTCACTCAATTAGCGCTAGATTTTAATTGCCCCTTTCACTGTTATCCTAAACAAATTAGCTAATTGCTTAATTTTAAATTTTATTTGAATTATTCTTCATCTTGTAATAATCAAACACTCCTTTTGAAGAGAAACTGTTGACCAAAACAAGCAAGTTCACAAGAAATGTTTGCATCTCAACCCAGGAAATTTCCTATTTTAGGCAACCTTACTTCCTACCCATTCTGGCTGAGTAATTTAAGTTGGCACCCCAATGAAGTTGTTTCTTGTAAACTAAAAAATACAGACCATAAAATGTTACTGAATATCAGGTATTAGAGCAACAATACTTTTCTCCCTAAACCTGAAGTAAACCAACAGATTCTTGGATATAAAAATAATCTCATACTATTAGAGTTGGATTCTCTGTTTCTTGCTATGCATGTAAAGATTAAGAAAAAAAGAAAACTTTTATATACAGTAAGTTAATTTTCTTGCTAAAACAAAACTACTATGGAAAATGCTCAATGAGCATGTATCAAGAATCAAACTCTAGAGTTTTCTTAGATTCTAACTTTATTATTAGCTCTGTTCCATAGTTTAGCTTTTTGTTTTTAGGCTCTTCAGCTACATTTTTATTGGCTCATTTTTAATCCTTTATTTTTGATTTTTTAAAAAAATTTATCTTTATTTTATTTGATTATTTTTATTTCTTCTGAATGCCCTGTATCTTATTTTCTGATAAATATTTGTCCATCAGTTATCTGTTTTCTTAGTATTAATCATGTGTTATTTTGTCTGTTTCACAGTTTCTTTCTTAAGCTCACCTACTATTTCATACCTGACTGTTTTGGTCTGCTTCCTGAATCTCTAAAATTTTTTTGAAGTCATTCCTTTATATCTTCAGATGTTTGCTTAACAATTTTTCCAAATGTGTACTGCACTGAAATTTTCCTGTCTTTTCTCTTGTTCCTGAGTGTTTTTATATACTTACAAGTTTTGTTTTTTATTGATTTCAGAGAGGAAGGGAAAGAGAGAGATAGAAACATCAATGATAAAAGAGAATCATTGATTGACTGCCACCTGCACACACACTACAGGGGATCAAGCCTGAAATGTAGGCATGTGCCCTGACTGTAATCAAACTGTGACCTCCTGGTTCATAGGTTGATGCTCAAACACTGAGCCATGCCAGCAAGGAATATACTTACATATATGTTTTGATTTACATTTTCTATTTTCTTTTTCTTACAACTCTATGTGAATATTGCATACCTTTTTGTATTTTTAAAATATCTATCTTTCTCATCCAGTAATCACAATATTTCCATGCATTTATGGCCAGAGATTTACATGGCTCACAAAGTCACTTAGTTCATAAGTATCTTATTTGGAGAGACCTTGCTTTTTCTGGGAAGATGAGATCCAGCTTTTAAAACCATACATTTCATTTTTTTCTTCTGATGTCCCAATTTTCACCATATGCTTTCTTCTTTCCTTCAACAGCTCTCCGATAATCAGACACCTTCCTGTCAATGTACTTTCCTTAATCTCACCATCAAGTACTATCCTTGGGAGACTGTTAGTCTCATTATGCACACATTCAGGTTCTTTCTGTTCAATTCCTAAGCACTGCTCTAACTTACTGGGTGGCGGCCATGTTTTGAGTATTTTCCCTACTTTAGGGAGGCATCTCTCTTTTGGGAAGTGATTTCATGTGTTTTTTGCCCCCTCTAGGCTTCCCGTAGCCTCATTCTTTTCCACAGTCTCTACCTGACTGCTTAGGCATTGTGTTTGGAGATGGCTCTGCAGGACTTGGGTGTTGATTTGTTGACTTACATATAAACTTAGGAGTATAATATTCTCCTTCCCCAAGTTATTTTAGAGACCGGTTTTATTTGCCCCCTGATTTTCCATCTGTGTGGTTTTGCAGGGATGTGTGAAGAGATTGAAATTTAGGCAGCTCCCATTATTCTTCAGAGCTCTAAAACCCCATGTGGTTTCTCAACATGAGTCTTAATTGATTGATGCCTCAGTGAGAGATCTCATTCTCTCCTGTATTGCCGCTCATGGCTGTGCTTGTGTTAATACGCACACTGTCTCTAAACTAAGCATTCCTTCTGTGGTGTCAGTGTTCTTTCATTTACTGTTCAACGGGGCGAGAGATTTTAAAGCCTTTTTATTGGAACACCAAACATGACTAGCTACCTGCTCAATGTCAACTCACATTTGTACACACCATCAAACAATGTAGTAAAAGCTCCCTTTCCCAAGCCTGTGTGAATAAGAATAAGGGATCTCTTCCTTTTTTTTTTTTCTTCTTCTTCTTTTTTTTTTTTTCTTTGTGTGTGTGTGACTCTGCTCTCAGCCAGAGTGCTCAGCTTTGCCTGTGAAGCTGGAGTGAATTTCAGACTATTTTTATCCCCTCGGCCTTTGGCAGGGCACATCCTGCAAAACCTTACGTATCAGCTCCCTGTCTTTGGTCCCCATGGAACCACAGAAGCCTGAACCATCACTTGAAATGCAAATACAATTTAGCTCTTTATTTAATAATAAAATGGTCACTTCTGTAGGCAGTTGGCAAGGAAAAGTAGAGTAAGTAAAGTTTAAAAAGATAGAAACTGTAGTAGTAAAAGCTGAGCTAATTAATGGTGCTGAGGATGGGCAAAGCGAGATGAGATGTCATAATAGAGGGCACCGAGATTTGCTTCTTATGGATGGGATATAAGAGAAACACAAATTTGAGCGGTATCTCTCTTGTTTTTTCCAAAAGCTTTGGATTGATAGGAAACATCATGGTCATCCAGTTAAATGTCTACTGCCTGAGTGCTTATGAGTGTAGAACAGAAGCATGGGTAGGCTCCTGCGATCACTAATGGACAGATTGATTTAACATTAAGGGACAATTTCAGCAATAACTTGCAAAACTGGTGGAAGGAAATGCTCTGGGAAAATGTGGCTAAAAGCAGAATCACCGTGAAAGCACTATTTCCGTGAGTGACACTAATTACAAAATAATGGCCAATTACTTTGCAAATCAGACGTATGCTGACAGATGAATGTTTTATTATTATTTTTTTAATTTCCCATTTTATAAATTCAGTGAGCCTGCTAGAACTCCTTAAACTGTACTGGCAATGAGCCTGGCCATTGGTAGCAGGTCTCTGCCTGATGCATGTCAAACCATGCAACCATCTTCATTTACACTTGTATTATGGCTGCATCAACCACCCTGACCAAAATCTTAAAGGTATATCCAGATTTTATCCAATTACGTACCTGATTTCCCCGGGTTTCTAACTAAGCCGTGAAAATGTGATTTCTTTTGACTCTTGGAATGTATTTTTTCTAGGTTAAAAATAGTTTTTTCAATATGCTTTCATTCTTATCCTTTCCGGGTATTTAATGAGTACAACTTTGCCAACTGCAACTAAGCCTTGGGAAATACTAATTACTAATGATTAATACAAATGATTAGGAATTGGAATGCTGTCCTTGATAGGCATTATGTTGCTAGTTTTACATCTTATTTATGTTGAACATAAACAAAGCTTCTCCTTTAATGCATGCTTGTTTGCAATGCTTGGTTTGGGTAAAGTTAGTTAGTCCCTGGAGAATTCTGGAGACATTTCTGTCAAAGTAAGACCTATGCAGTGGAGTCCAAAAAAAAGTCAGGGACAGGTTTCTTAACCTTGTTCTTTAATGGGAGCTCACTACTTCCCAATTATTAATAACTCATGGAATTTTGATAAATATTTTCACTTATATTTTCTAAGGGATTCTTCAGTGTCACTTACTCAAAGATTGTGTTTTCAATGTGACCTTCCTGTGTACTTGGGAATTACTTTTCTGTGAAAATGAAACCAACAGTGGATTCAGCCATCAGTGGATTCAGCAGATGTATATAAAATACCCTTTATTATGATGATTCTTAATGATAGAGTAATGGTTGGCAAACTCATTAGTCAACAGAGCCAAATATCAACAGTATTGGAAAATGATTAGCTGAATTATGGAAATCAAGAACCAAAGGTTACTTATATATGCAGTAGAGAGTGTCATCCTTGGAAAATTAGTATTTGTAAACTAGTAAACTACAATTATTAAGGCAGAGATATATTTGAATGACAAATATATAAATAAACATAAAGGAATATCTTTCAATACTTTCAATCTGTATTATGTTTAAATCTTTAGTAAAGCTGGTCATTTACTTTCATGCAAATAAATTATTTTTTGACAACTTGATTATTTTATTTCCTCTTTATGCTGCAAAAGCATGGTGCCAACACTGGCACGTTTTCTATAAATTCCATGACTTTTACTTTTTAAAATATATATTTTTTATTTACCTCAGAGAGAAAAAGAGAGAGAGAGAGAGAGAGAGAGAGAGAGAGAGAGAGAGAGAGAGAGATCAATGATGAGAAAGAATCATCTATTGGCTGCCTTCTACTTGCCCCCAACTGAGGATTGAGCAGGAACTCAGGGATGTGCCCTGATTGGGAATCGAACCATGATCTCCTCAACCATGAGCCACACTGGCCAGGCTGACTTTTCAATAAGACAAATTCAAGTTTACAATGTAACAGACACTGTTGAATAAATGAAAACAGGTAGCATTGTAGATGAGGTTAGCCTTCCTTATGCTTAATAAGATTTTGTTGTTGTTTCAAGGTGTAATTCCATGACAATGTATCATAAATATGAAAATAACTTGCTAATGCTTAAAATAGATTACTTTCTCTGGTTAGGACAAGCCGTTTTCAAACATTCTGTGTTTTATAATAATTTCTAATGAGTGAAACATTTTTGGACTTAAACTTTAATAATTAGCTGTTTCATTAAAAAAAAAAAACTGTCCTTTGCTTTTCTGGGTTACAGGAAGGCTGTCTTTCAATGACTTCTTCACTGAGGGCTTACAGGACTTTTTACTTATGGGAACCTTCAAAGAATATAATATCAGCTAAGTGTTCCAGTCAGATTCTATGGCTTCTACGATCTTTAACTCTTGCCATAGTCATTTAAAATGTTGAAAGAAAGAAGGTGAGAGGAAGCAGGAGAGACAGCTAGTACATGGGGAGAAAAGAGCACGGGAACAGAGCAAGAAAGTACACGGCTGTGAAAAGAGTGCTGAGAAATTGATGTGGTGCCACATGCACTCTCACCTTGACTTTTAATATAAGAAGAAAAGCACAGCCATTGGCCTCGCTGTGTTGCCTTTGAACAGTGGGTGTTCTGAATTTGTCTTTAGACATTAATAATTGCATTTTCATTTACCCAGGAGAGACACGATTTTATGACATTTTTACCACAATTAAAATGAAAACAGTATGCCTATGTCTTATGGAGCCTCCAACTATTTGTCCTACCACCATGGGCCATGCAGAGACATTGTTTGAAATTGTTTGAAATATTTATTTCAAATGACCTAACACAACCCACTTCTCTTTCATAGCCTATATATTTTTGAATTTCTCAAACTATTTCTCATGGCACTGTATATTCTCTCTGTTTCTTATTTTACAACATCACACTTGCTTATTAAATTCCTTTTTTTGAATGCTGCATCTAGCAGACCAAAATAAACCACTCACAAAGAAAACCATGCTAATCTCATCATGGCTTTTGAAGTCACATTTTTATTAAAACTATCCAATATAATACTAATATATTTAGGAACATGTGTGATGGGCAATTTGAAAGGCTCTGACTTTTTGTATTCTTGTATATGTCAAAATTTAATTACTATGTGCTGAGAACTGTGCTACCAGTTTTAATCTGCATTTCTAATCAATTCTATGACTTTCATATTATTTGCTCATTCGTTAGGGCAAATTAAGGCTAAGTAAAGTTGTGCAACTTTTCCAAATTTACATAGTTAAACTGTAATCCAGGTTTTTAAAAAATATATATTTTATTGATTTTTAGAGAGGAAGGGAGAGGAGAGAGAGAGCTAGAAACATCGATGAGAGAGACATCGACCAGCTGCCTCCTGCACACCCCATGCCAGGGATGTGCCCACAACCAATGTACATGCCCTTGACCGGAATCTAACCTGGGACCTTTCGGTCTGCAGCCCTATGCTCTATCCACTGAGCCAAACCAGTTTCGGCTAACGTGTAATCCAGGTTTTAAAGGAGGATCTTTTTGGCTCTAAAGCCCATACCCCAAAATGTTTATGTAAAGCTGTGGGAGAGTGAGATAATAGTGGAGTATAGTGCCATCCATCTCAGTGGGTCCTGACCTTGATTTTAGTTATGTGGGGCTGGGGTGTAATCACCTTGTGCTACAGGCAATGCCTGCTTTGTTTATGCTACCCTCAAGCTACCCTCCACCAGATTGGCATTCCTATGCAGAATTTAATGGCTGCAACATCACACTTTATGACTGAGTGGGAGATAATGTTTAGGAACCCCATAGAATTCCATGCTTGGTGGATGGGTTTGGGAAGCTTTCCAAGCATCTAAAGCTCTTGTTGCCAATGGAGATAACTCGACTCTTGGTCAGCATGTAGTTCTTTCTCAAAAAAAAGGAACTTCCAGGACTAGTAACTTCATGTTCAAAATTAGCAAACTTGCGGTGATGGTGACAATGCTGCATGTTCTCTTGTTCAGAATATTTATGTCTGCAGAGTCACTGTAGGAAGGGGGATGAGGAATGGCTTCAATTCCATAAAGAATGCAATAAAGAATGCAGCATCCAGGCAGAGTATATATAAAGAACCAGACTGTCACCAGGACTCCTAATAGTGCAAGAACCAGACTGTCACCAGGACTCCTAATAGTGCCAAGGGGATTGCCAGGAAAGCACTGCAACGTGTCAGCAGTGATAATAACCGTCTGCATTGTGTGTTTGCTTGCTGGTTTGTTGCAGGCTCTCGTGGACTTAGCCATGTGAGTGACCTTCTGGAACTCTTCCTGGCAAAGCTTAGAGAGAGAGGCTTCAGGAATGAGGGGGCCTCATTTGCTTTAGCTCCCTGACCCTCACCCCACTTCCGTAGTTCAATTTAACTTATATATATATATATATATATATATATATATATATATATATATATACACACACACATACACACACATATAAATATATATATATATATATATATATATATATATATATATATATATATATATATATATATTTGTTTCTGTATTTATATATTCACCAAGAATTTATTTGGTGACTTAAATAATTCTCTTGAGACAATATACTAAATGAGTTAGCCTCTATCCTCTAAGAGCTTAGTCAACTGAGGACAAAAACAAGTGCATTTGTAGGGGTACTTTTTATTGTAATCAACAAGTTTCATTTTTATAATTCACTTGGCATGTTTTATGGAATTCAAGATTACAACTGTTGCTGTGCCCTCGGGACAATAGAAATTGGACATTATTATAACACTTGTGGCCTGGTGCGAGAAATTCGTGCACATTAAAAGGAACTTCATTACAGGAAGTATTTTAATATTGCTATTTGCCCTTTCTCTATAATAGAAGTGGCAGAGATGAAAGGAACTTAGTAAAATGTATATGAAAATCTCCCTCCTGTCAGAGTCTAGGGTGTGTGTCAGGACCCAGAATCAAGTCCCTGCCCACCGCATGTGCCTCGAAATTGTGCAAGACCGAGACCTGGCCAGTCCACCCCCATCTATCCCCACCAAGGGGGAGAACAGCTTCAGGTCCACCATCAAGCGCCACTGGGTGGGGGGGTGCAGCCTCAGGTTCCCTGGCCTAGCACTGGGGTGGGGGTTTGGCCTCAGGTCCCTTGCCAAGCCCTGCTGAGCGGGGGGCCAACCTCAGGTCCCCAGTCAAGCCCTGCCAGGCAGGGGGCACAGCCTCAGGTTACCCAGCCCTAGCATGAGGGCGTGAGGGAGCGATGACCATTTGCATATTAGCTCTTTATTATATAGGATAATGTCTCTAGACTCTTCAGTCCATATATGCTTTATTTACCTCTCTTCTTCCCTCTGTCTCACTCTAGTCTCAAACTTGTTCTTCCTTCTCTCTTACTCTTCTTGTTACTTTATAGAGGGGTCAACAAACAATTTTTATAAAGGAAGAGATTGTAAAAATGTGAGGTTTTGTGAGCGTGTTTATTGTGACATTTCAGATCTGCTATTGCATGAAAACAACCATACTATTCATTTATAGCAGAAATGAATGAGTGTAACTGTGTTCTAATGAAACTTTATTAATGGACACTACAATTGTTTAATATAAATTTTGCTTAATATGAAGTATTTTTTAAAATTTTATTTTATTGTTTAAAGTATTACAAATAGTAGTACTATGTCTCTTTTTCCCCCCCATTGACATTTCCCCAGCCTCTCCTAGCCACTGGCACATGCCCTCACCCCCACCCCCAGTGTCTTGAGTCCATTGGTTATGCTTATATGCATGCATACAAGTCTCACAGTTGATCTCTTACACCCCCCCCCCCCCAGCCCTCCCCTGCCATCCTGCTGTAGTTTGACAGTCTGTTCCATGCTTCTTTGTCTCTGTACAGTAGGCAATTGAGTTACATTGGAGATCCGTTCCTATGGTGTGCCATCACACGATTTTCACCTTAAGTCAGAACCTACCTACATAAGCACCTACGTCACTCATATGGAGCACACACACAGCAATAATGAAGTGAAATAGTAAAAATAATTAAAAGAAAGATAACAATTCCTGACTTTTACTTATGGTAAATAAGTAATAAAAAACATAAAGCACATATGTATGTATGTCAAAATGACAGAACATTTTTTAATAAATAAATGGGAGATGGTGATGTAACCACAAAATGATGTATGTCAAGTTCGATGTAACCTGAGGACTGCCTGTATCTATTTTTGTTCATTAGTTTATAATGTTTTTTATGTTCCACAAATGAGTGAGATCATGTGGTATTTATCTTTCACTGACTATCTTGTTTCATTTAGCATAATGCTCTCCAATTCCATCCATGCTGTTGCAAATGGTAAGAATTCCTTCTTTTTTATAGCAGCTTAGTATTCCATTGTGTAGATGCACCACAGTTTTCTGATCCACTCATCTGCTGATGGGCATCTACTGATCCACTCATCCCCTTACCCCCATCCTCCCCTACCTTCCCTCAGACTCTTTCCAAATCCTAGCTATTGCAAATTGTGCTGCTATGAACATAGGGGCATGGCATGAAATATCTTTGTTCTTTTTTTTAATTGATTAATGTATTATTAATACATATGTGTCCTTATCCCCCCATTGCCCTCTCAATCCCCCACCCCCACTCATACCCTCACCCCACTGGTATCTGTGTTCATTAGTTATGCTTATATGCATGCATACAAATCCTTTGGTTGATCTCTCCCCCTTACTCCCATCCTCTCCTACCTTCCCTCTGAGATTTGACCATCTAATTGATGCTTCTCTGTCTCTGGATCTATTTTTCTTCAGTTTATGTTGTTCATTATATTCCACAAATAAGTGAGATCATGTGATACCTATTGTTCTCTGACTCACTTATTTTGCTTAGCATAATGCTCTCCAGGTCCACCCATGCTGTTCTTTTTTCATTATTTATTTATTTATTTTAATTTTATTGATTATGGTATCACATAATTGTCCTCATCCCCCGCCCCCCATGCTGTTCTTTTGATTGTCAAGAATTTTCTTAAATTTTCAACAATTTAAGTATGTATAAACCAGACTAGTTCATGAGCCATATAAAACCGGGTCCATGGACCATTGTCTGCCAACTCTTGCTCTATATAATAAAATATGTGGCAAGTTCATGAGTCTTATATCTTACAAGTTAGGTCAGAATCATTTTTAAAATTCTTGACTAAATTTTTTTTACTAATTATGGGTCAGAAATTCAAGGACATTTATAAAATGAGCTAACCTAAAATAAACATACAAAATACAGTGTGAGCAGGTAGATGCTGGTGAGAAAGATGGGGCAAGTTTCCAGGCAAGTGGAAAGTCTACCAAGGTGAATATTCTGTTGAAATTCACAGTTTAAAAGTTAAATAACTATTTCAATGTAGCTACCTGGAGGGATCACAGTTAGGGAGGCACAAGAGAAACTTTTTTGTTTGTTTGTTTAAATTGGCCTGTAAATGACACTTGAAAACAAGAGGTCATATTAGCACAAATGGGTGTGATGTATAGCCAGGGAAATAATCTTATGTGTATATAGAAGTGTGGAGTACACTAAAGATAAGCCTAAGGAAAAAATGCAGAAAGCAGATCTTAATAACCCACCGATGCTATGCCTGAGTTTGGCCTTTCTCAAAATTCATCATGGTTATGAGTTGAATTGTGTCCATGCCAAAGATGTTGAAGTCCTAACCCCCTCGCCCCCTCCAGTACCTGTAAATATGACTTAGTTGGAAATAGAGTTTTCATAGATGACTAAGTTAAGATGAGATGTATAGAGGGGTGCCAATATGACTGACTATCTATACTAATAAAAGTGTAATATGCTAATTAGACTGGGAGACCTCCCAGGAAACCTTCTGCATGTCCTTCTCAACAAAGCCATGGTGGTGGGGCCGAGGCAGAGGTGGTTAGGGGCGATCAGGCCAAGAGAGGAGGGCAGTTGGAGATGATCAGGTCAGCGTGGAGGGAGGCAGCTGGGGGTGAGCAGGCCAGTGAGTGGGGGGAGGAGGGACATTGGAGGGCAGGCAGAGTAGTTAGAGATAATTGGGCAGGCAGGCAGGCAGGCAGGTGAGCAGTTCAGAGCCAGTGGTCCTGGATTGCAAGAGAGATGTCTGACTGACAGTTGAGGCTCAATCCCTGAGATTTGGCCTAAACCAGCAATCAGACATCCCCTGAGGGGTCCTGGATTGGAGAGGGGTGCAGGCTGGGCTGAGGGACATCCCCCCACTAGTGTATGAATTTCGGGTACCAGGTCATTAGTACCTATATAAAGGGATAATTTAGACATGAGATAGACATGCTTATAGGGAAGAGAATGTGAAGAAGAGAGAATGCCATCTACAAGCGAAGGGACAACTGAGGCTACTAGTGAAGCAAGAGGTCATCCTGGAACAGAATCTCCCTTACAGCAGTCAGAAGGACCAACCCTGCTGACACCTTAATCTCAGATTTCTAGTCTCCAGGTCTGTGCGACAATAAGTGTCTGTTGTTTTCTATTCCATCTGTGGTACCTTGCTATGGCAGCCACAGGAAGCTAATGAAGACTGTAATAGAAGGGAGAACACACTCTCCTGAATTTTTGCTGTGTGCAGGTCACTGATGTGGTCGATAATGAGAAAACTGATATGGAGTTCCTACTTCGAGATTAGAGGCAGCCATTTGAAACCCTTAAAGATAGATAAGAAATGATTTAGCACCAAAAATCTGGGACAGGTATCAGAGGACCAGGCAGCAGAACTCAAAACTGTTCACTTCAGCATTTCCTCCCCATTAGAATGTGTGCTGGATTTGTGACTTTATTGGAAGTCACAAGAACCATATTACTGTCAAGCTGTGTATCAGATTTGCCACACAGCCCATTATTAATTCTATATTCAGGAAAATGTCACTGTAGGAGACTTCAGTATTTGTTTGTAGTTGTTGTCACTGTTTTTTATTGTTTTGCCTTCAGGGACCCTGCTTTTTGTGTGTGCCAGTTCTCTCTTAATTTTCTTAAAAAATAATAATTGTGGGCCTCAGAGTTATGGAGACAGATTAAAAATTAATATCTGTCATATGCACTCAATATGGATGTCAACCTTTCCCTGAAGCCTGTCATTCTGGGTGTCACACGCTGGCATTGCTTTCAAGTTAGTTTCACTTTAAAGTTGTAGGCATCAGAATTATGTTTACTTAATGACCCCCAATTTGAATCCATTAATGAAATAATTCAGAATAAATGTAGATATTTGAAAAGGTAACAGTGATTATAAAGACTAAAATATTAAAATTGTAGAGTTTCAAACTAGCTCCAAATATTTTGTTCCTGAAAACACAAAACTCATTCTTTTGTAAATATTATTGTACATTAAAAGACTATACAATAGATTTAAATAAAAAGTTTTCCCCTAAATAAAAAGTTTTCCCCTAAAACAATCTATTGAGAATGGTAAATTAGTTTCAGGTGAAGTTGAATAATCTGTCAGAACAGGATGGAGTACCATATCCATTAGAAGGGGAAAAGGGTCTAAAGACCTGCTTCCAAAGAATGGTCCCATACAACAACCTGGTAACCTCTGGCTTCTCAGCTCACATGGAATTAATTTAGAATATTGGATGAAGCAGAGGAGTCAGGGAAAGAAAGCCTAGATGCAGAAAGAACAGGGGCAATGTGTTTTGTTGTGAGGTTGGGTATCTTCTGACTGGGATGGGAAAAATATTGGACATAAAATGGAATCCTGGAGAAAATTCCTTTGGGACTTGCAGAAACTTATCTTCAAATTTGGCTGCCAACAATTCCTCCTATATATTATCTTCAAGAGGTATCTATTTGCCAGAACCGGTTTGTCTTAGTGGATAGAGCATCAGCCTGGGGACTGAGGGGTCCCAGGTTCAATTCCGATCAAGGGCATGTACCTTGGTTTTGGGCGCATCCCCATTGGGGGGTGTGCAGGAGGCAGCTGATTGATGTTTCTCTCTCATTGGTGTTTCCAACCATCCATCCCTCTCTCTTCCTCTCTGTGAGAAATCAATAAAATATATTTTTTTAAAAAAGAGGTATCTTTTTTTTATACTTATGGCTTGCCTCTACCAATAGGTTCTGGCCAAAGTGGTATTTTGTAAGTAGTTCTGGATTCAGCCCTTTAAAGACCTATAAATGTCTACATTTGCTCTCTTGCAGTCTAGTTGCCATGTCATAAGGATGTCCAGGCCTTTATTTCTGGAGACTGGGAGACACCATCCATAAAGGCTCTAGAGGTAGAGGCATCGTGCTGGTAGAGTGAGACCAGGTGGTGGAGAATACTAGTAAAGTCACCCTAAACAACCAGAGCACCGAGGCTCCAGAGAATGAAAGAGACCTCCTTAAACCTTCCAGGTAATCCCGTGTGTCTTTAGTGATCACACCTAATCCAGTCAACATGGAAAATGGTGAGAAATAGTAAATCATTATTGATTTAAACTACTGGGGTTTGGAATGATTTGTTATGCAGCAAACCACATTTCCTATGCTGAGGTTGAAGAATTATGAGCAACTTCTTTCTGGCAGAGAGAATATTAAGAGTGTAGATGGCTGGAATAGTGATGGATAATGGAAGATCAAGTTTTCTTCCTGGAAAAGAAACTTTCATAGCACAATAATCCTGTCTTTATGCCCTCCTTACTTCTTTGGCCTAAGAAGAAGTGAAGTGAATTATACTTTGAGTTTGAAAGGAGAAACAAAGTTATTTGCAGTTCTTTCTTTTCTTTTCCCTTGGAACGAATCCTCTGTACCAGCTCTCCTCATCCATCACTTCAGTCTTACAGGAGATAATTCCCACCTGGAATGCTCCCTCCTTTTTTTGTATTGCTGGAATTGGGTGAGTGCTTTTGTGTAAATCTAAGGTTTAGTGTCAGGAAGACAACTCTTGAATATATAAACCGTATGCTACAGCATCAGCCCCAGCAGAGAATATTTGGTTCCCATCCATTAGTTCTGTTGTTTAATCCTCAGTCAGAAGACGGTGGGAAGAGGCATGCCACTCATGGGGTACTGCTTAAAGCTTGATGCTATTAACTTCAAATCTGAGGATGCTGTTTGCAAGCATCATTATTTTTTAAATTATCTTAAAATTTTATAAACAAAAATTTTTATAGCTTGATTATTAATTTTAACTACTTAATCAAGGATATATTTAATTTTACTAAAACATTAATATCCATGTATTTGAAAATAATCTGCAGTGAAATCGGCTTTGTAACTTAGCTTTGAAATGCATTTGAAATCACACTTTCTGAATATAGGAAAAGTTGTTTAAAGAAGATTAAACTATGGCAAGCCATATATCACTAAAAGCAGATAGTTTTTCAAAGAAGAAAGATTTCATGGTCTAGTTCAGGGGTCCTCAAACTTTTTAAAGTGGGGGCCAGATCACGGTCCCTCAGAGAGCTGGAGGGCCGGACTATATGAACTACTAATTCCTACTGTAACACCTCGGCTGCGCTCACTGCCCAAAAAACCTGGCGGGCCGGATCAGACTCCTCTGCGGGCCGCATGTGGCCCGCGGGCCGTAGTTTGAAGACTCCTGGTAGTTGGATAAAAGTATATAAGCAGGAATCAGAATACCTAACCCTTTGATTTTCTCTTTTTCACTCTTTCTTTCCATCCCTCAATTTCCTCAGCTAATCAGTATAGAAATATGTAAGTCTCCCAAGTAGCTGGAACATGAAGTGAGTAATGAATAAACATACAGAAAACACTGGGCAAATAATTACAAATATTAAAATACAGCCCAAACCGGTTTGGCTCAGTGAATAGAGCATCGGCCTGTAGACTCAAGGGTCCCAGGTTCGATTCCGGTCAAGGGCATGTACCTTGGTTGCGAGAACATCCCCAGTAGGGGGTGTACAGGAGGCAGCTGATGGATGTTTCTCTCTCATTGATGTTTCTAACTCTCTATACTTCTTCCTTCCTCTCTGTAAAAAATCAATAAAAATATATTAAAAAATAAAATACAATGTGATACTTATTATATTCTCACAGATATGTATTATTATGTCTTTCTGGGAGTTAGCTGTTTTGGGGTACACTCTACACTAAGTGAAACTTTGAAAGGTTTCCCTATTTGGGACCCATGTAAACAATTACCACAGTTCCACCAGGAGTTCAAATGGAGGTTGAATTGGAATGATTACCAAAAGCAATAGACTTTTCTGTAGTGGTTTTGCTGTCAGCTCAAATTTTTAAGTACTGTATGTGTCCTGCTCTCCCAGACCTGTGGCTACACAGTCGACCACGATTTCCTGCTTAAAGTTTAAAAACAACAGCACCCTTAGCAGGTCATAAATCATCTCATTCACAAGGTGCAGATTACAACAGGGGTATAACCTCATCACTTATAAGGATGACTGTTTCTGCTTAGGCAAAGCATACAGCAGGTATGTTCTAACCCGACAGAATGCATCGAGTTCACAATGGTGCAGGGAACACCTGTCATTTCCCTTCTCCAACATCCATCAAGCAAAGTAATTAAATCAACAGGCATCATTTTATATAATAGAACCCAAATCACTGTTAGAGAACATAATTCCGAGATTGATTTCCCTGCCTTGAAAATAAACAACTTGACTTCACATTCATGATTATGTAACAGCAGAGATTATTATCTTGTGACAAAACACCATTTTATTGACATTATCTCTAAATGATCCCTTGATAGGATATATAAAATTTAATGTACATTCAATTTGGAAAGATTCCATTCACAACATACTGACATATATCTATTTTCTATTTATTTTACAGCCAACATTTGAATCCAAACATAATACTTGTTTCTGTGATGTTTACTTCTTGCTGAAATCACTTAGCCATCATAATCCTGATGAAAATTTTTATCTAAATGCACAGACTTTGACACCAAGTGGCTTAAGAATGAATTCTGACCCTAATAGTATGACCTTGCACAGGGTGTTTGCTATCTGATTGAGTGTACTATTCTGTGAAATGTGGATAATAATAATAATAATTTTCAATTCATTGATGTTGCCTGGATTGAATGAGTTCATACATTTAACATGCTTAAGACAATGTCTGGCATATAATAAGAGGAATATGACTAACATTTATTTTATAGCATTCATCCTTTCATTATTTTTTGTTTACTTTTTTATTTAAGTGTAGTTGATATACAAAATTGTATTGGTTATATTAGTTTCAGGAGTACAACATAGTGATTTGGTATTTTTATACCTTACAGTGTCATCACCCCACTAATTTTAGTAATCATCCATCACTAGTAAACGTATCACACTATTTTTTATTATATCCTGCATTGATTTTTTAAAATTTCTTTCTTGGTTCTGTGGCCTAGAGCAATATGTTGAAATTCTCTGAATCACTGTGTGCTAAAAATGCCTTCTACCTTTCCATTTTTATGTAGAGTAGATGAGGCAATATTTGTAAATTACATTTTAAAATAGTATAGAAATTGTCCCTTGTATAAATGATCCAGAGGAATTTTGAAGTTCACTCTTTCTTTGAAAAAAAAAAAATGTTGGGATTATGATGCTACAGGAAATTGATTTGTAATGTATTACCTGAAATTGCTTTACAAATTGACTATATATTGAACTTTGTATTTTACTTTTCCTCATCCAGTTCTATTCTTTATCCTTCTTAGTTTTTCAGTGTGCCCCAAAAGGTAGGCACCTACAGAACCCATCCGTGCACTTCAGCCCTGTGGTTTCCTAGTGGGGGTGATCTGATGAGGGCATCAATTAGAATGCAGTCAGAAACGAGAGGATGTATTATCTCACTTCCTCTCTCCAGGTCACAGGGAATTGAGTGTATGTCTTCACTGAAGGCTACAGCCCCGTTATAGCCCTCTTCACACACTCCCACTGTCCTGGATTTGATAACTGCTTCCTGTCCTTGTCCATTTAGACCTACAGGGTGTGAGGCTCCAGCACTTGCCAGCCCAGGGAACTACACTGAACCCTGCTAGTTTTCCCATTTCACCCTTGAGAACACCACCTTTATTAAATGATCTTGAATTACCCAATTTGAGTGTACCATCTGTTCTCTGTCTAGATTCTCACCAATTCACGTACCCAAGTTTAATGTCGAGGAAGCGACCCTCTCTGAAGCATGTGAAAATGTTAAGTGCTTGAGAGGGAAATTTTATGCTTGTTGAAATTCTTTAGTGTGTTCAGAGTGGCAGTTTGAAGTGCTTGTTTTATGTGCAAATTGCTTTGAAGATGTGAAAGTATGTCACCCTCAGTAATACAACTTTGTAAGAGGGGTTCAAAAGTATAGTGCCTTTTAGAAACACAAGGTCAGATTAGCATTCATTTGGATTCCACAAGGTAACTGAACACAGATTTGAATTGTAAAGCAGTCATAATTACCTATTTAACAGACACAGCAACTCTTCGTGGCAACCAGAACTTTAATTATAGACATTGTGAGCCATACAGACTTCCATGGTTTTGACAGGCTGAAAGATGAAAAGATACACAAGGACTTCCTGTTGTTGGTCTCACGTCCTGTCTCTTCACATCTCTTTATATCTGAAGCTATGACCCAAGTGGGATTTTTACTTTATTATTCATGAATATTGTCCCCTTTGGAGGAATAAAAAAATGAAAATAAAAATACGCCTTCATGGAACAAGGCCGATGTTAGTGCTAGGAGGCGATTTGTTACTTGCATGATGACAAAAATCTTTCTAAACAATAAGATGTGCCCAGATATTACAATATTTGGAGAAGGTGGAAAAATAATGCGACATAATAATAGTAAAATGAAATCATTCTTAGTAATAAATATAACACATCAGAGATATTGGAAATAAAACATATAATAAAGCTCAGGAGAAATCCAAGAGCAGAGATATAAAAATGCCTTTCTGTTTGCAATGCCAGTTTGGGGGATTGTAATACATAGAAGTCACCAGAGGAGTTGGTCATCTAAGGCCCAGTGCTCAGCAAACTCATTAGTCAACAGAGACAAATATCAACAGTACAATGATTGAAATTTCTTTTGAGAGTCAAATTTTTTAAACGTAAACTTCTTCTAACACCACTTCTTCAAAATAGACTCGCCCAGGCCATGGTATATTGTTGAAGAGCCACACTCAAGGGGCTAAAGAGCCTCATGTGACTCTCGAGCCACAGTTTGCCGACCACTGATAAGCCATTCTGCCTCAATTGGGGCAGAAACATTCACACTGAATAAAGGGGCATACCAAGTAAACACAGGTCAGTGTCCCATATTTTCATCCCCCATTTTCTTTTTTACCTTACTTTTCTAGTTGACCTCTCACTTCTAGCTTCCCTCTACCAATTTTCCTGATAAATATGAATATGTCTATGGATATCAGGGACATATCTTGCTTGATCTGTTATAGAATGCAAACCAGATTTTTTAAATGAGTATCTTTGTAAACTTCTTTTCTGTTCTGACCTGAGATGAAAATATTTATTGTATCAATTAGCTGAGTATTTAGGTAGTTCTATGGATATGTCAAGGAAACGAGGAGAGGCATAATTTGCTTTAGAAATAAAAATTAAAATTATGGGAGGATTGGTTTAGCATTTTCAAAGAGAAAGTTACATGGCAGGTAAAGGAAGTGTCCATGATGGTCCAGAAACAACACATTTTGTTACTCATTATATGATTATATGTAATGAAAATCATATAGAGAAGCCACTATTATCATCACCACCTCACCTTCCATCCCATTTACTTTCATCCTGGATGAAGCAGCCTCATATTTAAAAGAGATATAAAAAACCTTAGCCTGCAATATTGCAACACAGAACATAGTCATGTCTGGGAGTGTCTAAGTCCATAACAATATACTATAGACTAGGAAGCTTGCACCACAGAAATTTAGTTCTTGAGGCTAGAAAACCCAAGATCAAGGTAATGGCAAGGCAGGTTTCATTTTGAGGCCTCTCTTATTGGTTTGCAGGTATCTGCCATCTCACTTGGTACTTACATGATCTTTTCTTTGTGGGTAAAAGGAGAAAGAGAGCTCGGGTCTCTTCTCATAAGGGAATTTCTCATAAGATGCCTATCCTTATGACATGATCCCGTTTATACCATTACATTGGGAGCTAAAGCTGCAATGTAATGGTGTAAATTTGAAGTGTATAAACATTTAATCAATAACAGAGAGGGTAATTTTTAATATCGGTTGATCCACTGGTTTCTGAATTGGGTGATGAAAGAAGTTATCCCCTGAGTGCTTCTCTTTCTTTTCTTTGTTCATCCATTCCTTTGTTCATTCCTTACTTCCTTCTTTGGGGCTTTGTGTGACTATGAGTAAATGATGTGCTCCTCTGTAGGAAACTTATGATCATTTCTTATTTGGTTTACAATTATGCTATTATTTTTTAATGCAAAGAAATTATATATTTATTCATATTTATATTTTAATAGTATAAAATAGCTTGTCAAATTAATAAAGAATATTAACATTTTAGATCCAAATTTATTATCTAGCTCTCAGAATTCATCTCACGTGTTTCTAGACTGAAGTAAGAGTTAAAAAAAAATACAAAAAGCAATGCTGATTGATTTTATACTTACCTTCTGAACACTTCTTTTTTACTATAATTTTAAGGTTGTAGATATAACATGTGAGTATATGTTATTTGCTTTATAGGCATATGTATTTAAAGAACTATTTATGCTATATTTCAGTAAATAATAAAATTGATGATTTAAAAATAAGAATGGGGCCGAAACCCGTTTGGCTCAGTGGACAGAGCGTCGGCCTGCAGACTGAAAGGCCCCGGGTTCGATTCCGGTCAAGGGAATGTACATTGGTTGCGGGCACATCCCTGGTAGGGGGCGTGCAGGATGCAGCTGGTCCATGATTCTCTCTCATCGGCGTTTCTAGCTTTCTATCCCTTTCCCTTCCTCTCTGTAAAAATTCAATAAATTATATTAAAAAAATAAGAATGGGACTTTTAGTAATACAAAGTAAAGAATAATATATGTGAAAAATGAACAAGTAAATATGAGAGTAATTTATATTTTTAGGAATAAATATGAAATTAATTAAAAGCATTTGAAGAGAAAGTGAGAAACAGTGAGACTTGGATTACAATTAGAGTAGTCAAGTATAACTCAGAGAAGAAAATTATGAATTGATCAAAGGGATAAGTAATCCAATTCTTTTCACTTATAGTGCTTTATATGTTAAGGATCTTAAAAAAGATCCCTGCTCCCTTTATTATTATGTTTTTAAGCTAATTTTAAAGAGCCTTTTGATTGGAATAAAGTAACCCCTGTGTGTAATTTACAGTTTTGGTTTTCAGGAAACCTGATATGTTTTTAGAAACTTGATCAAGCCTTTCTTTCTATGCCAATCTTTGAAGGAAGCCAATATGCATTTATCATCCTCCTATTAGGTTACTTCAGGAATGTGTCACAACCTAGTGAGAGGAGATATAGATTTGATCAATGGCAAAATAAGTTGATTCATTCCATTGATTGATATCATGATAGTTTCTCTCTCAGAGGATGTCATAAAATATTTAAGGATTCTGACAATGCATATCACCAGAGGAGGCTAACAAGATGGGACTCAACCCCACCAGTTAAAGTTATGAATAACCTACTCTGGGGCCTTATGGACATTTCATGACATTTCATTCTGCTCATAATAAAAATGCATGATTTATTATCAGGCAAGTTGAGTTTAACTGGACCCATAAAATTTTCATATTTGCTTCCCTTGAATCTCCTGTTATCCCTGATACATAAGATCACACACATGGTCCAGGCAATATGCAGACATGCTGTGGGTTGATTCAAGTAGCATCATTAAGACCATATGACACTATTGCACAAATGATTTTGCAAGTAACTGCTTTGCAGACAAATAGAGAATGGAGTCTACTGTAGAAATGTAACACTCCCCCACAGCTGTGATTATTGAAATTTTAGGCTCATGAGTTACTGATGCAGTGGATAGATATAGCTCCTTTGAGAGACATATGACAACCTGCTAATGGGCTTTGATGAAACATCACTCCTGAGAGACATTACATAAGCTGAGAACCAAAATATATTTTCTGTCATAGGTATATTAGAGAGACATTGCAATAAGGATAAGCTATTTCAGCAAAACCCACTAATAATATGGAAATGGACTGCAGAAATTTGCCACCATTTACCATAAGCATTGGCAGGTCACAACTCTGTTTTGGGACAGGCAGAAGAATCCCTAGAAAAATGGCCAGTTATTATTGATGAATAGTATTAATCCTAAATACTCTCCATGCTAAAATGAAGCAGCAAGCTGCCTGGTTGACTGATGAAAGTCTTAAAATAAAGAATGTAATGTCATTTAGAAGTGTGCTGCTATTTGTCTGGGAGAAGGTATAATTTCGCTGAGGAAGGAAAAGACAAATCTACACAATGATCAAAAATGAGGAAAGTACATCTGGTATTGGAGAAAAAAATCAAGCACTCATCCTAGGTTTGGGTTTTGGTCAATGGCTTTGTTGTATAGTTTGGAAATTGGGTCCTAGACAATAACAAGAACACCCCCATTCAGAGAATGCAATAATATAAATCTTTGTGGGAATTCTGAGGATTTTTTAAGGTTGGCTTTGACAATGTCCACCAATTGCTATCTCAGGAGATAATTGTAATACCAGGATAGATAATCTGGCCTCGTGTTTACTATATACAAATGATAATGTTTGATAGTATTTTTGGATATCTTTTATCATGAATTAAATACATGAGTAGGCAAAAGTATGGTTACAGTTGTGAGTATCTAAGGAACAGTTTATTCTTATATTATTATTTGTTAATTGTTGTATCATTTTTCATATGAACAATTGTAAATCTACCTTTGTAACCCCTGTAGAAGTTGCTCTGATACAAGCTTTAAGACAATGTTGAGAAATAGTAATATTGGATATTGCCAATGATCAGTAAGTAAATTTGGGTGAAGTGGAGGGTTAAAATAGCTGACTCTTTACTCTCATCTATCTTCTAGAATGCCAAAAGATTTTTGGTCAAATGTCACTTGCTATATTTAATCATGAAATGTATAGAAGGATACAGAATCCAAGGTAAATGAGAAATTGGCCAACAACTGAGTACGAGAGTAGGCATCTATTCATCAATATTAATATTGATTAATAAGTAATGACTAACTGGTATTGATGGGATGCACTTAAACAAGATATGGGAAATAGTCATGCATTCCTGAGAATACCACGTAGGATGAAAAACTATAAGAAGCCCAAATCTCAATTTCCTAAGCTGAGATTGAATACACCTAATCATCATCATCATCACCCTATGACCATGCACATCCCTAGGATAGAATGATTTGGAAAGATTCAGATGCTGAACCTATTTCTGTACTGTTGCTGTATAACCTATACCAGTGATCGGCAAACCTCTGCTCGCGAGCCACATGTGGCTCTTTGGCCTTTTGAGTGTGGCTCTTCCACAAAATATCACATGCAGGCATGCACATACAGAGCAATTGAAACTTCGTGGCCCATGTGCAGAAGTTGGTTTTCGGCTCTCAAAAGAAATTTCATTTGTTATACTATTGATATTTGGCTCTGTTGACTAATGAGTTTGCTTACCACTGCCTATACCATTTCCTGCCCTGTCTAATTTCTTAAAGTTACGTAAATATATTGCAGAAGGAAGTTATTGTGTTTCATGAATTCAAGATTATTGCACCTAGAGAGTGGAATGGTCTTTGCAGTTAAAATCATATATTCTCATTGTGATAGAGTCTCAAGGTTCCGTGATTGTTTAGGTGCCTTACCCCAGTCTCTGACAAGAAGTCCCTGGTCTTCTCTTTCCTATGAGTCTAGTGATGAATGAGCCCGGCCTTTTTTTTTTTTTTTTTTTAACCTGTTGAAGGCTGAAGCTTATCAAATTCATGGTTTGCTCTCTATTGGCTGCAGTTCTTAGTTCACCTAGTTTGGCTTTTGACTCTGTTGGATTCAGCACTGTGAGATCTATCCTGTGCCACATTTAATAGTCCTCAGTTGCTCCACAGGGAATGCCTCATATGCCTCATGACATCTGGAATGCAACAGAGGACTCTGCACTTCCCTAAAATGCTTAAAATTCACCAATTTTGTGTTCTTGTAAGTGATAAGCAATTCCCATGTGCATCTATTTCTAGCTTCTGCTGGCTTCGGAGTTTCCACCCAGACAGGGAATTTGGGACACATTTCTCAGTTCCCATCCTTTTTCTTCTGAATTCTCCTTCAGATCATCTAATATAAAAGTCTATTTTTAATTGTTTCTTCCTGCTTATGTCATGTGGTTTTTTTTCTTTTCAGAATATTCCCATGTTCTCCCTTATCTGAGTCTATAATTGGATACTAAATCTAGAGAATTAATTCATTCCACATCAAGCAAAATCAATATCTACTACAAACCACACTTTATTCTAACTAAATGTTGGGGTTATAGTTGTTAACAAATATTGGATAAAATCATTGATCTTATTGAATTGATATTTTAGTGAGAGGAAACAGGGGAAAAGGTACAGCAAAAAGAAAATTGCAGATATTGATAAATGTTAGAAAGACAAAGAAACAATATGACTTGGGTAGTAAGTCTGAGTGATCAGAGTATGGAAGAGGTACATGTGAGCAGTGATGTGATAGAGCAGTGGTTCTCAACCTTTCTAATGCCGCAACCCTTTAATACAGTTCCTCATGTTGTGGTGACCCCCAACCATAAAATTATTTTCATTGCTACTTCATAACTAAAATTTTGCTATTGTTATGAATCCTAATGTAAATATCTGTGTTTTCCGATGGTCTTAGGCAGCCCTGCTAGTGGTTCTCAACCTGTGGGTCCAAATATGGCATAACAGAGAATTAGCATATTCCTCTCTTATTATATAAATGTGCTCTAGCTTTAAACCTAAAATTAATTACACTTGAAAATAACCAATTTTAGACTTTAGAAGTTGTTCTCAATTTCTTAAAATCTAGGCTTATAACAATTTGCATTTTGCCTCCTAAGCAAAGAAAATTAATTAAACTTGAAAATAACAGCTAATTTCAGACTTTAAACGTTGTTCTCGATTTCTTAAAACCTATGCTTAAAACAATTTGCATTTTGCCTCATAAGCAAAGGTGTTGGTGTGAGATGCATCTGTGGAAACAATGAGAGAAATGAAATGGCTGTGAAATCAAGACTGCCTGTGGGAAAATAGGGTCCTGGAGATATAATTGCTGAGACTCATCCCTTAGGACTCATTTATTTATTTCTCAATGAAAAACATACTGAGAGTAAAGGAACAAGGCAGGTCTGAAGTTGAAAGTGTAGGCAATAAAAAAGAACAATCCCCTTAAGCTTTCTGCCTTGTCAAACAATGATCACAATGCTCTTGACCTTCTTCATAGGTCCGTTGCGGCTGGAACAGTTCTGTGAGATGCCTCCTTAGCTCATGAGAGCTGGAAATGGCACGCTACTGCATTTGTATTACATTCAAAGGAGCTGCTCCTTTTCCTGATACACTTGATGGATTCATTTGAATAATTGAACTGGGTTTCTGCATAGCAAAAGGCAAATTTTAGCAATATATTTATTTAAATAAATTATTATTTTATTAAACTACTATTAATGAGAACTACATAATAAAATACAGTCAACAAATGCAACCTACCTATGTCAAATATGGAAGCTATAATGTGATCAGATTCTGAAGGTTGGCAGACAAATATAGGTTTTAATTATATGTCCATATATCTCCAAGAGATTAGAATTTGAAAATACATCAGTGAAATCTTGTGAAATTATGTTCTGTTTTATAAATGGTAAGGTATAACTTTCTATAAATATGTGTTTGAGCTGCCTTTAGTTATCTGTCAAATGGTGGTGACATCTATTTGAAACAACAATTTATAATAATAAATCTGAACAAAGAGTTTATAATCATGTCATTTTAAAATTTTGTGTCAGTAGTCTGTTTAATTGTCAATTATGTTGTAAACTCCAACAGTCTTGCTGACTATAATAAATATTCAAAATCCATGTTTTTTTTTTAAAACATAGAGTAGTAGTTCAGCTTAATGGGCTTATTCATTTCCTTCTAAGGGAAAGGAACAAAAATAATAAGATAAGAGAGCAATAATCACTGTGCACAAGGAAATTGCAGTTTTATAACAATTAAAGACATACAGCTAAGCATAAAATGCAAAATTCAATATATCAAAGGAAACTGCTTAGAATTAATATTAAGATTTAAAATATCACCACTCTGTTAGGGTTTAAAGAATTTTAATTGATAGTGCTTCTGTTTTATTCATTTGACTTCAAAACCTGTTAAAGAAAAGAAAGGTTATGCATATAAAATCCAAAATAGAATATTTATTACCAGTTAAGTTGGTATGTAAATCAGGTCTGCTTCTATAATGTCTATACATCTTTAAACAATATAGACTTTTTATATTGTTTAAAAAGATGTGTAGATTAATGGCTTACCTTGTTTCACTAGTTACACTGCCTATCTTGACTCTATCACCAATGAAATATAAAAGATGCCATTGGGTATTTTTTCTCATTTCCGCAGGAAACTATGATTTCTCACACAGTTGTTGATAGGCCATAATCAAAAGATGAAGTGCATCTTTATAATTAAGGACTTATTCTGGAAAGCTGTTTATGGAAGCCTCTTCGGCCACTAATGGTTGACTGTGCTTTCTTTCTGTGGCTGTGGATGCCCTTTGCACTTATTATAGCCTTATGCGAGTATTCTGCAGTCTAATGAGACATTTCAGTTTCCAAACCTGCATATTTGCTATGATTACACCATCTTGAGGATCTCAACATTTTAGGTGTATAAGCCTACATGTATAGGTAAATATATATGATACTAGTACTGAAGAAATAAGCTCATGATAATGGGTAAACCAACATTGACTGAAATATTATTTTAAGAGAAATAGAGTAACTTGGCACAGATCTAGGATTTCTAGGACAAGCTAAGTTTTCCTTTAAAGAGATACTGAAGAAAAGGACTTATCAGCCTATACTGGCCTCTTAAAAGCAGGGGGAAGGGGAAGAGGCCATAACAAGTGTCTTGTATACCTAACCAAACTTTAGCAGAAAGGGTTAAGCACAGATATACCCCCCCACACACACATTCCTTAACTGATAATCAGACACCATGCTAGAGAACAAAGAATGGAGATGGGAAGGAACACACATGCTGACCTTCCAGGGGCTCTAAGTATGATCCAGATGCACATTGAGCTCGCTCGATGACAATAGATGGGAGACTAGTGCTCTATAGAAATTTATGATTGGAGCATGTGATTTGCATAGTTGCTCTCTTAAGAAACAACATTTCATGCATAAACAAAATGTAGCTGCAAGGATAGTTTATCAGAATTCAAACCCTGTTAAACTTAATTAGGATTGTACTGATGGGGGAAGATAAGCATTGTACTCTTGTAATATGAAAGAAGGCATAAGCTTATGCTTACAAGAACATTGAAATCTAAAGTAAACTAGGACTTGGCTACCAATATTTCAATTAAAAACATTTGGTATGTGGGGTAAGGCCATATTTGTTGGGGAGACTGAGAAAACTTTTAGTTTAAAATATTGTAGTTTTTAATTATCTTAGTCTAAAGAATAACTAAATGTGTATTTGATGTAATACTGTTATAACTGGCAGAATTTTTTGATTTATTTTAACAAAACTTATGACAATACTGCTAAGATGACCAAATATATTAGAAGATTGAATCAAAATTCCAATGAGGTACCTTCCAATAGAAGCTGATTGGCCAGATTTGAAACTATATTTGATTAACAATTAATTATATAATGTAGTGATAGTTTTCATAAAGTGTGAATTGGGTAAAAGAGCTGCTAAATCATTTAGCATTACAAAGAAGTTTGTTTAATTGAAGTGTTCCTTTTCAGTAATACCAAACCTTATTGGATGAAACAAATCATTATTCTGATGCTTATCCTTTTGGTGTTTGTGTTTCTGGTGGTTTTGAATTTGAAGATGAAGCATACATTCTGTGTGACTGAACAGGAACCCTGGGGAGTCAAACCTGGAAGGATTTCAGGCCCTTGTTGCTTGCTTGTGTTTTCTCCTACAGAACCATGTCCTTTACGTTATTAAAGTACATGTCCTACACACATATACTCTGAGAAGTTTTGTGTGACTCTTCAATCATTAGATTCTATACAATTGATGCATGAGAAAAGTCTAGGAGTCTTCTGATGTTGGCTGAACCTCTACATAGGTGAAAGGGATTTTTGATTTAGATGCC
The DNA here is from genome assembly GCF_964339955.1 of Pipistrellus hanaki. NCBI lineage: Eukaryota > Metazoa > Chordata > Mammalia > Chiroptera > Vespertilionidae > Pipistrellus > Pipistrellus hanaki. Next base: position 191,057,893 of record NC_140503.1, read on the forward strand.
TTTTATGCCTTTTACTTTTCTTTTTCCCCCCATTTATTTATTTATTCATTTATTTGTGTGTGTGTGAATGTACATATATTTTGTAAACACATGTATACATCACACTTTGCCTAAAGGATTTGAAGTGTGTACATGAGTGTGCACGTTCTATATTTTCATAGCCAGATAATATTTTAAGTTTGTAATTAAATTTTAAGAGAAAACAAATGTGCCTTTATGTTTAATTGACTCCGTAAGCAAATCTGTGTGTAAAATTAGTAGTCAGATATTACTCAATAATTGACAAACTAATTCATTTTAAATGTAAATGTGATTGTCAAAACATTCACAATATCTATCACAGGCGTTTTTAAGCTAATTATACTACATATTTCTTGTTATTTGCACACAAGATAATTTATATATATATATCAGGATACAAATTTAAAAAACACAAGTGAAAGCCATAATACTTCAGTGTTACATTTTGTAGTTGAAGTATAAATCTTTCAGAGAGTGATTCTAACGGTGTATGTTTTCACTGGAAGCATAATATATTATGTCTGGATTTGATTATTTATAGAGATAAGGTAGACTTTGAGAGGAAGGAGGGGCTTGTGTATGTGTGAGCAGGGATTGGCAGGGTCCTGTTCTTGGCCTTGGCTCTCATTATTTGCTCCAGGCTTGTTGTTTCTCCAGCTGGGGAGCATAAATAGCTCCTTCGTAACTCACCTTAAAACACTTTGGTTCTCGCACTTTTCATTATTTTTAAACATTACTATAATTTTTGTACTGAAAAAGTAAAATAGTTTATATTTCAATATCAATTTAGTTAATATTATTAGAAATTTTATTTTATTATTATTTTTTAATATATTTTATTGATTTTTTACAGAGAGGAAGGGAGAGAGATAGAGAGTTAGAAACATCGATGAGAGAGAGTCATCGATTAGCTGCCTCTTGCACACCCCCTACTGGGAATATGCTCGCAGCCAAGGTATATGCCCTTGACAGGAATCCAACTCGGGACCCTTCAGTCCCAAGCCGACGCTCTATCCATTGAGCCAAACCGGTTTCGGCTATTATTAGAAATTTTAAAAAGTGTTATTGTTTCAGTTTTTTTACAGAATCTGAAATGTTTTAGTTCTTGATCCCCATCTTAAAAACACATCTATATCTATATTTATATCTATATCTATATCTATATCTATATCTATATCTATCTATATCTATATCTATATCTATCAGTATATCTATATCTATATCTATATCTATATCTATATCTATAAATTATACCTTCCCATTGTAAATTTTGGTTGTAAGAGTATAAAAGGACACTTCATAGTTTCTTAATTTAATTTTTAAAAAATTAAATTTATTGGAGTGACAATGGTTAATAAAATTATATTTCAAGTGTATAATTCCATGATACATCATTAGGTTCTTATACCAGAAATGGGAAAAACAAGATGCTATTCATTAGCATTTATAAAATATAATGTCCTACATGTGGAAAAATTTAAACATGGTCATACTATATATTATTTAAGTAACTTAAATCTAGAACATGACATGTTTTTATCCAGCATAAGTGTGTGTAATAACCAGACTGATGAAAATAATCTGAATAATTGTGAGTCATAGTTACATACACTATGGAAAAATTGTAGAAAAAATAGAATCATCACAGCCCGAGTGAAATGTTCTAAATATTAGAGAAAGGTACAAAGACAATATGAGTAGTCCTGCTGGTATTGCTCAGTGGTTGAGCATTCACCCATGAACCAAGAGGTCAATGGTTTGATTCCTGGTCAGGGCACATTCCCCTGGTTGTGAAACCAATCCCCAGCAGGGGATGTGCTGAAGGCAGCTGATTGATGATGTTTCTCTCATATCTGTGTTTCTATTTCTCCATCCCTCTCCCTTCCTCTCTCTGAAAATAAACAAAAGACATATTTAAAAAAAGACAATGTGATTAAATGCAAAATAAAGATATAGTTTTATTGTTTGAATAGCTAGAAGCAAGAAAGAAAGAATGAATTTGGGGTTTTGATTTGGATAAATGGAAAAACCTGATGAGTTTAATAAAATAAGAAATTAGATGTGTAGGGGAGGGTCAGAAATTCTCCTTCAGGTGTGTTGAATATGTAATGGAAGGGGAATAATCACTATCTAAAAATACGTAGTACTTAGTATATGCTAACATATTTCTAAGCACTTTACAAGTACTCATTTAATATCAAACGTAATTATAATATGTTAATTATAATAATATAGTATATGTAATATATTATGTTGCTATAATAATATATTTTATAATTCATAAATAATTTTAGACAGCCAATATCTAAATTAGACCTGAAGGCTTGCTTTTCTTTTTTAAAATATATTTTATTGATTTTTTACAGAGAGAAAGAGAGAAGGATAGAAAGTTAGAAACATTGATGATAGAAAAACATTGATCAGCTGCCTCCTCCACACCCCCTACTGGGGATGTGCCCGCAACCAAGGTACATGCCCTTGACCGGAATCAAACCTGGGACCCTATTCACTGAGCCAAACCGGTTTCGGCAAGGCTTGCTTTTCTTTTCCTTTCTTTCTTTTTCTTTCTTTCTTTCTTTCTTTCTTTCTTTCTTTCTTTCTTTCTTTCTTTCTTTCTTTCTTTCTTTCTCTCTTTCTCTCTCTCTCTCTCTCTCTCTCTCTCTCTCTCTCTCTCTCTCTCTCTCTTTCTTTTCTTTTCTTTTTTTTTTTTTTTTTTTACCACCATAATCAAATTTATTATTCCAATGGCACTAATACATCTTTTAGGTGCTCATGGTGACATTGCACGAAATTTCCTGCCTTCTAGCTTCTGTCCAAATAGAAATGTCTACCTGTTTGTTCTTTCAAGATTTCAGAGGCAACAGAAATGCCCTGGCTACAGGGACTTATTTGGCTGGTGGGGGAGGTGGAATGGGACACCCAACACTTCTTTCCATTTCTAAGGAAAACTCAAATGTCCAAAAAAAGAAGAAAAAAAGAATTAAAACGCATTAAGAGGTTTATTTGGGTAAATGGTCCACAGTGGATTTTCCCCCAGAAAGGGGGAAAGAGCAAAAAGGCTTGCTTTTCTTATATGATCATCAGAAATTATTGTTCTTTTTAAAAAACACACATTTGTATTGATTTCAGAGAGGAAGGGAGAGGGAGAGAAAGACAGAAACATAATTCATCCGCTGCCTCTTGCACCCACCTCCCCACCCCCCAACTGTGGATTGAGCCTGCAACCCTGGCATATGCCCTGACCAGGAACTGAACCATGACCTCCAGTTTTATAGGTTGATGCTCAACTATTGAGCCCCACCGGCCAGGCAGAGATCATTGTTCTTATCACAGACTCCTTTATAGGAAATATGCACTGGCACTAAAGTTACAAAATATTTATGCTCCACTTTTGAAAGCCATATCATTTTGCCTTAAAAGAGTGTGGCAGCAGTTAATAGTTATCTCATTTCCTCGCATACTTTGCCTTAAGGCAAACGGCTTTCATTTCCTTTTGGATCTGTGCAGAATGGTTTATGTTTTGCTTTTACAATACTGACTGTGAATTTGAATCACTCTATATTAGCATCCCAACTTAATCTACAATACAAAGTTTTGCCATTTCTGCCAATGTTTCCAGTTAATTCTAATAAAAGTATTAAAAATTTGCTGTTGAGCAAAAATGTCATTCACTTAAAAATTTCTAGCTGGTGTGGCTCAGTTCATTGAGCATTGTCTTTCCCATGCACATGAGGTCACCGGTTAGATTCTGGTCAGGGCACAATCCCCAGTAGGGGGTAAGCAGAAAGCAGCCAGTCAGTGTTTCTCTCTCCAACATGTTTTTATCTCTGTCTCCCTTTCCCTTTCTCTCTCTCTCAAGTCAATTAAAATATATTACAAAAATCTTCCAGAATTGAAGCCCAAATTGAAAAAACACATAATAAGCAAATATTAAATTTTGCTTTGCTTTTGAGACCTATTGACTAATAGATCTAGATTTTTTGATAAATAATTCACAGCCACACAGGGAAACTCTAACAGGTTAGAAATAATACACTGTCAGAGATACCATATTTGAACATTGAAACACAGTTTTCTTTCTTTGCCACATCTACTCAGTCTTTTCTCTCTCTACATTTTTTTCTCTTTCCCTTGCTTTCACTCTCATGACCTCCATTTTCAGTCATTTCCTCATTGTATTTTTATTTTGCCTTTTGTTTTAAATATTATTCGGAATAGGTATTTTATCTTTAATGTATCTTTTTTTCTTCATTACTTTACCCGATAATTTTATTAAGTGAGAGTAGGCTTGAATGTGATACTATGACAAAAAATTCATGTTTTATAACCTCTGAAAGAGACAATAAAATTATTTTTCCTGTCTGCCACAAATGATAGGCAAATTTATGTACACATCAGCACTCAATATCACTAAACTTTAAAAAATGGCAGATTTAATATTCATTAAAAGATGGATTTTGGCCTGGCCATTGTGGCTCAGTGGTTGAACACTGACCTATGAACAGGAGGTCAAGGTTTGATTCTCAGGGCATACTCTGGGCTGCAGGCTCAATTCCCAGTGTGGGGCATAGGGGAGGCAGCCCATCAATGATTCTCTTTCATCATTGATGTTTCTAGTTCTCTCTCTCTTTCCATTCCTCTCTGAAATCAATAAAAATATTTTTTTAAGATGGATTTTTTACTTTTTTCCCTAAGTTTAAAAAATGAAAAATTGCTTATGTATAATTTTTTAAATGCTCAAGTAAAAGTTTTATGTCAATAGTACATAGTAATTTTGACCCTGATGACTCATATGTGGAACATTAATCCTTTAACTGTTAATATGGCATATTAGGCTATTTGTTCCAGTTTCTAATATTTGCTTGTTAAATTTTTATGAACTGTCACCACTTTTTTCCTCTTTTCATATGATAACAATCTAATATGACTTGACTATTTCTTCAAAGTGAAGCATATAGTCTTCATGGATGCTAATCCAGGTCAAACGATACACATTTAACAAGAAAATTGGTTTATACAATTATTTATATACCCTCACAGTTTAAAAGGATACTACACATGTCAATAATACATTCTAAAGCACAGCACTCTATTAAACAGTTACCTAATTCTCTTCCTCATTTTAAAGATACGAAAACGGAGGTCCAGAGAGGCTAAGGAAGTGCTATGAACCACACTGACAGTAACATTGATAGGACCAGAACTCAGCTGTGCTGAGCCCTTTACTTAATAGCCTTTGAATTTGTATCTTGTTGGAAACAAAGAAGCAACAAACAAACAAATCCATAAAAAAATAAGGCTTAAAAAATTCTCTCTGTCACAATGGAAACCTGAGTTAGTCCATTGATCAGTAGTCCTCAATTTTATGTTCCCCAATAATGGGGTGTTAAAAGCAATTTGAATTAAGTTTGGCCCTGTTCCAGGTTTTGATGGCCATGTGACGGTCATAAACAACTTTTCTAGATACACAAACAGTTATGAGATAATCCTATTGCACTCTGAAACCATTTGATGTATTTGCCTAACGCGTTGGGATTTGAATATGCTTAAGATTCATTAAAAGATGCCTGCATCTCAAACTTAATCACAGCTATAATAAATAAACTGCCTTAAGAAACCATGCTAGGGCTTCATAATGCCCACCAGACTACAACCTCTTTGATTTTACTGGGATATTTGAGAATTCCTTTCGAACGGTCTTTAAATGGAAAGCATCTTGAAATTATTCCATCTCATAAGTTCATAATTAATTAAATTTACTACTAAGGCTTTGTACATGCACTTCATTTGCATAACCATCTGCTCTGTTTGCAGGAACACAGCACAGGATCTATAACTTACGAAAGCACTGCACAGCATTTGCTAAGAGCTGCTCCAGTGGGGCTTGCATAGTGTTTGCATGGTGTTTGCGTTTGAATTATCACAGTGGTGATTTAATTCCAGTCTCTAGCCAGTCTAGTAATTTAAAAACAGTAGATTATTTTTTAAAATGTATTTTTCTTTCTTAGCATCTCTTACCCCCTGGCCACGGCTTCAATTTTTGATTGAAGATACCCATTCACCTTTTTGGTCTATGTTATCTGTTTAGAGATGGTGGTTACCTGTTATCAGTAATTTAGATATGGACATGTGGTAATTAAGGGACCTTTTTGATATTCATGTGGAGGTGTCAAGTAGATATTTGATCATATATTGTGAAGTTGTGAGGAGAGATATGTGATCGAGATAAAAGTTGGACAAACTTGGTAGATGGTGTTTAAGATATGGGATTATCTGGCAAATATGTTTTAACAAGGTAGAACTGCATCTTTAGACATTCCTGTTTAGAAACAGGATAAAAAGAGAGGACCCAGCAGAGGAGAATGAGAAGGTGCACCCAACATATAGCAAGCAAATGAGGTGCCTTTGAATTCCTAGAAACCAAGTGGAAAAAGTGTACAAAAGCAGAGAGAGTTATCAGCTGGGTCAAATGATGCATAAATAACACTCGTCACATTAGGTAAGTAAGCGAAAGGCCAGAGAGAGAAAAGGAACTAAATATACATGCGGAGGTCTCTGTATATGGAATGGAAGAATATGAGTAGGGAAGAGACATTCTTCTTTATAATAATCAGAAATGTAGTAAATCTAAAGAAAATGAACAGCAGGAAAAACAACAACACACAATAGGGTGCATATTTTCAGGATATATATTTTTAAAAATATATATATATATTTTATTGATTTCAAAGAGGAAGAAAGAGGGAGAGAGCAATAGAAACATCAATGATGAGAGAGAATCATTGATCAGCTGTCTCCTGCACATCCCTACACTGGGGATGGAGCCTACAACTTGGGCATGTGCCCTGACAGGAATCAAACTGTGACCTCTTGATTCATAGGTCTATACTCAACCACTGAGCCACACTGGCCAGGCTCAGGGTGCATATTTTAATAGAAAGAGCAAAGTCACCAATAGGCAACCTGACACTGTCACCTGTGTATGATGGGATTGAACTCCTGGACTGTTGCTCTGAAACCAGACACCTTGACTTAGAATCTAGGTATTTCCTCTCATAAGCCAAGTAACTTTGTGAGAGATACTTGACTGCTCTCTAACTCAGTTTTCTATATCCAAATAGAAATCAAAACAGTCTTTCTCATATGGTGTTGTGTCCATTAAATGAAACAATAAAAGTAAAATGTTTAGACCGTTTTCTAATACAAGTGCTCATTATATGATTAGAATTATTTTTCAAGAATTATTTTTTAATTCAATCATATTTCCACTCATTCATTTATTTAGTTAGAGAAGTTTTGATGTGGATACATGTTCCCTCACCTGTCCTCTCAGACACCAGTAGGAGGTAAAGACAATGGGTGTGCTAACATCTGAAGGCATCTAGATGATAAGGAGAAAGAACATTTTCTGAGATCCTAATGAACCTTAGTTACCTTACTAAGTAATCGATATGATGAGCAGATGTCATGCTATTTTGGAAAGTCTATTAAGATGTGTTAGTGAGCATCTTTCATGGTACAGGATGGCATAAGGTTCTGTACATATTTAACTAGATTGCTATTTGAAGCTGCATCTATTAAGCTCCCACCTCCCAAACTAGTTCTGGCTCTAGAGATATATAATATCTTAATAGCTTTAGATAGGATTTTCAAGTAACTTTCAATAGTTTAAAAAGCTAAGAAAAAAAATGAGATGTTTCTCTATTTTGATGGAAAGCCCCCATAAATAATCAGAGAACTCTTACCTGGTTGGTCAGCCTGTTTGTTAGCTAACAGTGTTTTTGTTTTTTTAAAAAAATATATTTTACAGAGAGGAAGGGAGAGAGAGTTAGAAACATCGATCAGCTGCCTCCTACACACTCCCCACTGGGGATATGCCCACAACCAAGGTACATGCTCTTGACTGGAATCAAACCTGGGACCCTTCAATCCACAGGCTGACTCTCTATACACTGAGCCAAACTGGTTTTGGCTAACAGTGGGTTTTTGTTCCCTAATGTGAAGGATCAACTGGGCACTCAGGCTTGGTATAGCTGCTATGCTGTTTTCATGATCTCTCCTTTTTTCTATTTCTAGTTTATTGTGTTAATTATTTTTTTATTTTAATTATTTTAAAAGAGCAGGGTTGTGGCAATAATGGAGATAACTTGTCCGCTGAAACTAAGTATATAATACAAATATTCAATATCAATTTTCTTTAGTCTAACACATGTTTTAGCTTTTGTATTATAAAATAAAGTGTATATGTAGATAAATCCTTATAAACAAATGTATTGCTTAATGAATTATTATAAGGCTAACACCAATAAAATTTATTTACACTCAGATCAAGAATTACAACTTTGCTATTCACCCTAGAACCTCCTCCTTAGTTCCATTCCAATTTTAAACTCCTTCTCCCAACAGCAACCATTATCCTGACTTTAGTAATAACTACTTTCTTAAAATTTCTTACAGTTTTATCATTAAAAACACATTTGTAGTCACCATAATATTGCCTAGTTTTTAAATTTTTGTATATGGATGTACACTGAGTGGCCATATTATTATGATCTGTGAACACATAATAATCTGGCCACTGTGTCTGTGTGTGTGTGTGTGTGTGTGTGTGTGTGTGTGTGTGTGTGTGTGTGTTAGAGGTCTGGTGAATGAATTTGTGCATGGGCATGGGTTGGGTCTGGCCAGCCTGGCCAGAGGGATGGGACATGGGAGGTTGGCCAGCCTGTCTGCTGGTCAAACTCCTGGTCTAGGGGACAATTTGCATATTAGCATTTTATAATATAGGATATACGCTGAGTGGCCAGATTATTATGTATTCAGAGATCATAATATGGTCACTCAGTGTATACCCTTTCTTTACTTATTTTTTAAAATCTTTATTGTTGAATGTATTACATATGTCTCCCTTTTTTCCCCATTGTCCTCTCCCAACCCCCTCCACCCTCTACCTTAGGCCTTTACCACCCTATTTTCTGTGTCCACAGGTTATGCATATATGCATACAATTTCATTGTTTGATCTCTTCCTACCCACTCACCCTCCCTTGCCTTCCCTCAAGGTTTGACCATCTGTTCAATGCTTCTGTGTCTCTGGATCTATTTTTGTTCATCAGTTTATGTTTTTCATTAAATTCTACATATTTAAAAATATTATTTCTTTATAACTGATCTTCCAACAGTCTGGATTTTGCTGATTGAACAGATCTCTTTGTCAATATTATAGATAGAGGTATGTTCTTGCAATAGGAGATTTATGACATTTAATTGTCTTCCTTAGAGATGCATTGATAGTCAATGTTAAGTATATCCAATAATTTATTGGGAAGTTTGTAAATAGTGTTACTAATTCAATGGCTTCTTAGTTATTAGTTGAAATGCTTTTCATAAGAGATACTTAACATTGTCTAATATTTGGTGATGCAGTGATACAGCTAATATATTGTACAAAGAATAGGTTAAAGTAGTTGTAATTTCTTCATATTTACCAGTTTTCAAAATAATGAATTAATTCCCTATTATACTCCAAAGTTGACCAGTTAGTTTTCTCTTTTTTGACATAATCTTTAATTCATAAATTTAAATGAATATGAGTTTCAAACAAAGACACTTATTTTATTTGTATCTTATTCATTTGTTAGTGGGAGATATTTGAATTGCTGCTCTTTGCTGTTTATTTATCTAGTGTCACTCTAGTTGACAGATGTTACCCTACTTGACTTTGATAGCCTCCTCAGTATTTGGAATGATTAAAATATTCCAGGCTTAGCATATATTTTTGCCCCAGACCTGAATCAGCATTTCTTCAAGGGATCCTGGTTTCTTTTCAGTATTAACAGAATTCCAAGCTAGAGAGCCCCATCGATGTTCATACTGATACTTCCAATTTAAATTTAGGCCTATGGTTTTAAATTTAACCTTTTGTATTAAACCTATGTGTCTTATTTCCCCCACACTGAGAATTCTTGTTCTAAAGAATATAGTGGTTGAAAGAATTAAAATATCCCATAATTTCTCATTAAATTTATCCCATATTATGTGCACAGCAGTCTTAGAATAGCATTACAAATAGTACCACTATGTATCATAACTTAAATCTTCACATGGTGTTTCCATGTGTGTGTCTGTCTCCAAATTTCTCCTTTTTATGGACACTAATCAAACTGGATTAGGGCCTAGCCTTATGACCTCCAGTTGAATTGATTCCCTGTCTAAAGATTCTATATCTAAATAAGGTCACATTTTGTGTTATTCAGGGGTACGGGGGTACGGGGGGAGTTAGTACTTCAACAGAGAAAATTTGAGGGGACACAATTCTGTCCATAACAACCTTGATACTTTCTATTGTTTCATTTTATATAAATTGATCTCTCTATATTTTTAAAGAAAAGTGAGGTTTAGGGTGTCTTTTCCACTTTCATAGACTTTCTTCTTTTGTCTGTGTACTGTAAATGAATGCATGGACACTTGATTTTTTTAAGATTTCCTGCTCCTATCATCTCCACTTTTATATGGATGTTCACTCTGTAGTATCATTTTTCTACTAAACTTTGATTCTACTCTTAGCACTTTCTACTCAATATAGAGCCCTTTCCTGAAAAGGAGTTCTGCATGTTCAGCTTCAAGAGTTAATAGGTAGATGGCTACTCTAGTTCCTTACCTCAGACCCCTTGCAAGCACTGTCTCGCTGACTGTTGTGAAGCTGTCTCACCATGATTCCAGTGAATGCCTGCTGATTATGTTGGAGCTGTCCTTTCTCAGATTCATCAGATACCTTGCCACTGTCCTTTGCTTTCTTCTGCAGAGATGCTGACACCATTCAGGTATTTTCAGTTCGTGAAGATGCCTTTTCATCTGGTAGAGTATTAAGAGTTGGTCATGATTTTTTAATGTTGTTACTTATTTGCTCTGCTTGTTTTTATGTAGGGATTTGAAAAGACTCAAAAATGATACCACCAAGATTCTTTTCACAGCAAGGTAAAAGCTTGAAACTGATGCAACTACTCATCCCATACTCTTTCCCCTTATTTTTTCCTTCCCTAATTCTAATCCCTTCACATGCCATTTTAACCACCAATGGCTATCTGAGAAATGTGACCTTAGCAGAGTGTAAAGGACTGAAGCAGCACATTTTGAATTCTAAAGTTGTATTCCAAAAGTTAAAAGAAATATTTTACAAATTAAAAATTTTAATCTCCCAGAGTATATTGACATTCTAAATGTCAAAGTTATTTAAAAATAAACACCAGGTTTTATAGGTAGATTTTTCTATCCCTTAGTAAAGGTTTTATGATTGGGCTGGAAGTGGCACCTGAGAAAATAATAGAATCCAGCAGTGTTGGAAATCACCGTGAACTGAGCTTTGGGGTGCAGAGTATAATAGAGGGTATATTTTAGGAAATGCATGTATAGAGATGACTTCTGCCCTAATTCCCTGCTAGAGGGTAGCGAAGCAGAAGCATCCTTGCCAGCATGTCGCAGCAATAGAAGGGAACTGGCTCTAATTGGTGCCAGAAGCTTTGAGAAACAGCCCTATGGCATTTTCTGTGGAATTGACTGGAAAAGCAGCAGCTTGCCCAGTGGCCTTGGAGAGGGTAAATCAATTTGTCAACGCAAGAGGCAAGCACCCAGAAGTCTTGCAGAAGTGATAAGAGGCCACAAAAGCAATAACCAAGTTGGCCTCTGCCAGTGGCTTTTGGATGGGACTTTACCCTTTGTGGATGATGGCAGGGCAAAGGAGGAGAAGCCAGCAATCAGGCAGTATTAGCATATGTCAGACTTCAGCAGATGTTAATGGGTGATCAAAAACAGACCCCTAATCTCATTCACCCCAGGGACAGGAATAGCAGAGTGTGAGGTCTGGAGTGATTTTGAAAACACTGAAGTGACCATTTATTTTGTTACTATTACATGCACCGAATGCTTAAAGTACTGTTTGAGTTACTGATTAAAAAATGGATTTTTTTATTTTTACATATTCCAAAAATGAAAGCTGACTCTTGTCCTCTGGTGTTGTGCTGAGGCCATCTTTACCAAATAGCTTTTGGTGGTTGACATGGCAGGTGAGGGGTGGAAAAAGTTAAAGAGAAATGGGAAGGATGCTTAAAATAAATAAGAACACTGGTTTATATCTATGCTCATTACTTGAAAATAACAATTTTCTGTATCGAGTATTTTTTATTTAAAGTATAGTTGATGTACACTTTTATTTAGTTTCAGGTAGGTGTACAGCATAGTGATTTAGCATTTATGTACTTTACAATCTTATAACCATAATAAGTCTAAGTAATTATCTGTCACTGTACAAAATTATTACAATGTTATTGACTGTATTCCTGTGCTGTTCACCTCATCCCCATGACATCTTTACATGGAGTATTTTAGATACTAATGTCCAAATAATTGATATAGAGTCCTCTTTTTTAGCATTTGTCTTTAACGTATGGACAATGAAAACTGGGACATCCAGCGAATGTATATTGTAAAACATTCCTAATTCCCTAATATCTTGTTTCACTTAAACACCAACAGTTTCAAGGATTTAGTCATTTCTAACCTTGGTCTCCTTCCAATATGTATCACAGATTTTTCCACTCTAATACATAGTATAGAACTGTATGGAAATAGAGGTGAAACTTTTCTTCAAGGCCCATGATCTCAGATATACAAGATAATTACTTTATAACTCTTGCTTGTCTGACCCCAAGCAGCAGTAGCCATTGCTATAAGTTAGTGGGGCCTAGGACATGCTAGGCTGCAGGTGTCATTTCTGTTTTAGACTTTCTTCGTCTCTGTGAACGTAGGCTCAAAGGGAACATCGCGTAGAGGCAGAAGAGGATTGAAACGACAATGATTACTTACCTAATAAAAATGATAAATTCGGCAAGTCAGAGTCACATACTAAACCAGAAATCTTACCCAGCAACAAGCATTAATAATAATTTCAAATTCACAAGCTATCAAAAGCACCAAAACACAGAGAGAGAACAGGTAAATCAAGGGTGTCTCCCCTGATCCTTCCTTTGTTACATTGGACATGCATGCTCTGGCCCGGAATGGATGAGTCTCTAAGTGAAGAATGTGAAATATTACCTGACACTCCTTGGAGCATTTAATTTATTAAACCTGTCCATTTTATATACCAGTTTATGTGACATTTTCCATAGATCCGTGGAGTCTTAATTTATTTACCAAAAAGCAAGAGCTTTTAGTTACCATAGATAAGAATCCTCCTCCTAGATAATATAATTAGTTTACTACCAGGAAGGACATTTATTAGTGTATTTATAATGACATGAGACTATGTCATATGACTTTCCCCAGAAGCCCCCACCTCCCAATAAAAATGCTGAGTAGAGTATAGGAGAGTTTATTTAACTACTGCCCCAGCCCAGTTACCAATAGAGACAAATGGCTCCTTGCACAGACTTTTATTTATACCTAACATTTCTGTTAAAACAGCTACTCAATTTGTAGTACTTTGTTACTGAAACTAAATAATGTGGGTGTTTTGAGTCCGAGTTCTTGTCTCCCAAAAATTGAATAATGGAGTCGCAAACAAACAAAACTGATTAATGGAACCAAAGTTTATTGAGGAAAAGGTGCAGCTCAGGTTCCAGGAGCAGGACTGAGTCCAGAGCTTCCTTTCCATGTTACAGTTGGGAGTGGTTTAGTATCCAAGCTCATCAAAATCTAATAGCCCTCATAGGGGGATGTCCCCACAGCAGGAATGCCAGGCGTCCATTGTGCCCTGGACAGGGAGGGGATGGGGAGTGTATATATAAGCATATATATATGTTTGCCTCACTACCTTGTGATTGGTTATCTGCACGCTGTCTGTCTTAGTAATATCCATGCATTTTTTTTTATTGATTATGGTCTCACATAATTGTCCTTATTCCCCTATTCCCATCCCAAACCCCTCCCTAGATATGCCCACCCTAACCCCCCATTGTCCATGGCCACTGGCTAGGCCCTTATGTATGCACACAAGTCCTTTGGTTGATCTCTTCCCCTTACCCACATCCTCCCTACTTTCCCTTTGAGGTTTGAGAGTCTGATCGCTGGTTCTCTTTCTCTGGGTCTGTTTATGTTGTTCATTATTTCCTCTAGATGTGTGAGATCATGTGATCCAAGAAATACCCTTGTAAGAACCTAAACTGCAACAAGCCATAATGGTTATGCTGGAGGCAAATAAATCAGTCTGTAGTGAGTTTCTTTCTGGGCCAACAGTTATGCATACATTTTAAAGTGCATGCCTCTCTCTCACCCTTCCTTCCCACCCCTGTAGGTTAATCTATAGTGGTGTTTTAGTAACTGCCTATCTTGGTTTTGGGTTTAACTTCTTCCTCCCACCCCTATCTACCTAACATTTTCTGTCTCATTACAGTGGTCCTAGGACACTAATAAACATGCAAATTGGATTCTCTGCTTACAATGTTCCACTGACGTCTTATTATGACCTGATCATGGTCTCATGGCCTATATCAGTGGTCAGCAAACTGCGGCGCATGAGCCGAGGTTTGCCACTCTGTTGACCAATGACTTTATTGACCACTGCTAGGGAAAAACATTTAAAAGCATTTTAATAATGTACTCATGTTTTTAATCTGAAATCAAAACTTCTGGGTAAGGGTTATGTACCGGTATCTACTTGTCCAAAATGCATCTCTTAATCAGCACACTCCAATCGCAGTAGTCTCTTCACTTCTCCTCTTCCACAGACCAAACCTTTCATTTCCCCAAGGCCTCCAGCCATGCCTTTCCTGGGACTGGGAAACTCCTCAGAATTGTTTCATAGCAGGTTGATTCTCATTATTCAAATCTCAGCTCAAACAACGTGTCTTTAGAGAGGCTCTGACCATCTACCATCTTATGTTAAGTGCCCCCTGAGTCATTCTTTATTGGACTACTTTATTTCTTCTATAGCACTTTTTCCTGTTCTATATTATCTAGCTCATTATTTTTTTTGGCCTTCTAGTGTAGAATGATCAGAGATATTAGGTCTCCTTTTTACCCTCGTTGACAGCCCCCCTCATCCCCACTCCCCAGCACATGCCCTCACAGCCCCTCCCCAATCTGTGTCCTTCAGTTATGCTCATATGCATGTCTACAAGTCCTTTGGTTGATCTCTTACCCATCACCCCTTGCACTCCCTCATAGGTTGGGCAGTCTATATGTTTGAGTCCCAGCTCTTCCAATTGTAAATTACATGTCATGAATAATTTACCTCTAAGTGTTTCAGATCCCAGGTCATTATGATCCCTCATCCTTTAAATGCTTGACTACATGAGCTAATATCTGTACATTATATGGAACTGTCACTGACACAATGAGCTTCCTTATGACTCATTTTATATGTACTTTGATTTAAAAAATTAAAGTTGTAGACCACATTGTGGTATTGCATTGTTCTGAATATATATTTTATTTTAGGGAGTATCATTGATAGCACACTTTCAAATATCTCAGAAATCCTGTTGGTGAAATTAGAAGTTAAACACACAGTAAACGGGTTTCTATTCCTTTAGCGAGGCTGGGTATTAATATTCACTTTTTTACGTCTAAAATGAAATAAAAGTTGCTATTTCCTTGTGGTAAGGGTATGGTTGACACATTGCAAGCACCTGTGGAAATACTGTGACTGAGCATGTCCCAGAGGCACAGCAGTGGGCAAAGAGGTTCATAGTCCTGTTAGCCTGTGGAATGTGTGTCTCCAACAGATTGCCAAGAAAGATTAACTGCTGCAGGTAGAACAGCTGCTGGTTCAAACAATCTTGATCTTTTTATATCTGGTGTTCATTCTGTGTCCAGGTGGAATCGGTCCACTTGTGAAGGAGACCTGCAGGTAGCCCAGCTGCTGGCTCAAAAAGTCTGGCTTTCTCAAATGTTTTGTTCATTGTGTTTTGACATAGAATTGGCCCAGTTGTTTTTGGAACGCCCCCAAGGGAAAGTCTTTACAAAATCGTTTCATAACCTTTTCAAGGAGACAAATAAACCTCCCATTTTTATTCCCTTTGGCAAGTAAAATAGGCCCTTCAGGAAACTCCACTCTGAAGCGTTTACCCCTAAAATGTGTTGAAGAAAGTAGTATGTAGTTCAATAAATTAATCTTGGAATAGATAAATATCCAGACTTTTAATACTCAAGTGCTTCATTTTTTTTTTAATGGGGCATTTGGTTGTTACAGGGAGACCCTGAATTTGTTTGGGTGTGGAAAGCTTTTGTGGGCACAAGACACCGAAGGGAATTTGTTCTGCTGAGAGATGCATTTGAGGAAGTTAATCACCCTTTGTCACAGGACTTTCCCCACTCACACTATAGCAGAAGGCCTCTGGGACTGTGAATATGTACATCAGAGTCTTTTAAACATTTATGATTATACAAAAAATGTATAGCTTATGTCTACATTTGTGTATTGTATATTTGCAATAATAATGTCCAGATGCTATATATAAAGTTGAAACTCTGCTCCTCTGGGTTTTTGACTCTAGGTATTTTGAAATTCAATTCTGAGTTTTATGTCATTACAGTCCCCCACCTCTGATAAATAAATGGCATGGGAAAATTATTAACAGATGATTGGAGAAATCACTTCCCTGTCCATTTATTGTTCATTCTGGAAAATCACTGGACTATAAAAATCTATACATAGGTCTCTTATATTAAAACCTTTAGCTGACTCTAATATCATTTATATTTTTTACATGCTCAATATCTTTGTATTTCTCAAATGCTACGATTTTTAAAATCCTTTGTGGTAATTAATTTAAACAATGAAAGCTTAATTAGTGACATAAAACATGTAATTTGTTAACTCATTTGTTTTCAAGGAAAAAAAAAATCCAATCTATTCAATGGTGGAAGAATGACCTAACATGAATGGAGAGAGAAAATGGTGATGAAATGTGATGTTTTTTCTCATAATTATTTTGAATACCAGTGCGTCCCTAACATAAAGCACAGTGTATGACATAGACTAAAGGGTCAATAATTGTACAAGCATGTAAAAATAAGAAAAATGATTTCTAATGTATTATGTCTTATTCTTAACATAGGAATTGATTACCATATAGGTAAATGTCAACCCATAGATATTAGTCGATAAAATATCTATCTCTAGTATTCTAAGATTTCTATTTACAAATTTGAAAGAATTAAAGGAATATATGATAAACCAACTAGGGGCTTTGATTTCTTTTAAAAATAGCAAGAGCATTCTAGAGATGATAAAGTAGCTGGCATTGATGGGATTACTACTCACACACATTATAATCACAAACACTGTACAAGAGGGGAAAGAGAGTGGCCAAAGCAAAGCAGATGTTAAAAGAGAGTCAATCCTTGAGAAAAGGAAACCATACTTCCCGGGTGATATTCATAATTATATGATACTAGAGACCGCTCAGTCGGACCTGTGCCCTCTCACATTCCAATAGCCCTCAGCGGGGATGTCCAACAGATGCCTTAGGTCCTTTCCCCCCAGGGAGCGGGCCTAAGCCAGCATCAGACATCCTTAGAGTGCTGAGGAGGTGGGAGAGGCTCCCACTACCGCCACTATGCTCATCAGCAATGAGCCTGGCTTCTGGTTGAGCAGCACTCCCCCTGTGGGACTGCACTGATCACCAAGAGACAGCTCCTGTGTTGAGTGTCCCCTGGGGGTCAGTGTGCATCATAGCAACTGGTCCGTTCTGCCTTGGGCTGAAACTGGCTCTCAAACATCTCCCAGGGGTCCCGGATTGCAAGAGGGTGCAGGCCAGGCCGAGGGACCCCACGATCTGGGCCAGCTAAGGATATGAGAGGTTGGCCAACGAGTGAGGGACTGTGGGAGGCCTCCAGGGCATGACCAGCCTGTCTTGCTCAGTCCTGATTGGCCGGACCCCAGCAGCAAGCTAGCCTACTGGTCAGAGCATCTGTTCCCTAGTGGTCAGTGCATGTCATAGCAAGCAGTTTACCGGCCTTAGCATATCATTAGCATATTGTACTTTGATTGGTTGAATGGTCAACCAGACACTTAGCATATTGGGCTCTTATTATATAGGATTTCCCCAGAGTCACTCCCCAGTCATAGTGATATGGTTACATTTTGATGAAATCAGGATAGACTGATATACTTAGGGAAGGTAGAATTTCTCAATCAAAATAGCATTTTTTTTTTTGCAACATATTGCAGCATTGCTGTCTTTTGCAGTAGTACAACCAATAGATGACCTTTTGCAACTTAATCTATATACCATGCACACCATCTGCATTATTTAACAGATTGTTAAGTAATTTTAAGTGGAAAATTCTACAACTTCATTTCTAAATCCCCCTAGTTTCAATTTTTACAGGTGTGTTTACATGCATTCCTAACAAATTTTTTTCTGCATTATTTTCATTTCTGATAGTTTAGTTGAGAAAGGGCAGATGTGAACTTCTGATGACTCAATATGTGCTGTTGGAGTGTGAACTGAGCAGTGAAATCCTACTTGAAAAAGGAAATAGACTTAGACACTGCTCCCACCTCTTCAACTGCCCTTATCAAGCTTCAAGAGTTGCTCTTCTGAAGCACACTGCCATTTCTGTTATCTGTTAATCTCCATAGACAGGTTTTATTTTATTTTATTTTTTTTTTGGGGGGGGTATGTCATTGGGTTTCCTTCACTATTAAGAGTTACTTTATAGAACATTTCTGTGTCTTGTCTGGAGAGTAAAAATCAACCAATATAGAAATTTAGCATGCATTTGCTTGAAGCCTTTATAGAAAAGGCATATTAGAAATGTACTAAAATTGTCTCAATGAACATTTTTGTCTGTAGGACTGCTTATATTTGAACTTTTTGATAATTTTATGTAACACATGAGTAATAGAGCATTTAACTAATGAATTCAATTGCAGTAGAGCCATGCTGGTTCTCAGTTTATATCCTGAAGCATGAAGACTAATTACATTTAGTTTATCTACAGAGCTACAAGCAACATAATTGCTCATAAAGTTACATCGTCCTTTTCAAAATTCAGACATGATATTTGACTCAAGAGCCTTATGTTCAGTAAATTCTATTAGCACAAGAAATTTTTTTTGAAACAAACTTCTTTTGGACATTTGATTATATAAAGTTTCTTTACTTGTATGTACTTCCTTTTATCAAAGTAGATGCATTTTTTTTCAAAAAGGTAAAAAAGTTAAAGAATCACAATTTTGTGTTATAGAATAATATCTGATTTGTTATTAAAAATAACTCAGACACTGGTCTCAAAATGAAGTTAGTTAGAATCCCACCTTGATCACTATAATTTAAAGCAGGCTGTGTTTATTTCCTAAGCTTCATGTGGCAAATTATAATGGAATTTAACTTATGAGATGCATGCTATAGCCACTGTGGAAAGCAGTATAAAGTTATCTCAAAAATTAAAAATGGAGCTCCCTTATGACCCAGCCCTTCCACTTCTGGGAATTTACCCTAAGAATTAGAAAGAATATATGCACCCCTATGTCCATTGCAGTGTTATTTACAATAGCCCAAAATTTGGTAGCAGCCCAAATGCCCATCAATAGACAAGTAGATACAAAAGCTGTGGTACATTTACACAATGGAATACTAATCGGCCATAAAAAAGAAGGAAATCTTATCCTTTATGAAAGCCTGGATGGATCTGAAGAGCATTATGCTAAGTGAAATAAGCCAGTCAGAGGAAGACAAACGCCATATGTGGAATCTAGTGAACAAAATGAACTAACAAATTAAATAGAGACAGACTCCTAGATAGAGAGTAGGCTGACAGCTGCTCCTGGGCTGCTGAGTGAGGGGTATTGTGTGGAGGGATTCAGTCAAAAACAAAAGGAGAGAAAAAACTCGTGGACACTGACAACAGTGGGGTGATTTCTAAAATTGGGAGGAGCGGGGAGGGGTCACTGGAGTAGGGCATAAGGGGAAATAAATGCTGATGAACAGAGATGGACTTGGGGTGGTGAACACACAATACATTGTACAGATGGTGTGTTATAGAATTGTGCACCTGAATTTTGTTAACCGGTGTCACCCCAATAAATTAAATAAAAATGAAAAATAAATTACTAGTTGCTTATAATGTTCACAATATCTGGCATATCTATATATCTATATCTATATCTATAAATTTTACCTCCTGTTTTCATTATTACCCCTAAAACTACTATATTCATAATGTATTTGACAATTCTTTATTCTGTCTACTTATAAGGGCTGGTTTTAATGTAAATATGAAGTACTGTGCGTACATAAACACAGTCTTTTAAAATTCATCTGAAATTTACTTATGTAAATAGCATGATTTTATTTTTTCTGGATACATGGTAGTTGTGCTGATGCCATTAAGTAATCCATTCATTAAAAAATTAAAATGCCACCTTTGCCATATATTATTAAGATTTTTTCAGCTTTCTACTTAATTCTTTTTATTTATTTGCCTATTTACATATCAATAAAATATTGTTTTGATTATAGTAATTTTATAGTCATTTTAACTTTATTTTTATTACAGTATTATAGATGCCCCCATTTCCCACTCTTTGCCCACCTCTACCCAGCTCCAGTCCTGCTTCCCCTTTGGCCATCCTCACACTGTTGTCTGTGTCTCTGGGTTATGTATCTATGTCCTTTGGCTAATCCCTTCACTTTCATTCGTCCAGTCTTCCCTCCACCCTCCCCTCTGACAGCTCTCAGTCTGTTCCAGGTACCCAGGCCTCTTTTTCTATTTTGTTTGCAGTTTATTTTGTTCATTAGATTCCACATATAAGTGAGATTGCATACATAGAAATAATTCTAATGCCAGGGTTGTAATTAGTGTTTTTGAAAGCTTTCAAGAAAACATTAGTTTCTGTAATATCTGAGGAAGTCAAATTTTATTTCCATAGATTTACTGATTTAATAAAAGAAACTCTGAAAGTCCTAGGGGTATTTAGCCAAGGTCTGCTTCTTTAAGTTCATACCAATTCCCTCATTTACTTTTGATTTATCATTGCCTGGGATTTAACACCTCTCTACTTGCAAAATTAATTTAAATTGCTTAGCCTGCACTTACTGTCCTGTCCCAGGCTCCCAGCCCAGTGGGTTTGTAATGTTATTATTACTTAGTCCTACTTTAGCTTTCCTCTAAAAACAACATAACAACAAGGATTTAATTAAAGATTAAATTAAGGAAGTGAAGAGTTCATAAAATATTCACATTTTACTATTTTATATGATTCCCACAGTTTTAATGTTAAAAAGAAATTTTCATAAATGTTTCATACTAAGACTCATTAAACTATTGATAAATATTTTACATTATTATTTCCTTCTTTGAACTTACTGATTTTGGTATAATCCTTTTATTTGGGACAAACATTCTTTAAAATAAACTTTATAAAGAAAGAATAGGACATAGTTGTTTATTAAGTTCAATTACATTTCAATACTTACCTCAGTATATTTTTAATTATTCTAAGGATTGGAATGAAAAATAGCAGGATTATATTACATGTTATACACAATTTTAAATATTGCAGACTGCAAATAACAATATTTACTGCAAGGATAACTGTTTTTAGTACTCATAAAAATGTCTTTCTTTATGTGATTATTTCCTATTGTTTTACATTTTATTGTTGTAAAATATTGTAGCTCTGCTATGTTTTATTTTTCTATTGGCCTTAGTCCTCAGTAAGCATATGGCTTAAATGCTCAGTCTTTCCCTTCTGAGCATATTAAAAACTTAAGTGTGGCTCAGTGGTTGAGTGTCAATCTATGTACCAAGAGGTCACCAGTTGGATTTCTGGTCAGGGCACATGCCTGGGTTGTGGGCTCAATTCCCAGTAGGGACCATGCAGAATGCAGCCAATAGTTTCTCATCGTTGTTTCTGTCTCTATCCCTCTCCCTTGCTCTCTCTCTAAAACCAATAAAAACATTTAATAACAAAACAAAATGAAAAAATATATGTGATTATATATATATATATATATATATATATATATATATATATATATATGACAAAAATCTTACAGTTCAATTAGTGCATATTTTATGTACTCTTCTATGCCTTTTTATGTATTACTTTAATAATATCCTATGTCCTTGTGGCTTGGGCTATATCATTACCCTATTTTACAATTGAGGGAATTGAGGTATAAGAATATTCTGAGAGTTGCCCTCGAATACAGAAATAGAGTGTGCCAAGATTGTGACTCAGATTATAGAAATCCAGTGTTCTTGTAATTAATTATGTGCTTGATGGCCACAGTGTAATATATGCCAGGTACAATAAAACTAAATAGATTTATAGCTTTCTGTACACATTTAGCTTGCTATACACATCAAATAAATGTATCTTGTACAAGCTATATTTTAGGGCCAATTATGAAAATCACTTAAGTATTGTTAGTTGGTTAAACATTGATCCTCAATGTTTATCATATTGGGTGAGAAATGTGTCTGCATCCTAGAGAAAGAAGTTTTAGTAAGAATGAGATTGCAAATTTGAAATTTGCATAGAATAGACATTGAAATACCTACAAATAAAACTGTTAATGCTTGAATATGATTTTATGGCTCTGTTTGGATTTATCATACAGACACAGAGAGAAGAGTTCCAACACAACACATCTAAAAGCTGGTGTGGGAAAGAATTAAATAATTTCCTACTTTGCACCATATTGTTTAACAAGTAAAGGAAAGTAAAGGAAACAATAAATTTAAAGAAGTAAAGGAAACAATAAATTTAAAGAAGACAGCAGAAGGCTTCCATGAAAGTATGCACCATCAAATTCCAAAGGTCACTAAGTTTGGGTCTATTTCCCATTTGAGTTTATCCCACTTTACAATCATTGTTTTAATTTTACGCAATCAAAACCAGTCTCTGTGAAGGGTTAAATAAGAACTCTTGATATCTTGTTGGAAAGCTTTGTGGGTAGACAGAGCCATGGTTCCCCAAAGCTTTCTGAGTTCTAATTTCTGGTGTTATGTCTGTGAATATGTTAACATTGCATGACAAAAGGGAATTATTGAAAGGAATTTTAGGGATAAAAGAATTTTAGGTTTAGGGAGTTTTAAGAATAAAGAGGGTCCATGGGGAAGGTCTGCATAGGTGAAGGCGTGGAGCTGCCAAAGGCATAACTTCACAGAGTACAGAGGTGCCACAGGAAGAGGGGAGAGGAAGACATCCATTCACAGAAGATAGGGAAAAACCACAGAGTATGGGGAGGAAAAGGAAACAAACTTTCACAGGGGGGAGAGAAATGCCAGGAAATGGGAGAAAGAGGAAAACAGAATTTCACAGGAGACAGAGAATTCTATTATACCACTGAAGGGGAGAAGAAAGAGGCGTCACATGGGGTCTGAGTCTTGAAGCTGACATTCTACCAATTGGAAGGCAGCATGAAGAGATAAAGAACTACAGCCTTTATAAACATTAACAAAAAAGAGCTTAGCAGGTTATCACTTGGGACCCCCTCCCTACTTGGGAGTCTGAATTCGCTTCCAATAAATATCTACCCTTTGTGTCTACCATCTTTTGTCCATGGCTTCATTCTTCAAATCCATCTGGACAAGGACCCGGGAAAGAAATTACCCTTTTTAGGATTCATTATTAGGACTTATTATGATTGTGGATAGAATTAATGTTTCTACTGAGGTGACATTAAAAGAGGGAGGGTAGCCCTAACTGGTAGCCCTCAGTGGATAGAGCATTGGCCTACAGACTGAAAGGTTCCAGGTTTGATTCCGGTCAAGGGCATGTACCTTGGTTGTGGACACATCCCCAGTAGCAGGTGTGCAGGAGGCAGCTGGTCGATGTGTCTCTCTCACTGATGTTTCTAACTCTCTATCACTCTCTCTTCCTCTTGGTAAAGAAAAACAATAAAATATATTTTTTTAAAAAGAGGGAGGGTATCCTGGATCATCTAGGGCTAATGTGGTCTCATGGGTACTTGAAAGTGGAAGAGGGAGCCAAAAGAGTGGGTCAGAGAGATGTGACAGTGGAAGAAGAGACAAGAGAAATGCCAACAGGAGAAGGCCTCCATATTCTGTTTCTAGTTCTCAGAAGTGGAGAGCTGAGATAGCAGTCTCTAGATGCTAAAGTACCCGGCTTCTTACTGCTAGGAAGGAAATGAAGAACTCGGGACAGTCATATGGAATTAACTGAATTCAGAGTAAATATGGAAGTGGCTTCTCCTGTAAGGCCTACAGAAAGGTATTTTGTGTGCTGGCAGGTCTATTTTAACCCAATGAGATGGTGTTGGACTTCTGAATTTCAGAACTATAAGATAATAAATTTATGTCATTTTTAGTCATCAACAGAGTTTGCAGTAATATGCTCTTTTGTTATTACAGTAAGAGGAAATTAATAGATTCAGGACCTATAAATCTGCACTGGAAAACTATTCTGATTTTCAATCAACTCTCACTTGTATTTTTTTTAAAATTTAACATTTAAATAGTGACTCAGACTTCCCTTTGATTAGTAATCAACTGGTCAATTTACAAGAAATTTCTTTTAAAAGGTTAATAGTGAAAAGCTATATTTTATTTTAACTAAAACTTGAAAATATAACATTAAAAAATTTAAATATATATTTATATGATGGCATATCCTATTTGCATAGAAATAAATTGACTTTTATTTTCTCACAAAGACTTAGATTTTTGAGATTTTTTAAAATAAGTTTTTTTGATATCTGTATTTAAATTTAGAAAAAGAAATGATCCTGGAGTGTTACTGATTATTGATTCAATTTCTTTATCAGTATATATCTATTCCAGATGATTATTTTTCTTTGTGGGGGTTTTGGTAATTTTACAGGTAAAGGATGAATTTCTAATTTATACAGTACATACTTAGTGATCATGATAGATGTGGGATTGAGAATTTAGGTACCTTGTATGATTAATGTGCATAGTCTCAATATATAATTTTGCTTTTTAGGCAGGTAGTAAATAAATGCCCATATAAATTAATTGAACCTTCTCAAGATGGAAGGGAAATTTTGTAACTGCATTGTGAATTGAAGAGCATACTGTGAGCTTTATAAAAGTTACCTCTTTTAGCAATTTCCTGTCATCTGCTCGGATGAAAGGATGGAAATGGAGCCAGAGAATAGGAATATTTAATGAAGAATTTTTTATAGACCCAAAGACTTTGCAGAATTGAATTTTTTGGTCAGGAGAGAATGATCTAAAATTGATCTTTCTGGCTATAAAATTGACAAGCTTTTCTTCTTTTCTCTTTTTCTGGAGAATTAAATGCCTGAGTAAATGGGGAATTTCAAGGTATAGACTAAGACAGTTTTCTTTATGATTTCTGCATACCTCTTTCTATGTTTAGAAGCATCTATTTATGTCTTCTGGATATCTTCTTTGTAATCTGATCTATTAAATTGTGATATTGAGATAACATGGATACTATAATTGTTTTATTCTATAAACTAAAAATATAATATTCTTTGCTTTTCAAGATTAGAAAAATACCAAAAGGCAATGAACTTCAGTCCCTGTAACAGATATTTTAGAAGTTGATATCTAGACCTGCTCATTATTAAGACATAAAGTCACTAAAGAAAATAGAAAGGAAAGGAGGAAATGAAGGAAATTAGGAAGGCAAGAAGAGAAGAAAGAAGAGGGAGGGAAAAAGGAAAGTAGAGTAGCTTTCTATTCCTGTTTCTCCCACACCAAAAACTTAAAGAATCCAAGGCTCTAAATATTTATGTTGAACACACTCCAAATATTTCTTCATTCTTTAAATCTTTCAAAAATAGATGAAATCTTGCCATGACAAGGGCTCTATCTTATGATGTAATGTGGAACTGCATGATTAGTAATATGCAATCAGTTCATGAATGTTACAAAGCAGGGAAAGATCTGCTTTCCTCAACCACCCAGGTGGTGTGCTTTGGCAATAACTCTCTCATATTAAGAATACCGTTTAAGCCACAATTGGATCACAGCAGAGTCTTTTTCCTTTTTTGGCTTGGCTATATTTTATTGATAGGAATTCAACAAATTTCATAAGCATCAGCTACCATTTTATTACTACACAGGAAAAACAAAAGTCAAAAATATTAAATATTAATGTGAAAAGTGATGACAGAAATGCTTTCAATTCCACAAAAGTCATCTCTAACAGCATCTTGCATACTTTATACAATTTGCTCGTAATTGGCCTCATGTATGAAATTAAACAAAGTGGAATTTATTCAAACTTATTTCTCAGTGGAAAATGGCTTTTTCATCAGAAATGGTTGAGCTTTCAAACATCATTTCCAAAGGTGGGTTATTAAATGAACACCAATCAGGAATACGACCTGTCTGATTGTACTTTTCCTTAGGGACTGAATGACTCTCTCCAGTATTTCTCACAGGAAAGTGTTATTGCATGAAATGACATCTTTTTTTCTTGTTCACTCACAGACAGCATGCAGGTAGCTGTAGTTGAAAGATCCTCAACAAAGACCACCCAGAAGATGAGATAAGGGAAGAAGTTTCTTCATCTCTTCTAACAGAAAGGACTTGCTTAATCAGATGCGGGCTTTGGGTCAACTCTTGCAGATGTCCCTGTTATTGGTCAGACATGGTCCTGGGCAGTTTTCGGGTGTTGATTTTCTTTCTTCATCAGCAGTCATCATCTCAGGACTCTCAGATCTACCCCTGTCATATCTTTCTCTTAAACTTTTCAGCTCAGGTGAGTCCCTGCAGAGTTAGATAATATGATCTACCTCTTGCATCTTCTAAATGTTGCAATAGAAAACTATTGCCTTGATTCCCTTGGAGTCTCTATTTTGATTACTTGGAGACCTTTCTTGTCTCAGCACAACCAGTTCTTGGAAATAAAAAGTTTGTTTCTATTGTTTCTGGTTTTTTTTTGTTGTTTTTTTTTCAGATCTTTCATAACAAGCCTAAATTTCCCCAAAGAAATGTGGATACTTCTAGTTGATAAAAATAGTGATCCTCGGATCTGGCTATACATTAGAATCAACTGGAATTTTAAATTACTAATACCCACACATCAACCCATAAATCATATTCAGATGCTCAGGCATGGAGCCTAAAAACAAGTATTGTTTTAAAGCTGCCTGGGGAGTTCAATATGCCGCTACCATTAAACATAATAGTGCAACAAGAATCATATACAAACAAGAGTTAAAAAGTAAACTACAATAGTTAATATTTCAATATGTTATCTCGTTCAATATGTAAATTACCTAGCTACTTAACACTATAGAAAATATTACCTATATGAAGGCTTTTAAAATATTTGTGTGATTTATTTAATCTTTAGAATTATATAAAATGTTCGACAGAAAACAAGAAAGTAATGCAAAAACTTGTTCAATAGAAATAAATATAGCAAGCAATGCAGTTATGCCATATAATTCAGAACATTCACAAAGAAAATACTCTGATTCCATTGATTTGAAACGATTCTTAATTCCTATTAAGGGCAATTTAAAATGGACATTTAATCAGCATATTTTGGAAGGAAAATTTATATTTAGAAATTGCAGAAATGTTTGTAGGTATCCTGCAAGATCATTTTTTAAAACAAAAATGTCATGTATTCTTTTTATTTATTTAAAATTATTTTAATCTGGGCTTCATTCAAAGTTACATGATTTATCTAAATATTAATAAAATGTACTTTGTGCTACCTAGGAACTTATATTCTTTGGGGAAGAGAGATCTGAATTAAATAAAAATGCTATTTCAATTATAGCAAATGTTTCTGTTTTTATCTTAGTATTAATAGAACTGGAATACAACTAGTCATATTTTCACCAGATTTGGAGAATATGGTTTGAATAATCCATCTTAGAATATAGGTTGTATGGGAACTCTAAGAGCATTGCAGTGATGTATGTAGGAACACTTAAAAGCAACTGACTGAGATTTTTGTGTGATTGTGAATAGAAAAGACATAATCATAAAACTAAGAACCTTTTGAAGCATTTTGAATAGGTGAATGGCATGCCCAGAAGAATTCCTTAGACCTCTCTGGCTATGGTGTACACAGGATATAGTGAGGTTAGTAGAAGGCTAGATTCAATAATAAGAAAGATATTAAAATAAACCAAGGAGATTTTCAGGCCTAAACTATGGCCTGTATTATCTTTCTCTTCAGTACTTTAAGGAAAAAAAGACTTTCTTGAATAAAATTCTTATGTGGAAAAATATACGCCCCCAAAGTAATCTCATTAAAGCCATCACTACAAGCAATGGCAGGAGGACTGGGATGAGGATACAACCTATAAATAAACTTTTTGGGCTATAACACACAGAAACATGCATTCTAGAATGTTTAGTGCACATTCACCACTATTATACAATTAAAACTTTTAGTAAAATGTGATGTGGAATTTCTGTAAATATTTGATATCAGAGAATAGATTTTTATAATGCTGAATTCTGTGAATCAACATAAATTAAGCCAGGGATTGTGTTTGACAAAAAGTTTAAGTTTAAATATAGTAACCTATGTCTTCTGGTGTTTGTTTGCCTCCTAGTAGTCAAAATAGATAGATTACCAGGTAGTAAAATTTAATAGATAGGTAAACCAAATAATTTGAATAAAATGCTGTCAGCAAATGGTATTTATGGAATAGTATAATTAAAATGATACACTTGATTCATTATACTTTTGCTTTGTTTTTTAGAAATAAGGCCTGGATTTGTTTCATGAGTAGAATAGGCTCTTCAGCTTTTGAGGCTAGCATCTTGAATCCAAGTTGACTTTTCTGCATTGAATAGAGGAATATCCATCATCTCGATGTAATTATGTTGGTGAGTATCATGGGATATACTACATTAGGAAGATATGGCCAAGTAAGCAGTTTATCCTGGTTGTATGCCAAAAAGGTATCAAGCATCTCCATGGACTTTGAGAGATCAGATAGCTTTGCAGTCTCTTCAGAGCCTGAGAGACTTCCAAAATACTGGGTAACATATGCCAAGTCTGTGGATAATGAAAAAGTGGTTTAACATAAGGCAGTGCTACAAAGATAACTGGAAAATATTGACAGTAAAATTAGCATAAGAGAACATCTCAAGCATATTAAAATAGTATTTTAGATATGTAAAATTTATGAAGTTATGCTTCCAGCACAGTAACCAGAAGGGATCTGTTATTGAAATTCCATTCCATTATGGAATCAAATGTTCTTTTATTTCCAGGGGGAAGAATTCAGTTGTTCCCAGATGCCTTTCTTCCCGCTTTCCTGTCAGTAGAAGTTCCACATTTGTGCCGAACATAGAAAAATCCTATTTCACTGAAAGCTCTAAGAGACTTTCATCATGTTCTATTCTCCAAAGCCCCGTTACAAAATCCAAGCAATTTTACATTATTAAATGGTAATAAAAGTTTTGGGTCTTATCATTCTCAACTCTTTTCTCCTCAATCATATATTTAACCCAGTAGAAGAGAATTTCCTGTTATATCATGTAAATAAAGGAGTTTTGTGTAATACGATTTTATAATAATAGTTGTGGTTCAAGGCTTATTCTGAAGATAATTTTGTTTTTATTCTCTTAAGATAAAATCATTATTTGAAGATTTTCTACATAATGGTAAGGAAAAGGAAACCATTACTCTTTGGTTGCTGGTGAATGCTTGGTTCTATTAATATGCTAGATTCTACACAAAGATTTATGTCATTTAATAATTATAATATCTCCATGAAGAAATTACTATTAAAACATTAGATGCCTTAGTTACACTTCAGATAGGAAAAGTTTACATAGAGTCCTTGATCTATTCAACTGCTTATTTCAATATTTTCAGCTTTGCTTTGCCTTTGTTCTTTTGTCTTCTCATTTGACCAAACTCCAGTTTTGAAAAACTACAACAATTGGCCTTTTCTGAGTCTACTGCCAACTGATGATAAATTCTGAAGGAGGTCAACCAACTGTACAGATTATATCCTCTACATACATTCATGGTCTCCTGCCTTATCTGTTCTACACAATGGTCATATCCCTAGCTATTATTCCATAACTTTCCATAAGGGCTATTTTACATCTTTCCCCTCCTTCAATCACCAAATGCCCCAGTCTTTCTGTCTTTTCTATAGATGTACTCATCTCTTAGTTCTTAGAGCAGTATAATTTGTACTAGTCTTCTAACCACAAAACCTCAACACTTACATTGTATGTCAGCATATACAACTTCCCATTTATTTCTTATCATCCTATATAATAAAAGCATAATATGCAAATCGACTGAATGGCAGAATGACCTACATAATGACTGGTTGCTATAATGCACACTGAACACCAAAGGGAAGATGCTCAACACAGGAGCTTCCCCCAGCCCACGAGCCCCAGCCCAGCCAAGGTGGATGCCAGTGGGGCCCCCTTATCACCCCGCCGGTCATCCCACAGAGGGAGGTGACTGGTGGTGGCAGCACTGGGGGGCAGGGCCGGTGAGCAGGTGGCACCAAACTGGCCAAGGCAGGTGCCAGCAGGGGCCCCCCTGATCTCCCCACTGATTGCTCCACAGATTGGCCCTGATCACCGGCCAGGCCTAGGGACCCTACCTGTGCACAAATTCCATGCACTGGGCCTCTAGTATAGTATAAAAGCTGTCTCGAGAGCTCATCGTTTTTCATATGTTCAGAGACTTGATTTTCTAAACTACCCTCTATTATTTTATGTCTTAAAATTATCCATTATTTCCATCAGCATAAGAGAGAGGTACATAAATTTAAATGATACAAAACAAACATAGCCAACATTTACTCAATCTTTTAAATTATTCAGCTACCATCTTCTCTCACTCTGCCTCTTAAAAGAACCTATATCACAATTTTTTTATCCATCCCTCAGTTGACGGCTACTTAGGTTGTTTCTACATCTGGTCAAGCTTCTTTCTTAGGTTTTCATCATAATAAACATATTGTCCCTGGATGTTTTTGTGCCTGGTTTGTCAGCCATTGTCTATATTATATATTTTTTAAATTTTTTTTCCTTTTTTATTTTATTTTATTTTATTTATTAAATTATCTGAGTACATATCTTACCATCCCCCCCTCCCTTTCATACCCTCCCTCTCTAGAGTTTTGTGTCCATTGGTTGTACTTTATGCATGTATACAAGTCCTTCATTTGATCTCTTATCTCCCCAAGATCTCCCTACCCTCCCCGCTATAATTTGACAGTCTACTTGTTGCTTTACTGTCTCTGTATCTATCTTTTGGTTCATCAGTTTATAATGTTCTTTATTATCCATAAATGAGTGAGGTCATGTGGTGTTTCTCCTTCATTGATTGGCTTATTTCACTCAGCATGATGTTCTCCAATTCCATCCAGGTTGCTGCAAATGATGAGAATTCCTTCTTTTTTATGGCAGCATAGTATTCCATTTTGTAGATGTACCATGGTTTTTTGATCCAATCATCTGCTGATGGGCACCTAGGCTGTTTCCAAATTCTAGCTATTGTAGATTGTGCTGCTATAAACATAGGAGTGCATATATCCTTTCTGATTGGTGTTTCTAGTTTCTTGGGATATATTCCTAGGAGTGGGATTACTGGGTCAAATGGGAGTTCCATTTTCAGTTTTTTGAGGAAAGTCCATACTGTTCTCCACAGTGGTTGCACCAGTCTGCATTCCCACCAGCAGTGCACGAGGGTTCCTTTTTCTCCGCAACCTCGCCAAAACTTGTTTGTTGATTTGTTGATTTGTTGATGTTGGCCATTCTGACAGGTGTGAGATGATACCGCATTGTTGTTTCACTCTCTATATTTTAATTCTGAAATGTCATTTATAAAATACTTCTTCCTCTCTATAGATCTTCTGGTGAGTACCTGATCCTCTTCAGGACTTCTCTACTTGAATAAAATACAAGCATTTAAAAATAAAATTATTTCTAAAATTAATTGATTCATTATCTCCTCACTCCCCATACTTTAAACCTATTCTTTGTCCCCAAGCAGCCAAATGTTTGACTTGTTTTCTTACATCAAATACTAGACACTACAGATTATACTGCCTAAATACCATTGGGACCTCTACTACTGTGCTGGTACTGCCATCCAACTGGTCACCTGGAACAGCATCTTATCCTCTCCCCACCCATTTTATTCAATTTGGCTTTGTTGGAACATTCATTTTTCTAGCTTTATTGAGATGCAATTGCCATATAAATGCTTAAATTTAAGGTTCATAACTTAATGATTTGATACATTCTATTGTCCTCAGGGTAAAATTTAAAATGACCTAATAGCTTTTGTAAAGCATTTCCTAAAAGTTGTCTTGTTTTTTATTACTCTATCCCTCACTTTATTTGCTTTAATTATATTAAACTAATATCTCTGAATATGCTTTATTTTCTTTAATGTTTTTGCTTTAATTGAGGCTTTCTTTGTCTGGCACATTTTCTGTGGAAACCTCACTTTCTACTTACACACGTGCACATAAACACAAATGCTCCAGCCACATATCTACCTAGTTCCTCCTTATCATTTAGGTCTATTTTAGTACCATTTCCAATATATGCTTTTTTCTGATCTTTCCCAAACTACCACCTTTACCTTCTCTTCTGTGTGCTCTCTCAGTAATCTTCTCACATGCCCTCTGACCATAGTTCTTACAACTGCTTATTATAATTGCTCATTTACTTGTCTATTTTATATGTATTATAGTGTGAGCACAACAAATGTTATGTTTGCTTATAGTTGTTCATTTATCTCTATTTCTTACCCGAACAGCAGTTGACATGTAGGATAGTCTCACTAGTCTTGGATGCATAATTCTAATTATAGTTTAGAGAATATCACGAATGTCATTATTTTCTGGTTCTCCATCTCAGATCACACCAAGATTTGGAGAAATACTTGTATCTATCACAAGGTAGTGTTTCAATTGATTTGAGGGTAGTATATTCACAAGTGAAGAATAATTACTTCATTTAAAAGCTTGATATTTTGTGAATAGAAGGCTGATGTAAAATATGTAAACAATATATAAGTCTGTAAAATCATGATTTTTTTTAATACAAATAATGAATTTTTAGAGGAAATAAGAGAATAAGAGTAGAAACCATCTTCTTTTATTCTTTTATATTTACTTCTAGAATATTGTACATTTCCTGGCCCATTCTCTGCTACTCACTTCACTTAAATTAAATGCTGAAAGAATCTGATGTTATCATGGAGGATTTGACTTCTGAGCTCTGTCTTAGAGAGGGTTGTTTAATGATCTCTGACATATAAGGTCTTCCAAACCCAGAAAAGGGTCTTGCTAAGGCTGACAGTCATGCTCTAACTATCAATCTTTTCCCTCACTTTATCTTACTTGAAGTCTGTGTCAAAACTTGAGAGTTTCTCTTCCCATGGCTCTCCCTCACACCTACAATTTTATTCCTTCTCCTTCAACAATACTGCTAGGTGTTTGTTTTTTGTAATAATTTTTATCACTGATTCTTATATGTTTTTTATTTTCCTCTGGAAGTTTATATTCCATCCTACTTTATTTTCATTGTAACTGCCTTTCCCTCTTAAGCTAGCAGCTATATAGTGATGAGTACAAAATCAACCATGTATTATGCCAGGTCTTCTGGTGCCATGTACCTAACTGTCAACTGGACCTCTTACCTAGATAAAAGCATTTAGAAGTCAAAAATGTAAGATAGTCAGCTCCAGTTTTGTCTCCCCCAAAGTTATCCTAAAATTTTACACTTTTTAAAGTCATAATTGTTTGACTTCATACTTATTTTAGTATGTACATTAGTAAAATATTTTCTTTGAGAAATAAAATCTATATCCAAATAAAGAGGAAGTGATTAGGTGGATAGGTTGGTCTGCTATTGGAATATTTATGTCTGTATACCTATGTGTGTATGAGTGTGCCATATTTTAATTTGCTTATTTGTTTGAGTGTTTTTCCAACCAATAGTGAGTGGCTTTTCCAAGCCACTAAGCCATGAGACAGGTCCTTAAATCTTAAGTGAATGTAATCAAAATATCATCAGGATTTTGAATGGACCAGTGATCACATGAGAGGAAATTAAAAAGCGAAGCAGAGATATAAAATTAAAAGTATGCTCTAAGGTTATTTCTCCTCCACTTATCTAATCTTCCTTCATC
Organism: Pipistrellus hanaki; assembly: GCF_964339955.1. Lineage (NCBI taxonomy): Eukaryota > Metazoa > Chordata > Mammalia > Chiroptera > Vespertilionidae > Pipistrellus > Pipistrellus hanaki. Next base: position 191,091,979 of record NC_140503.1, read on the forward strand.
TTTTATGCCTCTAGCTGGATAATTTTAGTTGTCAATAAATTTAAAAAAGACATTTTCCATTAAGGCTTGAGGGATAAAGGAATGTATTTAAATAAGGCAACAATAAGAGAATAAACATAATTTAAAAAATGTGTGTGTGTGTGTGTGTGTGTGTGTGTGTGTGTGTTAAATCAAAGGATTCTGAGGGTATTGTGGCATATTACTATTCCAAGGAGTCAAATACTGAGTATTTGCAATGGATCATTAAGTATTCAAATATAAATATATGCATATTCAAATTGAACTGATTATAATATGGCTCAAAGCTTATTTAGTAAGCACTAATTATAAAGATCATTTATTAAACAAATTATGCAACATTTAAATTCTAAGAATGTAAAAATGTAAGCTATGTATGCTGCACTTTTAAGTTTATGTATTTGGAAATTGTTGTTTTAGAATTATGTGATAGATTTTTATATATGAAAGGCTTTTTCTTTAACAGTAAAAGCAGAAAAAAAATAGGATATTTAATATGTAAGTAGGTGCTGTGGGAGACAATTCTCTCTGGGTGTATCATATCTCCCCACATTTTGTGAATATTGTGAATAAAGTATTTGAGTGCACTTTGTCCTGACTATATATATATATATATATATATATATATATATATATATATATAAATATTTAAATATTTAAATATATATATTTAAATATATATATATTTAAATATATATATATTTAAACTAAATTTATCATGGAGACATTGTTTAATACAATGATATAGGCTTCAAGTGCACAATTCTATGATACACCATCTGTATATTACATTGTGTGCCCACCAGCCAAAGTCAAATCTTCTTCTATTACCATATATTTGTCCCTTTTAACCATTTGCTACTCCCTTCCCCATTTCCCTCTGGAATCATCATACTACTGTCTGTGTCTAAGCATATTTATTTATTTATTTATTGTTAAGCCTTTTTTTTCCCCCCAATTGATTTTTAGGGAGAGTGGAAGAGAGAGGGAAAGACAGAGAGAAACATCTATGTGAGAGAAACACATCGATTGGTTGCCTCCTGCATGAGCCTGACAAGAGTCCGATAGAGGAACTTGAAACCAAGGTGCAAGCCCTTGACCAGAATCAAACCCGGGACCCTTTGGTCTGCAGGCTGAGGCTCTACCCAGTGAGCCAAACTAGCCAGAGTTATTTTTGTCTTTCTTGTTTGTCATTTGTTGCTTTCAGCTTTATATGCCCTTATGAGTGAGATCATATATGGTTCTTGACTTCTTCTGTCTTACTTATTTCTCTTAGCATGATATTCTAGAGATCCATCTATGTAATTGCAAATGGCAGTATTCCATCTTTTAATATGGCTGAATTGTATTTCATGTTATTCATGTTATATACATACTTAAAACTATACTTTAATTGTATATATGTACTTAGGACTATACCACATTATTATTCAAGTTCTACTCTGGGCAGAACTCACATGAAAATGTAATTCAGTGGAAATGTATTGATTCTCCCGTATATCAGGTACATTATATACTCCAGCTCTATTACAATCTCAGAAAAATGAGTGATATAAGAAGTTGCTACTCGATCCAGGTTCCTAATGTGTTTTTAGTTTGTTACTGACTATATTGTTAAGAAGATTGTATAGTGAATAGGTATGGGTGATAGGGATAGTGCTCATATCTGTGGCAATATACGTTGTCTCCTTCTGAAACAAAAAGCAAGCATACTCATAGCCAAGAAGGACTTGTGTTCCCTAACCTACAGTGCAACCTACCCCATGGGCAGGTGTCATCTAGCCCTTTTTGTGTCACCCTGTGGGACCTAGAGCTCTGGGAAACAATAGGAAAATGCTGCTATTTCTGTGAGTAATAAACTATCTTTCATCTCTAAACCAGGAGTCTCATTTCTTCTTACCATCATCTAGGGAACCGTAACAGGCCAACTTGTTAGCCTGAAAGAAGGACAAAGTCTGAGACCCTTCATAGCTCCTGACTGTTATTTCTTGTCATGTCTTTTATAAATTATTCATTCTTCATAGTCATTTTCTCTCAGCATATTATCATGTACCTTTGTTGGTAAAGGAAGATGCTCAAATGAATTAACACTTTTCCCTGGTTCATTCAGAGACAGTATTAGAACTCTGTTCTGTCTGCTTAAAAATATAGAATGTTTCTGCAGTGCCACATAACTAAGGTGAATTAAGCCCCCATTTTCAATGAGTTCTTTCAGTTATCTGTGATTTATTGGATTGAGTTTGTGTATTTGTATGTAATTGTTGAGTTTCAGTCATCCATTAGTCATCAGGAAATGGGGTTCTTAAATTTTGTGTTTAATATTCTCATGGAATTTTTCACAGTTTAATGTGAAATTAACCACAAATCTTGGTTAATGTGACCATTTGGCATTTTGTATTTGCAGTGCTATTGTATACATTATTAAAGCTATTATTTTAAAATTGTCATATCTTATTAAAAATGAGGAGACACAGAAAAGGCTTTTGTGGTTATTGCCATGTATTTTAGCTTGCATCTGACTTCTGTGGCAGACAGTGCAATGGGTGCTCAGACTTGATCTTCCTCCTCGCTGTTGGCATCCCACATCCAAAATAGGCAGTACACTTTTCTGACTCAATTCCCTCATATATATGTATAATAAAGGCCTGGTACATGAAATTTGTGTGCTGGGGTGGGGGATGTCCCTCAGCCCTGCCTGTACCCTCTCTAATCTGGGACATCACTCTTACAACCAGGACTGCTGGCTCCCCAACTGCTTACCTGCTTGCCTGCCTCATTGCCCCTAACCACTTCTGCCTGTCAGCCTTATAGCCTCCTAACTACTCCTTTGCCAGCCTGATTGACACCTAACCACTCCCCTGCCGGCATGATTGACATTTAACTGCTCCCTTGCAGGCCTGATTGCCCCAAACTGGCCTCCCCTAATGGCCATCTCGTGATGACATGGGAACAGCCATCTTGTGATGACATGGGCGGGGCCATCTTGTGAAAGCATGGGGGTGGCCATCTTGTGATGACATTGGGGCAGCCATCTTCTGGTGGACATCTTGTGACAATGTGGGGCTGGCCATCTTTGTAATGCAAGGGCACGAGGGTCAATTTGCATATTACTTCTTTATTATATAGGATAGGACTAGAGGCCAGGGCATGAAATTTGTAGACTGGTAGAGTCCCTAGTGGCTGCATACAATGCTTTTATTATATAGGATGTGCTTTTTTTATTTAAAAATTTATGTTTATTGTTGAAAGTATTACAGATGTCCTCATTTTCCCCCATTGACCCCCATCCTGACTGACCCCACCCCCCCACATGCCTTCACCACTCTATTTTCAGTGTCCATGGGTTATGCATATATATGCATACAAGTTGTTTGGTTAATCTCGCCCCATGCTCTCCATTCCCTGCTTTTCCTCTGAGATTCGTCAGTTCTATCCATGCTTCAATGTTTTTGGATCTATTTTATTTATAAGATTATTTTGTTCTTTAGAGTCCACATATGAGTGAGATTGCAACTGTAAATTTGTGTGAGCTCAGATAAATACTTGTAGTTGTTTATGGTTTATGCTATATCAGTATTTTTTTTTATAAATATATCTTTCATTGGAGGTTTTACTACTTCCATAAAAGATTCCCACTTACTAAATGATATGTTTTTCAAACATATGGCAATTTTCATGGAATTATATGAAAATAAAATGCTAAATCCATAGAAAATTAGATATAGTTAAAATCGAATGCCTATGATTAATGAGGTCTGCAGAATGTCTAGGAGGAAGAGCCATCAGATAACTGCCTCAGGATGAAATTTCATTTCTTTTTTAATATGTAAAATATAATAATCACACCAAACTTAACAGCAAGATGTGTTTCAATGTTTTCATGGTATTTAAGAAACACACAGCATTCTAATTCTTATTCTTTGCAGTATGAGTTAGATGTACTTGTTCCATATTTTCAAAATGCAGAATTTTATATATTCACAAATCTGTGGTTTATGTGCCTTGCCATAGTATATTATAGTAAATTACATTTTTTTATAAATGTTTATTAAAATCAATCCCAGAATTGATATTTCAAAGGTACTTTCTTTACACCCCTGATATCTGCTTCCACAGTAACAACACAAAACAAAAGTCAGTGTATCAGGGTGACTATGTATTGAAAGGGGATCCTAAACATGTTTTAATTAGGTTTAAACACATTTCAGCTGCCTGGGTTTTAGACCAGGGCAAAATTCATTCCGACATTTATTGGAAATAGGATAACATAGCTTGAAGCCTCTGAAACCTGACTACCTGGCTTCAATTTCCACAGCTTCACATCCAGCAAAATGTAAATTCTATGTGGATACATTTTTATTTGTTTTGTTCACTGTCATATTTCAGGAACTTAAGAAAAGTTTAACATACTACAGGAACTTAACGTATTCCTTATCATACTATAGAAACTTAAATATTCTATGAGTGAAGGAAATAATAAATGAAGTCCTTACTTTGCAAATTGGTTTACTGTTGCTGCGGTCTCAGGTTATCACAGTCTCAGTGGCTTGAAGAAATACAAATTTATCATCATACAGGGCTGGAGATCAGGTTTCTGATGTGGGTATCACCGGGTGTAAATCCAGCAGAGCTGCAGTCCTCCTGGAAGCTGTTGGGTAAGATTTGTTTCCATGTCTTTTCCAGTTTCTGAGGCTGCCTGTTTTCTTTGGCTCAGAGTTGCCTTTTATCTTCCAAGCCAGCAATGTCTGGTTAAGTCTTTCACACATGGCATCACTCTAATGCTGACTTTTCTTTTGTCTCCTGTTTAAAAAAAAAAAAATCCTTATGATTATATTGGCTCAACCTCAATAATCCAGGATAATCTTGCTAATTCAAGCCAACAGAGTAGCTTCATCAATGCCATTTGCAATTCAATACTCTCTTACCATCTATGCAGCATACCTGAGTGGCCAGATTATTATGACCACCACATCAGTACTTTGTTGGGCCACCTTTTGCCTTCAGTACTATAGCATTTCTTCTTGGCATTGACTCCACGAGATGTTGAAAGTTGATGTAAGGAATCTGACACCATGCCTGATGAATAGCACTGTCCAGTTCTGTGAGATTTGATGGTGGAACCAGCTGCCTGATGGCTCTTTTAACTTCATTCCACAAATGCTCAATTGGATTGAGATCTGGTGATCGTGGGGCCACCTAAGCAAGGTAAAGTCTCCCTCATGTTCTTGAAACCACTCCTGCACAATACCAGCACCATCTCTTCATTGGGATACACCATCAACATGATAGGATGAACTTGATCAGCAATAATACTTAGGTATGTTGTGCTATTCAGTTGTTCTACATGAATTAAAGACCCAAATAATGCCAGGAAAACATGCCCCAAGCCATAACACTGCCCCCACCAGCATGTAGGGTTGTACTAATGCATGTGGGGTGAATGCTTTCATGCTGTTTCTGCAAAATTCTCATTCTGCCATCTGCATGATGCAACTGGAAACGTGATTCATTGGACCACATGACTTTTTCCTAATGCTAGATTGTCCAACCCTTGTGTTCCTATGTGAACTGAAGGCATTTTATCTTGGTAACTGCAGACAGCAAAGGTGTTCAAACAGGCCTTTGGCTTCCATATCCTATATGATGCAGTGTACGGCTAATTTGCCTACAAATTTCAGATGGTCATAATAATCTGGCCACTAAGTGTATATTTACAAATTTCAGGGATTATAACATGGAAATTTTGGGTAAGTAGTGATTATTCTGCCTACACTTTGCCACTCAACAGTTATGCATTATTGGGTGAATTATCTAACCACATTGTACTGGCTTCCATGTCTATAAAATGTGGCTCATAAGAGAACATGTTTTATCACTTTGTTATATTGCGTTATAACAGATAAATTTCTTCTAAGAATAGTAACTAATACACTGAAGCATACAGTGAATGTAGTTATTATACTGTGTTATTTTGAAAGTAAATTTTTGTATTCAATAATTTAGTCCCACTTTTGCTTAACAGAGAATGGATTGATGCCATCTGCTTATAATTCTTTGAATACGTAGTGTCATTCATTGTTTGAAAATGGAAAAGTTGAATGCATTTTCAAGGTTCTACCTCAAAAGGAAAATCTTCCTGGCTTTACATGCTGAGAAAAATTGCCTAAAGATATTATGAGAAAAGGTGAACATTTTTATAGAGTAGATGAAGTAGCAGAACTCTTAAGTAGTATGTATAAAATATATTAAAAAAAAAATACATAATTTTCAAAAATAGAATGTTTGGGGACACTCCCTTGAATGTTTCTCAAATAATAGATGTAAAGGTGGTACAGGAGGAAATAATTAAACATGGGAGTATCATTCAGATCAATGCCATAGCATAATGTAAGGCATTAATTATTTTGGAAGAATGAGTGTTTAGATAATAGAGTTTATCTTTTGGCCTTTCAGATAAACCAACCAAACTATCCCTGGATCTTTGTTGGGGAAAAGTGAGATATAAAAATGATAGCTGTTTGTAAATATGAGTAAAGATTACATGCTGGTTGTTTAAGGGGAAAGTGGAAAACAGTAGCTATTTCCTCGAGATACAAATAATTTTATGCAAATTAATTAAGAATTAAATAATTCTTAGTATTTTCAAATCTAATTTTAATTTGAAGTATGGGTTTATGTGTTCTTTTATAATTCTGTAAAATATAAGATTCAGTATTCTAATAACTTCATTTCCCCTGAAAGAAATTATTTTCAAACCAACTGTAACTGTTTTCTTATCACAGATAGCTTTATGATTATAAAAATGCATTTATTTTTAAAGTAAAATTTAATTTCTTGGCAAAGAGATTAAACTTAGGGGAAAGTTGATTTAAAATACAAAATCTTTTTATATTGTTTTTAAAATTTTTCTGGCTATTTAATTTAAAATACAATCTCAGTATTGCTTTTCTCTTTAAATAAGAAAAAATTCTTTTTCAAGTAGAACTTGTGTGAATTTCATCCATGCATTTAATTTTGCCAGGTCACATCTTTCTCATTGGTTAAATGGCATGCCAATACTTGCCTTCTGTTGTCATTATAAATATCAAATGAAATACTAGATGACAGAAGAACTTTTGGACTAAAAAAGTACATAAATATGAAGCATATTATTTAGTATTTTAGTCTTTCCATTGAGTTGCACTAACTCTATGAGTTAAGTGTTCATTTAAACTTCCTGGAGAATATAACTTGGCAGCTGTCCTCTCCCTTGAAGTTGCAGATATAGACGGTAATAAGAATCATCAAAGTGAAAAAGTTAATGTTTAAAATATAGCCATTTTAATTTTTTGTTAGGATACTGTAGAGTTATTTTGGATTTCTTCCAAGAAAGAAGTGGTCATGAAGACTTTAAGACAAATTAAAAAAACAAAACAAAAACAAATCCAAACAAAAATGAAACCAATAATTGGAAGTAGACTTTTGGTCAATATCGTAATACTATTTTCACTCCTATTACCACTACAACTTTTACTACTACAACCACAACCATGAATAATAAAAGCAATAATACCACATAATTTTTGTCATGCCAGGCAGTTTTCAAAATGCTCTATAATAAGTCATCTTTATTTCATCCATATTATTATTTACTTAATTAATTTTAATAGTCTATATTAGAACTAATATTTCTACTTACATTAGCCTTCTCTGGAAAGAAGGGGTATGATGTGGCTAGTTTCATATTTTTTCTAATCATCATAAAAATAAAGTAACTATGGAATTTTTACAAAGCTTATTAATTAGTCTCTGAAAAAAAGTTCTTGCCCCACCAGGTTTGTGAACTGCATTTTGGGAAAGATGAGGTGCATTTTTATACCCATTTAAGTTTTGTCTAGAATAGAGGTTTACAGAGGTCAAGTAATATGTCCAAGTTTACAGAGCAAGTTAGAAGTAGAGCTTTCTTATCCATGTAAAATTTTCAATTTAGTAACCTGTGAGTTTATGTCCCAAGGTATGCTAATTCAAGATCAGACTAACTAATCAAGTTGGTCCTAAGGTTATGGGTTATTGTTAAGCTGTTTAACAGACTAACTAATCATCTATTAGGGATTTTTCAGAGAGGCTTCCTGTGTTGAGAAAAAGACAGGGCCAACTGTCCACTTAATCATTTACAAACTTTAAAATGCCAAGCAGGAGAACTTGTGTTGTTTGTCCTTGGGTTGTGCATTTTGTTTCTCATATTTCAAGCCATGCATTTGTTTGAGAGCATAGTGGCATTTATTAATTACCCAAGCTGAATTCTCATTTTCAGTAAATGGCACCTTACACAGTGGGGCCATGTCAAACAGGAGCCTTGACTGGGGAACAAATGTCAGTGTGGTGAGGAGCCTGCTGAGTGTTTAATAACTACAAATGAAGTGCACTGTTAGTGTTATAAAGCACCATTCCATCACCCAGTTGGCTTCCTTTGTAAGTAAAGATAAAATGACTTGGACAATCTGTACTGAATCCATCAGCTTTAACTGTAAAAGCACCAGGCAAGACAAGATTCTTTCTAATAGAAGAGATATTGGAGAGGACAGAAGAACAAGAGGTCATTTTTGTTCTAATAGAAAATAAAATTATTGCAGTTTAATCAATGATTACACAATCATGATTTCGGGAAATAAAGTTTGGAAAATAAGGTTTGGAAAATGACTATATGCACAAGCTACTTTTGTGCCTATTTATTCTCTGTATCGGTTAGAGATAAGAAGTTGGGGAGACGTGCATATACTATAAAATTATTTATGTATTGTAAATAAGATAAGCCTACTGTATGTAATAAAAAGGTGTGAGGTATTGTCACATAAGCAAGAGGTCTTGCTTTTAGCAAAAATTGCAATGTTTTGACATTGTCTTAAATTATGGCTCAACAAAGAAAAAGAAAAACAAGAGAGAGAAAAATGACAAAAAATAGAATCCTTGGAAAGAATTAAAGATAAATAGACAATAGCTTGATTAAACTTAGAAATGCTATAAACATTTTATTAAACATAAATCATAAGCTATTTGTTTAATGAATATCATCTTTAATTTTGAAATAATCCGATGAAACAGGTAGTATTAAAACCTACTGAATGTTCAGCAGAGTTAAGGGATGTCAGGTTAAATCAGAACAACCAGGATAAAAACCTATCAACCTGTCATCACACCTCTGTGGCCCTGCTCTCTAATCTCCAAGTGGATCAGTGTGAGACAGTATAATGTTAGTGAAGTTTTATGATGACCCTGGCCACAAGAGCAAAAAAAAAATTAGGTAATATTCTATGGAAAAAAACTACATGTGTACATGTGCATGGAGAAAGTTTAGGCTGACATTCAAGTATCACTTGAAGAAGCCAAAGCTGACATAAAGTCAATATATTGGTATGAGTGCATCAGAAATATCATTGGCTCAGTGCACCATGATTCAATCCTAAAATACCCATTATTGGAGCTTCTCTCTATCCTGCTGTCTGTTACCTCAGATGTTGTCATCATTCCTAGGACTCATGATTCTCTTTAGTAATCTATGGCTCTGAGCTCAAAATAAAGCAATGCACCTCTGCCCTAGTGATAAGTAGCACATGCTTACTGTTGCATGAGGCCTACAGAACTTTGCCTCGGATCATCAGTTATGCTCGGTTCAGGTGACAGTAAGAGAGTGGCTGGTTCTCTTGCAGCTGAAATAACTTGCAAGTTCTATCAGCTCATTTTTGGGACTCATGACAAATTTTATGATCTTTTGAAATATACAAGTGACAGCTACATGTAAATATACTTTCTTAAAACTTAAGCAGCAGACATTGAGGGGAAAAAGAAGTCCTGTAAACATAGGGTAACCTAATGAAATCCTTTCTAGTAAAGAGAGAATATGCTAATTGACCCTCACACCATGGCAAAGATGGCAGGGGCCATAGTCAGTAAGAAGGGAATATGCTAATTGACTGCCCTGCCCTCAAAGAGGATGCCCACAGCCTCAAGATGGTGGCACTTAGTCCTCTTGGCCCCACTGGGACGACAGGCATGTGGCAAGGCCTGGTGGGCCTGGCTGCTCCACATGCCTGCCTCAGGAGTCCCCTAATCCCCTAAGCCCCCAGCCACCCAGGGCCAGTCCAAGGCACAGGCAAGCCTTGGATGGCGGCTGCCCAGACACTCAGGGCTGCCTGAGGCTCAGGTAACCAGGGTTAGCCGGGGCTTGCATTGCCAGCAGTGGCAGCAGCAGAGGTGTGATGGGGCATCCCCATCCCGATTCCCAGGAGCCTCCTGCCCTTGAGGATTCCCAGACTGTGAGAGGGGGCAGGCCAGGCTGAGGGACCCCCCTCCAGTGCATGAGCCTCTATTAAATAATAAAGAGGTGCAGTGCTAAAATTTGCTCTGCTTATTTCATTTATTATCATGAAATGTCCAATTTTTATGTGCTTTCAAAACTATCAGCTTTCTTTTTTTAATAAAGAAGAATCTTTTATGGAAAAATATGTGTAGGAAAGAAAAAAACACGCACTTTTTCTGCCCTCCACTGTAATAATGTAGTGACTGTAATTAATCTAATGGATTCAAGAAAATATTGCATTCCTGAATAAGAATGAAATGCTGTTTTTCAGGAGTCCACTCTGTGAGACTGAAGATGGTATTTTATTTTTAAAGAACATACTAGGGTCTATAATATTGATAAGTATCTAATATGAACACTAATTTATAATTAAAGGGATGGCTATAGGTTAGTCATTTTCTTTCCTGATAAATCAATGCCACAATAAGCTCATCAGGCTTTTTCTGAAATTAGCTCCACAAAAATTCAGCTTTCTGTTAAAATTGAAGCTAAATAGAAATTAGAATCTTTTTTTGTTCACCATTTCTGGAAACCTACTTATTAAAATTAGCATCCATTTTGTTTCTCTGTATTTGACATCAGTTTATTAGAATAAGAAGCAAAAAATGGGGTCCCAGTCATTAACAACCAGTAACATTCTGTCTTGTCACTTTCAAAAACACACAACAGTCTGTCTTTAAAACAAATATTAAAAGATAGTTGAAATTTCTTTAAAATGTTATAAGAGCAACGCTATATATTTTTAAAATTGGTATTATCTGGATTATTTTGTTCATAAGAAGACCACTGTGCTTTGTCAGTAAGTATGATTTAGAGGTTTCTGAAACATGACATGACATGTCTTTGATCTGTCAGATATATAAAATATGAATTTTAAAATTATTATTGTTATGAATAATTCTCTATACTTTACCTATATAGATTGTATATTTAAAAGAAATATACTGAAAAGAAAGAAAATGTAACAAGAAAGCTAGAGTGATGTTTTCTTTATTGTTATTGACTTTAATTATTCATAGAGCTCTATTTTTCAATGTCAAAATGTGTATCACATACCTATCATGATGTGTTTCATATGTACTTTGTGCTAACAAAAATACAAGACAAGCAGGGTCAAGGTAAAATTGAAAAGAAGACAAGGTGTATGTTTCCCAGAGTTTACCCTTCCTGAACTCCTCTGGAAGGCTATTATCATTCTTTTATATTGCATTCAGTTTTGTATGGAGATTTAAAAAATGACTAACCATGGCAAATATGACATTTTTAAGTGTGAAGTGCTTTGATGCTAATCTTCTAATTATTCCAAATAATGGAGCTATTATTTTCAATCAAGAAAGCATTTCCTTTCTTTTTAAAAAAAAATACATTTCCATTGATTTCAGAGAGAAAGGAAAAGAGAGAAAGAGAAAAAAACATTAATAATGAGAGCATTATTAATCAGCTACCTCCTTCATGTCCCCTACTGGAGATTGAGCCCACAACGTTGGCATGTGTTTTTGACTGGAATCAAACCTGGGACCCTTCAGTCTGCAAGCTGATGCTCTATCCCCTGAGCCAAACTGCCTAGGGCGAAAAAGCATTTTCTTTATCAATAAAGATATACTGCAGTATATGAATCTAAAGAAACTAAACTCAGAGAAACAGATAGATTAGATTGATAATTTCAAGAGGCTGAGATGTATGGGAAATGGGAAGATGCTGGTCAAAGGGTATAAACTTCCAGATATAGGATGAATAGGTTCTGGGAATCTACTTACAGTGTGGTGATTATAGTTAACAACACTATATGTATACTTGGAAGTTGCTAAGGTCTTCTTCAATGTTCTAACAACACACAGAGAAAGTGTAGCTGTTTGAGGTGATGGATATGTTAACTAACCTTAGTGTGGGGGAAAAATTCACAATATTTATGTATATCAAAGCATCTCATTTTATACCTTAAAGTTATACTTTATTATATATCAATTATATCTTAATGAAGCTGGAAATATAAGATATATGGGAATACCATTTTCTTTCTGCCAGGAATCGATTTGAGGATGCATTTAAGATCTAATAAAAAATTCCTCACATATATGCCATTATAATTAATAGTCATAATGTTATATATCCTATCTAATAAAAGAGTAATATGCAAATTAACCATCACTCGGCTACACCCATATTCCTGATTTTTTTAGTCTCTTTTTTCATTCACATGTCCAATGATGGAATCAATGAACTAGTTCATTGCTTATCTTGGTTATCATCCCTACCCAGAAATTTTCCTTCCCAACCTTATTTACCCTACCTCCCCTCTCTCACTTTCACTTTCTTTCTTTTACTCTCTCCCATACCTTCTTTCTCTGTAGAGTCCCAGCTGAAATGTAATAACCAGAACAGACACATGAAAATAGTATATTTTCTACCTCAATAAAAAAATATGTTTTTATTTATTTATTTTATTATTATTATTATTATTATTATTATTATTAGGGAGAGGGATAGAGAGATAGAAACATCAATGGGAGAGAAATGTCATCAAAAGACTGCCTCCTGCATGCCTCGCACTGGGGTTTGAGCTCACAACCTTGGCATATGCCCTGACCAGGAATCAAACCTGTGACCTGTTGGCTCCTGAGTCAAAGCTCAAGAGCTGAACTACACTGGCTGAACCCTACCTTATTTTTAATTGATCTTTATGTTATGTCAATTGTATTTGATTGTTATTTTCTTTACTAGAGTTAACAATACTTCCTATATTTGTTATTTATACTATATTTTTGTGTTGTTTGATACTCCATTTAATATTTTTCTGCTATCTAATAAATGACAGATTGATTAGAAACAGAGAGAAATTAATTTGACTCTTTAGAATTATATTGACACTGTATTTGAATTGAAAAATCAAGGGAAAATACCAGATCAATATGATTATTCAGGGTTATATTGACCCTGTGTTTGTTTCAGAATTAACACTTTTGGTTTCCAACCCTGAACCCTTTAGTTTATATAGAGAAAATCCACTACTACTTAATTAATTTAGTTTAAAAGAAATACAAAATATTAGAGCAACTATATTGTTTTTTTTTGTAAATTGTTGACTCAAATGTAATTTAATTATGTGAACATATCTTGGGATAATATGAAAACTATAATTCATTTATAAATAGCTTTCAAATTTTGATGTTTTTACTGAAATTCTGATTTATATTTTGAGAAAAATGAAATTTAGATAATGAAAGAAGGTGACAGCTGCAGTTTTCTGATCTACCAATTTACATATACAGATAGTTATATGAGTTATTTGATTAAATACACATTTAAGGATAAGAATCCAAAGCATTATGACTAGGATTATTAATAATGGCTTTTAATTTACTATATGCCTTTTTAAAAAGTCAATTCCTTTTTTATGTTCTCTGTGTAGATAATGAAATAACACACTACAAATCATTTTCATGAGTATTATTTAGTGGCTATAAGAGAATATGTATGTTAATGCTCCCTGCATTAGCATCATATATAATTCATGGCCCAGCTGAGCTTTTATCACAATTCAGATTCACTCAATAATGATGAAGTTTCATTATTAATAAATCATCAAGTTGTCTTCCAATGAGAACAGATTTTATTTCAGCTTTTTATATAAATCCTTCTAATATAAACCATGGTGATGGTGGTCTGTTATGATGGTCTCAATGCTTTCACCATCAGTCATAGTTATCAATTGCTGAATAAGAAAACAACTCAAAAGTTAGTGAATTAAAACAATTATTAGTTCACGATTCTGCGGGTTTGTGATGTGGGCACCACTCAGTTCTGATAGCGAGTTTCTGCTCCACATCCTGCCAGCTGGGCTCACTCAGGATTTGTAGTCACTGGGGTGTCGGATGTGGCTGTGTAATTACAGGAGGCCTCACTCCCATGTATGGGCCCTTAGCTCCAAAGGCTGGCAAGACTGTGACAGCGGAGCTTCTCTCTCCACATTCTGTCTTCATTAGATCTCTCATCCTGAAGAACTCTACCTGAGCCTCTGCACAGGCAGGGATGGTCTAAAAGGACAAGGGCAGAAGCTACAAGATCTTTTAAGTCTGAGATGGAGAAGTGCTAGGATATTCCTTCAAGCAGTCTATTAGTCACATCAAGTCATAAGGGCAGTCGACATTGAAGGGCTGGGAGAAACATGTGTAGGCATAATGAATCTACCACACTATTAATTTTTAAACTACTCTTTATTTGAAATAATGCCATAGGTTCTCTCCCCTCCTCAAGATGTAGTCCAAATCTCCATTTCCAAATGCAACTATTTTTCAGAAAGTTACAGGAAAAGAAAAAAAATAATATTAACTTGTTTATTTACATATAAGGGGAGGTGAGTGAAAACATTTTTGTTATAAGTTGTAGATCGAAATCTTGGTTCTATCTCTTATTAGTCATGTGATTAAATCATGCAATTTCTTTGAGTCTTTCCATATTAATAAAATAGATATAAGATATAATTCTTGCACCTGGGTTACAAAATGTAGAAAGTCAGTTAAGAAATATAGATAAAGCATAAGGGAGACATTTAAATGTAGAAAATGTTATGCAAGTGTAAGACAGTAATTTTATTCCCATGATACTTGAGCTTTTTAATTTATTTTGTTTTTATACTTTATTCAATATTATTATCATTTCCATTTTATAGATAATAAATCTAAAGTCAAGGCATTCAGTAAAATTCCCAATAGATAGATAATGATTTATTTTCATCCTTTAGCAATGAAGCTCTTTGAAATTGTATTTAAAATGTTTATACTGAATATTTTTTAGTGAAAAAGGAAAAAATAAAAGTAACATATGTAAAAACATATATATAAATGTAGAAGATATAAAGGGAGGGACACTTAACATATTAGCCTTTTATATATCCTATATAATAAAAGGGCAATATGCAAATCAATGGAACAGCAAAATGACTAGTTGCTATGACATGCACTGACCACTAAGGGGCAGATGCTCAATGCAAGAGCTGTCCCCTGGTGGTCAGTGCTCTCCCACAGGAGGATCACAGCTCAGCCAGAAGCCCAGAAGCCCAGCTCAGGGCTGGCAAGCACAGCAGTGGTGGCAGGAGCCTCTCCTGCCTCTGCGACAGTGCTAAGCATGTCCATCAGACATCCCTTGAGGGTTCCCAGACAGTGAGAGGGTACAAGAAGGGCATGAGGGCTCATTATTGCTGGATGGAGGTAGATGTCCCACCTGGTCTCCACCAACTCCACAGAGAGAGCTCATTTCTGCCTGATGGAGATAGAAGCCCTTGCTCCCCGCTGAGCCCTTTATGCCACCATGCCGGCATGGGGCATGTGTGGGAATAGAGCCATACTTTTATTTCCTGTGGAATTTGCCTGGCACAGAGCAATCATTGACTATAAGTTTTCTGACTAGTGAGGCTGCTGCTTTCCTGGTCTTTGGCTTGAGAGAGCAGACTGTAACCTGGGGCTGTTTATGCTTATGTCTGTTGATTGTTCCAGATGGTTAGCATTGTTCCAGTTTCAATCTGGGGCTTTGGAAGCAAAAAGTAAACCTAGGGAACCATCACCTTGCCTTCCCACTGGCTTTAAGGTCCCAAGCTGGTCTTTCTACTTCTCTAGCTTGCCAAGTCTTCACATTTGTTTCCAATATAACATCACGTGTTTCCTTAACGGGAGGGTAAACAGCCTGCTGGCAGCCTGGGGTCATGGAAACTGCCTTGGGCCATGGGCACCAGTGTGCTGGGGTGAGCCAGAGCTTGGGTTTCAGTGCGCCCTCTGCTAACCTGGACCAGAGGAAGCTGCCAGAAGCCATGGGACCTGCCTGGGGCCACTGGAACTAGCCCTCCCTGGTGCCCTGGAGTCAGGAGGGCCCTCTGGAAGTCTGGAGCCAAGGAAGGTGCCTGGGCCATTGGAGCCGGTAGGAAATGGGGTGAAAGGGGAGCCTGGGTTGGAGGAAGCCCAGCTGGGGCTGAAAACCAGGAGCCCCCAGGGAGCCACTTAGGGCTGCAGGAGACTGCTGGGTGCAGGGACAAGTCAGCTCTGGTGAAGTTGAGTGTTACCTCACTGTCCTTACCCCCAAAGGAGTGTCTTTCTCCAATTTGGGTGCCCTGGGCTTGGGGTAGGGGTCGCAGGGTGGGGGAGAGGTGATGATTCCCTTAGGGTGAATCTTACTGTCCTGCCCCCCTCTTCTGTGCTTTATCCTGGAGTCCTTGGCTAGTGTGAAGATTTTTTCCAAACACAGATAATTCAAGTTGACTTATCGAGGTGGGGGATGAGCAGTAGCTATTCCTATTTCGCTGATGTCACTCCAAGTGTCTTAAATTTAAAAATAAATGCAATTCCTAGTAGTGTTTGATTAATTACTTTGGGTTTATAAGTGCATTTGAAGGACTTTATACCTTTTTAATATAGTATTTTTTTCTATTTTTATTGATTTTTTGCAATTCTTTTCTGACATAATAATTTGTAGTATGACCTTTTGGCATTCTCTGTCAAGTTTATCTAGATACTTCATAGCTTTTGTTACTTTTGGAATTGATGATTTGTCTATTATATGCTATGCATGTTTTTACTCATATATTTAAAAAATAGCTAATGGTTTTTATGTTTCTAGTAACTCTTTCATATGTGTGTATGCATTTAGTGGATGACTTATTAGTGTCCTTTATAAGAAAAATGTCATTGAATCATCTTTGTGGTTCAATATGATAGTCTTTTACTTATAATAGATAAGGTTAGTGTTTTTATACTTATGATTAGTACGCATGTCTTTTTTCCTTTACTTACCTATTTCATTTTCACATATATTTGAAAAATTTAGTTTACATTTTTATTGATTTCTTTGATGTTATAATTCTACTAGAAACCCAGTGCACAAATTTGTGCACAGAAGGGATCTGGCCGATCCACCCAGGTAGGGGCCCATTGGGCTGGACTGGCAGGGGATCATGGCCACAGGCAGTGGGCAGACAGCCCCTGCCTTCATTTGGGGTGATGGGGGCCTATTGGAGAGATCAGGCTGGTTGGCTGCTGATGAGTGCATCAAAGTCACTGATCATTCTGCTGTTTCAGTCACTGGGCTTTTATATATATATATATATATATATATATATATATATATATATATATATATATATATATGTGTGTGTGTGTGTGTGTATATATATATATATGTGTGTGTATATATATATATACATATATATATGTATATATATGGCTTATATATATAAATTGGGCATATATATTGGGCTTTTATATATGTATGTATAAATTGGGTATATATATACACATATATATTGGGCTTTTATATATATACATTGGGCATATATATATGTATATTGGTCTTTTATATATATACATATTGGTTATATTATATATATATATATATATATATATATATATATATATATATATATATATATATTGTGGGCATACACACACACACACACACACACACACACACACACACACCGTATTTTCCGGTGTATACGATGATTTTTGAAACGAAAAAAAATCAACTGAAAATCTGGGGTCCTCTTATACGCAGAGAATATCCCGAAAAACGTCTCTATGTGCCGCTAAACAAATTTTCCAACTTGATCCCACACCAATCACTGCAAGGCTGCTAGGACTGCCTCTCTAACTCAGCCAATCCAAGCAGGCTTTTTATGCATGCAAATTATACATGTTCTGTACCCAAACCTACACTGTGTTCTAGTAAAAAGCCTGCTCAGATTGGCCAGAGTCAGAGAGGTGGTCTATTAAAAAAAGAACTGGTGTTGCCTCGGAAGTGGGGGGTAGTCTTATACAGTGAATATAGGCCTAAACCTACGTTTTAACTGTAAAATTAGGGGGTCGTCTTATACACCGGAAAATAGGGTGTGTGTGTAAATATATATATATATAATTATATGGTGCTTGTTACTGATTGGGGTTACTGGCTCCTTGACACAGAAAAGATTTTAAAATCAAAGTGAAAGAAAAGTGGGATTTATTGAAGATACTCTCCAGTTGAGAGAGACAATAGCCCTGAACTCTTAGGTTATATGATTTAAATGAGAAATTTTCTAGGGAAGGGGAGACTTTCATATGCATTCAAGGATGATTGACAGAAAATTGTTATATAACTATATTTCTTCAGTGTGTGCCCTTACCCCTAATGCATACAGAAAATCCCTTGGGGGTGAAAACCATAGTGTAAATTTTATTGTACTTAATTCAGAGCTCTAGTAAGATTGCACTGAGGTCATGTTGTTTTCCTCTGAACTTGCACCATTAAAAGCCTGGCTCTGAAGCTGCCCACTGGCACTCTGCTGGCTGCTGGGATGCCCATAGGGAGGCATTATGAAGGCAATGTGGGCCTGACCCTTGTTCAGGACCCCAGACCAGGCCCCACAACAGTTGATCATGTCTAAACTTCCTATGTAACATTCCTATTAAAATATAACTTTAATGCTTTATTTTGAGGTGATTCCAGGTTTTCATATTTGGACTTGTCTTTATTCATTTTATACAAAGCCATATATTATGCTATTTACATTTTTTTTCCTTTTATCTTGGGCACATTCAAATCGTATTCTACCAAATTTAAGTCCATGTGAATGATCTTAATACTGTCCATTAATACCCAACCCGTTTATTAAAGAATATCACTATCCTATCTAATAAAAGAGAAACATGCAAATTGACCATACTTCCACTATGCCCACAAGCCACACCCACCAGCCAATCAGGAGCAAGTATGAAAATTAACCCAACCAAGATGGCGGTGGCCATAAACTGGAGCCAGCCAGAGGCTTGGGTTGCCCCCAGCAATAGAGGAAGCCAAGCTTCCCCCCTGCCCTGGCTGGTGTTGACCTCCACTCAAAGCTACAAGGATTCAATTATAGAAGATAAATAAATTCCAACAAAAATGTCGGCAGCCACAGAGCTGGAGATAGAAAGAGGCTTGGGTTTCCCCTGACAATGGAGAAGTCAAGATTTCTGCCCACTCTGGCTGGCCCTGGCCTCCACTAAAGGCTACAAAGTTTCAATTATAGAATATAAATAAATCCCAGATACTAGGGCCTCCAGTTGGGTCACCAGGGGGCATGACCTGTCTGCAAACCAACACAAGCCCCTCACCCAGGCCACCCCATACCCCAAGGGGACCCCCACCCTGATTCAGGACACCCTTAAGGCAAACCAGCCAGCCCCCACCAGGGCACCAAGCCTCTATCCTATAAAATAAGAGTCATATGCAAATTGACCATTACTCCAGCACACAAAGATGGCTGCCCCTATGTGGACACAAGATGGCCACCACAAGATCGCAAGCAAGGGAGGGAAGTTGGGAAGGACCATGCCTTCAACAGAGGGCAGTTGTGAGCAACCAGGCTTATAGGGAAGGGCAGTTGGGGGGACTCAGGCCTGCAGGGGAGAGCAGTTGAGGAGGACCAGTCCTACAGGGGAGGGCAGTTAGGGGCAAATAGGCTGGCAGGGTAAAATTTAGGCATCAATCAGGCTAGCAAGGGAACGGTTAGGGGATGATCAGGCTGGCAGGCAGAAGTGACTAGGGGCAATTAGGAAGGCAGGCAGGCTAATAGTTGGGAGCCAGCAGTTCTGGATTGTGAGAGGGATGTCCTACTGCCCGTTTAAGCCTGATCCTACCAAATGTAAATTTTATTATACTTAGGCTTACTGGGATTGGGCCAAAATGGGCAGTTGGACATCCTTCGAGTGGTCCCAGATTGGAGAGGGCGCAGGCTGGGCTGAGGGACACCCCCCACCCCATGCATGAATTTTGTGCACCCATCCTCTAGTCTAAGAATATAATCCATTTGTTAGAATTAAGAAGTGGGCAATAGTGCACTGTATTGCTTTATATATGTAGCTAAGTTGAAAAGGCTTTTTAATTATTGGGTGACATGACTGACCAAACTTCACCCAAAGGACCTCCAGAAAGGGAGGTGAAATATTGAAACTTGATAGTAAATTTCTAGTTCAGAGAGAATAGGAATGCAATGGATGAAAAGAACTAAATACATAGCCAGGAATGCCTTGAGGGCACTTAAAAAAAAAACAAAAAAAAAACCTCACACCCAAACTGCAAATGTCTTTGTGAAACTTAGAGGAATATGACACTTACCTTCTATTATAAATCCTGAGGCTTTTTCTTTGTTGAGGTTTTTCTTTGCTATTCATCATACCAAGTGTAAACCTCAGGCATATTGCCATAGCTGAACTCAACTGTCATGAATTTCTCCTGTAGGAGGAAATCTTTGACTCCTATACCCTTCTTTAAACAGTCAGAAGAAATGAGAGCTCAGATTTCTTATCTCCATCTGTCATCCTTTTAGTTGAGAAGGTCTGGGAGAGATTTTGAAGATCTCCCAAATTTTTATTTTCAGAAATGCTGTTCTCTTTTTTGGATGGGAGAGGAAGAGGGGGTCAGGTAGAGTGAAAGGGGGTGAGACAGATTCTCTCTACTTCTATTAAACTCTTTTTTTTTTTTTGAAACTTCATCATGCCAATAGCACTTATCCTAAACTTCATTTTTCCCCCACTTTGATATACATTTTCTCTGTCTTTTTTTTTTTAATTTATTTTTTATTTCAGGGGAAATGGAAAGACAGGGATATAACTATTATGTTCATTCTAACAACTTATCTAAAATATCTACAGATGTTTATTCAAATGATTATTTCTGAATAAATGAAAAAATACCATGGATTGTTGGCCAAATTAACCTTAATTCAACCTTGCACTTATTGTTACCTCTCTTTCATGTTTTTTTAATATTGTAATACTTATTACTAAGTTGTATTTTGTGGTATAAACTAGCAAAGGATGCACATTTTGAGTTTGTTCTTTGTCATTCAAGAAATAAGAGGCTTTATTTGGGTTGAAACAATTATCCTATATAGTAAAAAGCTAATATGCAAATTGTCCCCTCAGGAGTTCAGCCAACTGGGAGTTCGACCGCTCACTATGACATTCACTGACCACCAGGGGGTAGCAAAAAAAATGAAGGAAGGCCCTGGCCAGCAGCCAACAGCTGGGGGAGGAAGGCCCCGAGTAGCCCTGATCACTGGCCAGGCCTAGGGACCCTACCAGTGCACAAATTTAATGCATTGGGCCTCTAGTTAAAATATAAAAATTGCATGTAGCTTTTGTACTTCATAAATATAAGACTGCTTCTATTTGACTTTAAAAACAAAACAACAACAAAAAAAACCCTGCAAGTACAAAAAGTAATTTGGAATCTTTAAAATGTTTCATTCCTGAAACAGGTTAAAAATTAATCAATTTGAGTATGGATTACCTTGTTGTAGAAGAACACCTGAGTCAATTGGTAGAAATTAGCATCTTCTCTGAAGTTAAAAAAAAAATAGTTAAGAAAAAACATTAGCTTAATCAAAATTAATTCTGCCCTAATAGTTTGCTTTCTTGACAGTCATGCAAGTGGCCATCAGGATGAAATGTGACTTCATCTGCTTTTGTTCTGAGATTCATTTGCTTCTAGAATAATGCCTAGCATGGAGTAAATTCATGCTATTTCTTTGTGAGAGGGCTTTGATTTTCTTTACCAACATCTGGAAAAAATTGCCTTCCGGGTCTGCTGATGCCATATCTCTGCCAGCAGAACATCTGGTTACAGTTTTTGTGCTACTTCTAGCACCTGGTGTGACTAGAGGTGGGGTTGCCATTTTGAATGCTTGACTTATGGAAGAATTATCTTAGTCAAAATTGGAAATAGTAAGTCCTTCTACCTACTTATAACATTATTGAAAGCAGCTATTCTTAAATCAGTTCATGTCCCACATCAAGCATCCCAAATAGCACCTCACTGCACTGGCATGACCTAGAAAGTCAGAACAATTGTGATGGTTGAAAAAAAAAATTGAAAAGTCAGAAGAATAGAATCCATTGAACACAAACTAACCATTTCCTCAAGAGCATCGGTAAGATAATAGAACACTCTAAATTCTCACAGTTGTTAAAAATTAGATGTAAGAAATATACTAATACATATTTGAATTTCACTGAGGGATAGTTCATAGATGCATAGAGAGATTATCATACTGTTTACCTCCCTCTCTTTCCCTCTTTTCTCTTTCAAGGGTATAACAAACAATTTCAGCACCATCTCATTCTCATCATGTTCACATATAGCTCACTAGATGCTTTAAAAGAAGGGATATATATGCATCTATATATTTACATATAGCACTTCCATATTTCCAGAGCCCAGCACAATGCTTAATATTTAGGAAGTGCAGAACAAAGTTTGAGTTAGTAGAAATTTTAAAATTTTCTCAGCTTTTACCAACATCAGCTATGTGTTTTTTAGTTGACTATTTTCTTAGGAAAAATTAAATCTAATTTTAATCATATACGGAAAAACATACAAATGTCCTATCATATGCACGATCAGAATATTTGTCTCATTGAGATAAATCGCCACTGTGTTTTAAGTTAGAGATTTTTCAACTGAATATTTTCTTGGCTTTTTTAATGAATATTGTTAAGAATATGCACACATAAGTATTCATAGAGGAAGCAATATGCATATTTATAAGAAATTGGAAAATTTCTGAATTGGAGGACATTTATTTATTGGAGCTCCAGTATTAATAATAGCAACTACAATATTTCTCTTACCATTTGTTATCTTGTTAAGAGCTTTATATACACATTTCAAGAACTTTGAGGCAAAAGAAACCCAAAGAAATGAAACTGTTTGCATTTGATTTTATTGAAATGAAATACTTGAAATGCTTTTTCAAATGATATCCACAGTACAATAAAATTAATGTATGTAAATAAATTCATTTTGTTCCCATACACACACACACACACACACACACACACACGCACACACACACATATGTGTGTGTGCGTGTGTGTGTGTGTGTGTGAAAAGTTGGAAAATGAACTAAAGTTGGCATTAGTATTGGAACAAATACTGAATTTTCAATATAAATTGGTTGCTGAAATCTTATAAATATTAATTTCATTTGAATTCTTAGAGGATACATATGTAAACCATATTTGAAATTATAAAGTTATTTTTTCAGCTTCAAAACTAATAAGTAAAAACATAAATGACATATATTAAGAATTGCTTTTAAAAATCATTTAAAGTTATAAAGTACAATCCAGGTTTTGACATTTGTATGATACCTAGAAAGAGATAACTTCTATTTTGGGCTGAGTATGGGCTGATTTAAACTTTTTTTTTTTTTTTTTCAAACCAATGGCTTAAGAAATTGGTAGTTAAGAGATATCATCTTTTGATATTTCTTCATTTGATCTTACTTATTGTTCCTTAATTTTGTTCTTTAATGACAATAAAAGGACAGTGCTAATTAACATGTGTGGCATACTTATGTGTCTGGCACTTACCTAAGCACCTTTAGAAAGTAGAATTCTTATTTTTTTATTTTATAGGTAAGAAAATAGAGATTGAAATATTTGAATAGCTTGCCTAAGATGGCTCAAGAAAATTGGTGCTTTGAGTTGGAATTAAGACTCTGCTTTGGAGTTGGCATGAATCCAAAGGTCTATTCTCCTCAATTTTGCCCCATGATGTGTCCAGATGGCATTTCTGAAATAATACACAAAGACAATAACCAAAACCACCTTGTTAATGTGCACCAGAAACAGAAAGGATAGATTTTTGAGTAAAAGCTAGGTGCAATGAATGAAAATATACGACTTATGGCAAATGCTTTCTCAATATTTATCTATCCATATTTTTTCCATAGTTCTAACAAGATTGGCAATCGTATTTGTTAGGGAATAGACCTCAAAGAATCTGAAAACTCTTTGATACAAGAACACAATATGAGAAAGTGGTGAAGGGTGTCACAGAGTAAGCAGTGACATATTCCTAGCAAAATCAGGGAAAAAGCAACATTGTTGGCCAATGTTATTTTAAAAATTGACATGTCATGCACCTAAGTACTTACTACTTTTATCCATTTTCTGTTGCTGTGTTAGTACATATTGAACATACAAAGAGAGAAAATCTTGTTTCCTTAATTACAAACAGATTAATTAGCAGCATAATTAGTAGTAATTAAATACCACCATACACAACAAAGAAAATCTTTAAAATATTTGAAAGCCTGAAAATAAGACCCTGAGTTTATTGAAAAAAAATTAATATAAAACACAGAAAAATAGAATATGTTAAATTTTAAATTAATGTTTTAAACAAACTATCATGGGGACAAACTTGCTTTCAACCAAATTGTTTTTTCTTAAAATTTATTAGTAAACTTTTGTACAACTAATATATGGGCTACTACAGCATGTAGCTAGTTGTTCATTAATTTATACAATTTCTCATGCATATTAAGCATTAGTTAGTTATATCTATTATTATTTCTATAAACTTTGTTTTACCTCAGTCATAATAAAGTATGTTTATCAATTAACCAATTGACAGTTTCCTTTCTTAAGCATGAATATAATAGTACCCATTTCATCAAAGATGAATTGAGTTTCTACACGTGAAATACTTAGTGTAGACTATGGCACAAGTGATTTCTCAGGAAATGAGGCAATATTTGATTAAGATAATTCCTTACAGAGTTATGATCTTATTTAGAATATTACATTTTTTCAGCTATATATTGGAGCTATTAAGTTTTTTCCTATTTTTTATTTTACTATAATCTAAAATTAATCTCTATATCTCTCTCCCTCCTTTTCCCTCTCCCCCTAATTTTCTTTTGGAGCTTAGAATATTTTATACCTTTATTAGTCTCATTTTGTGTCAATAATATAATATACTAGAGGCCTGTTGCATGAAATTCTGTACAGGTAGAGTCCCTAGGCCTGGCCAGCAATCTGTGAGGCAACGGTGAGGCCATTGGAGGGTAAGGTCCCTACTGGCACCTGCCTTAGCCAACTTGGCACCACCCACTCGCTGATCCCACCCCTCAATGCTGCTGCTGGTTGCCTCCCTCTGCAGGGCAACTAGACAGGGAGATATGGGAGGCCCCCAATGGCACCCACCTAAGCTGGTCTGGGGCAACTCCTGCATTGAGTTTCGGCGCCCTCATGGTCAGTGCAAGTCTAATATGCAAATAAACCATCGGCATTCTGCCATTTGGTTTATTTGCATATTAGACTTTTATTATAGAGGATGTTGACTGTAATATATCTAGGCAATTTTGAATATGTTTTTTTGGGTCATTGCATGGAATAAATCATTAATGATTTTATTATTTATTTATTTTTTAATCCTTACATGAGAACATGCTTAGAGAGAGGAAGAGAGAGAGGTATCTATCAGTTGCCTCTGTACATGCCCCAATTGGGTATTGAACCCACAACTCAGGTATGTGACCTGACCAGGAATTGAACTGGCAATCAAACCAGTAACCTTTTGGTGCACAGGATAATACTCAACCAACTGAGCCACTCCGGCTGAGTAGCCATTGATGATTTTAAATTAATATTTTGCATGTTTTATGAACCAAAGGGTCTTTTAGAGTTTATCACATAAAAATAACATTAGTAACATGATATTGATAAAATATACATATATATGGACCTCATTTTAGAAAATGTATTTTGAAAAGTTAAATAAGTATCTATATATATAGATACATATTTGTTATACTAGGTGCCTAGTACACAAATCCGTGCACCTCAAAAGGACAATGGGCTGTGAGGTTGTTGTGTGCACAGGGGTGGGTCTCAGCCCATCCCTTATGCCCCCACCTGGTCAGCCCACGGTCCCATCTGCCAACAGCCCTGCTCCTGCCACCGCCACTCCCACACACACTGAATGGCCCCACTCACACTCTCTAACGGCACAGAAAGCAATTGGGGCTAATCAACAGTGGGTGTGAGTGGGGCTGGCACTGTTAGCAGGTGAGAATGGCAGCTGTTGCCCTGATTGCCCCTCAGGAGCAGGGGGAGGTGGAGAAACCCTCAGGGGGGATTAGGGTTGGCAGCTGCCACTTGCAACCACTGATGGTACTGAGCGATCAGGACTGGTGCTGTGCACTGGCAACAGATGTGATCTGCTGCTCCAAAGCTGGCTGCAGATGTAAGCGGTATTAGCACCAGCAGTGGGATCGAGTGAGGCCAACGCTGGCAGCAGGTGCAGGTGCCAGGCGGGACCACGGTGTGCAGGAGCAAAGAATTTTCAATAACCACCAGAGGTTTGCTCCAATGAAAGTGACCAGCATCCCGCCTTGGTATGGTGCCCCCACTCACCTAATCCACCATCCCACTGTAGCTGACGCCTGCCATGTTCAGTGCTCTGCTGACTGCTCTACATGCCTGCCATGTTCTGCACATGTCCCCTGTGGTCAGTGCATGTCATAGCAACTAGTTCTTCAGTTCTATTTATATAAAACTCTATATTAGAGTTTTATATAAATACTAGTAGCCCTGCACATGAATTTGTGTGCCAGTAGCTCGCCATTAGCTTGCTGTCACCCTCCAGTAGCTCTCTGCCCACTGTTTGCCCTCCTGTAGCTCTCCCTGTCTCCCCTACCCCTGGCCCCATCATAGCTTGCTGCCCTACCCCCTTCTATAGTTCTCCATCACCCACGTGTAGCTAGTAGCTTGCTGCCGCCATTCAGTAGCTCTCTGTGGCCCACTTGTAGCCAGTAGCTTACCGCTGCCCTCCTGTCGCTCTCAGCCCAATGCCCTGAATTCTTATAACTCCCTCTGTACCCCGCCCCCCTTCTCATAGCTTGCTGCTCTGCCCCTCCTGTAGCTCTTTGCCATCTGCTTATAGCTTGCTGCCCCACCCTCCTGCTGATATATGATCCAGTCATTACTCAGTCATATTATATCTTTATTACATAGGATATATATGTATAAACACACACACACACACACACACACACACACACACACACACACACATATATATATATATATATATATATATATATATATATATATATATATATATATAAAAATACATGCATTTAAAATAAGGTTATAACCTTGTAAGTATGAATATTCCTTTCTTAGCCTGCAGGTTGATATGCATAAGGAGAACCAAGTGACCAGGTGGCAGCTGCAGATTGATGGGTAGTGGCAACCTTACTGTGTCCCTTGGTGAAAGATCTCCCTTTCTGGGAAGTAGAATGTCTAGAACTACTGCTGGCATGTCAGTGACCTCTACTAGGAAAAAAAAAATTGTTATTATCTGCTTAAGGAGGTTGGATTTTTCTTACACGTGTGTTTATCCCAGTTCACAGAAAACCCAATTCAGCACAATTCATGACAGTCACAGGGAGATTGGTGCTCAGATGCTGATTTATGATCTAGCTGGCAAAGTCTTTTTGCCAAAAGTTTTTCTGGGGTATTAGAGGTTTCAGCTTTGAGTATTAGAGAAAGCTCTATCAGCACTTCCACAGCTGGTTTACATTACTTTGTGTTATGAACCGAATGCTTTTGTCTCCCCCAAATGTATATGGTGATGCCCTAAATACCCATGTGTTAATATTTGGAAGTGAGGCCTTTGGGAATTGATTAGGTTTAGATGAGGTAACGTGGAGGTGCCATTATGTTAGGATTATCATATGAGAAGAGAAAGAGACACATGAACACTATCTTCAAGGGTATCCTTTATGGAATGGCCATAATGTGGATAGACCTTGAGAACATTATACTAAGTGAAATAAGTCAGTCAGAAAAAGCCAAGAACCATAGTACTTCACTCATATGTGAGATATAAAACTGAAATTCGTGAACACAAACAGCACTGTGGTGGTTGCCAGAGGGAAGTGGGTGGGGGGAGGAGGGGCTAATTTATGGTGACAGGAGAAGATTTGACTTTGGGTGGTGGGCACACAGTGCAATATACAGATCTTGTAACAAACCCACACTTGAAACCTATGTTTGTGTTTTTAAAAAAATATATTTTATTGATTTTTTACAGAAAGGAAGGGAGAGAGATAGAAAGTTAGAAACATCGATGAGGGAGAGTCATCCATCAGTTGCCTCTTGCACACTCCCTACTGGGGATATGCCCATAACCAAGGTACATGCCCTTGACCGGAATCAAACCCGGGACGCTTTAGTCCCCAAGCCGACACTCTATCCATTGAACCAAACCAGTTTTAGCAAAACCTATATGTTTATGCTGAGCAATGTCACCCCAATAAATTTAATTTTAAAAATATTAAAAAAAACAATTAAGGATCATAAATATTTTCACATAAAAGAGGAAGTATGGATACTTATGATTTCAGTTGAAAAGAAATACATGAAAGTGTTTATGCATAGACAACATGACTTATTATATAGAAAATCCTTAACAATTTATAAACATAAAAATATAAAAAAGAACAGTATGAAATCAGTTATATTTCCATAGCAACAAACTGCTGGACAAAATGAAAATAATTCCACATGAAACACTATCAACATACATAAGGTACATACGGGAATAAATTTAACCGAAGCTGCTACTCATCTCTTTAGTAAATATTATTAAAAATAACAGAAACTAATAAATAAATAAAATAAATTATATACAATATATATTTAATAAAGGTAAAATGCTAATTTTCTTGAATTTGACCTACAGATCCAATTTAATCCCAATAATAAGTCAGGTGATTTTTTTAAAAAGAAATTGACAAACTATTTCATTAATTTAATGGAAATGATAAGGGCATATCATAGCTGAATAATTTTGAAATTAAAAATAAAACAAAACACGAAACACCCAAGATTAGAAAACATGCTACTATCTGATTACAAAGCTAACCCTCATACATTGCTGATGGGAGTAGGAGAGGACATAATTTTGGGCATCTGTTTGGCAGGTTCTTATAAAACATTAATCATATAGCTACCTTATGACCAATAATTTCTCCCCTAGTTATTTCAACAAGGATATGTAAAACTTTTCCCTCAAAAAGAGTTGTATTCAAACATTTCTAGCATCTATAATAATAAATGTGTAATATGCTAATTATCCTGGATGTCCTTCTGGACATCCTTCTTGATAACCTTCCGGAAAAAGCTGGGGCTGTGAGGGAAGCCCGATCCCAGGTGCCAGAGGGAAGCCGGTGCCCACAGCCGGGGGAAGGAAGGCCTACTCTTGCATGAATTTCATGCATCGGGCCTCTAGTATTATAATAGCCTCAGACTAGAACAGCTCAACTGTGTACCAATAGAGAAAAGGATAAATAGAGTGTGTGTGACGGGGAGGGTTGGTGGCGATGGTTGACATTCATTTACTGGAAAAGGACCCAAGGAAACTTTCTGGAAGGATGGAAAGGTTCTAGATCTTCATTGTGTTATTGGTTACTGGCATTTATATATTCTTTAATACCCGTTGAATCATACATCAGTTCTGTATATAAATTTCAACTCAAATTTAAAATTACATGTGTATATGCCCAAGTCTTTTGGTGTGTGTGTATACATCTTGCCAGAATCACAGATTATTTCCAAACACATCATTTTACTACTTCCCTTAATGCTCACATGCATAGATGCCATACACTTTTATAATTATTTTTTAAAATACATATTTATTGACTTCAGAGAGGAAGGGAGAGGGAGAGATAGAAGCATCAATGATGAGAGAGAATCATTGATCATCTGTCTCCTGCATGCTCCATACTGGGGATCGAGCCTGCAACCCAGGCATGTGCCCTGACTAGGAATCTAACTATGGCCTCTTAGTTCATAGGTCAAAGCTCAAACACTGAGCCATGCCAGCTGAGGGCTATACACTATTATAATTAGGAAAAATCATTATGTTTTATAAGTGTGTTTTGGTAGTATCTGTTTCCTTTAAGTAAATAATATTTGAAAGCTCACTATAGAAAGATTAAAAGGCTTAGTCTGACGGTAAACAATAAACAGTATAATTTTTCATTATACAGTTGGATAAGCTACTTATATGATAAAACAAGTATTTTAGAACATAAACATACTAATTTTCTATTGCATAACATTCATTTCCTATTGCTGCTGTAACAAACTATCACCGACTTAGTTGCTTGAACAATAATTTTTTCTTACATTTCTTTAGGCTATAAATCTAACACAGGTTTCAGTAGGCTAAATCAATGTGCTGGCAGAGCTGCACTCCTTCTGGAGTCTTCAGGGCAGAATCTGTTTCCTTGCATTTCCCAGCTTCTAGCTTCCACTTCTTTCTATGGCTCATAGTCTTCTCCTTCATCTTCAAAGCAAACAGGAATCGGTCTCAGACTGCAGTCTCTCACACTGAACCTTCTGACATCCTATTTCCCTTTTAAAGACCCTGTGATTACATTGGATCCACCTAGGAAATCCTGGCTATCTCACCAATAGAAGGTCTGGTCCACTAATTAGCAAACTGATTTCCTTCTTCAACCTCAATCGCCCTTTGCCACCTGAGGTAATATATTCACAGATTGTAAGGATTAGGGCATAGACTTCTTGGATGGGGAGGAGTGTCATTACTCTGCTTATTACAAGTGTGTACACACACACATGATTATGCATAAAATAGGAAATATTTAGTCCGCAATCACTTTCCTTGCTAGACTTATTTCACAGCACAGTAAAACTCCATCTGTGAAATTGTTTCCGCTCTTATTCTTTTATTCCAATATATAACTTGCCTTTTAAATAGATGCCTTTATGCTATGAATTTATATACATTTTAAAGATATTTATTACATGCATATATATATTCTGATATACTTGAAAATAATTTTATCATGATCTACATAGCATTTTATAACCCTGTTTTATTATTTTATATTGGTAAAAATATCTATTCCTACAGTCTGAATTCATCACTTAATTTATTTAAACTATAGAAATTGTTGTTCAGAAATGCTAGACATAAATTGTTAGATGACAAACAAATGGAATATGTTTTCAATGAAATTCAAATTTTTCTTTACAGATATGACTCATGATACACAGTGTGCACTATTCTGTCAACTGAATGTTTATCATACTTCAAAATACGAGCCCAGCTTGATATGCTAAATGGATATTATCAGCAGATGCTATTTATAATATGACCTCTTATTACAGAGATTGCTTCAAAACTTGGTAATTTGAAACATATCAGAGAAAAACTGAACAAATCTTTAGTTGTTATCTAATGATAAATAAACTTGTTTTTCAGGAAATTATTAGCAAACTGGAATAACATCATTTATTACTGGGCATAATCATTAAGAAATACATTCACAGCAAGCTACATTAAATGATAGCAGGGTTGCGATGAACTAATGTTATTTTGTTCCCTTTTTTTTCTCAGTTCAAATGATTATAGTCCTGACATGTAGTTTATCCTTGATGGATGAAAGGAGACAGTCAGAGAGGGGATGGGCTAATAATGGTAAAGTCAGTATTAAATCAGAAATATACTGAGATTCCGAGAGAAATCAAGATATGTGCTTCAATCATTAGAGTTTGTCACTACTGAGATTTGTTGGTTGATGAGCTGTCAGTGAACCAAGAGAAGGGTTTTATAAGAAGCAACTAGATTTGCAGAAAAAGCAGTTTAATACCCAGAGGACTCTATATAAGTAGAATTTATAAAGTGAAAGTGGCGATAAAGTTTGTAGATCGGAGGGGATAGAGTTTAATTTAATTCAAAAAAAGACAGTCATTATATTTCTCCCTTAGTATGCTAAGTTCCTTGTAATGACATTTAAATATGATAATGATTCTCAGCTTTTTCTCTAAATAAGAAGGCATGTATATGCAACACACAATAAACTATCACATGTAATTTTGCCCTCAAACCAGTCCATTTTAACATCATTAGGATAAATATTTTTCTATGGTCAATTTAAATCAAATGTCTATTATCCAGGGCTCAGGGATAATTGAAACTCACTAACTTACCATGGATTTAACTCTTAAAAGTTTTAATTAACATAACCAGTGAAACTTTTACTGCAAAGGCTGTACATGGCTGTTGTTAGATGCCAAATATTCTTTTACATAGGAGACATATTTGATTTCCTCCTATATTTTTATATTGTTACTAGTTTCAGTGTTTTCTTCCTTTTTGACAAATCAAAAGTGAATTTTTAGCCTAGATCAGTGTTTCCCAAAGTGTGGTATGCGTACCCCCAGGGGTACGGGAAGAGTTTGGTGGGGGTATTGCACCGGAGTTTGGTGGGGATATGCACTGCACCATGCTTAGCTGCGCCTAATTCTACGTTCTCATGAGTACAAGGGGTTACAAAAATTATAGAAGGGGTACACATATGTCAAAGGTTTGGGAAATACTGGCCTAGATGTATATGATTTTGAGCATTATCATTGGCAGGGTTTATGAAGAATGTTGCAATGTAAAAAAAGCTTTTGGGATATATAGACTTTAGCCAAATGAGTTTGAAATATCTCTGGCTACTCTACTAATGCTGCTCAAACTATACATAATAGTTCAAGTTCTTAAAATTATAATGATCTTAATCACATTGCTGATACAAATTTTTAAAAGTTATGACTTTACACAGGAATAGATAACATTGGTAAAGTTGCTTAATAAAACTGAATGAATCAGCTTATTCATTTGCCAAATTGGGTACAATAATAACCTTTCTCAAAAGGTTGTTTTATATTTAAAAGAAATAACCCGATATAGATATCATAATTAACAA
Organism: Pipistrellus hanaki; assembly: GCF_964339955.1. Classification (NCBI taxonomy): domain Eukaryota; kingdom Metazoa; phylum Chordata; class Mammalia; order Chiroptera; family Vespertilionidae; genus Pipistrellus; species Pipistrellus hanaki. Next base: position 191,124,924 of record NC_140503.1, read on the forward strand.
ACAGTATGTGTGACGTTTAGTAGGTGCTCAGTAACTATTATTTTCTTTCTCCTCTTTGCACTTTCAGTTGTCAACAATTTGTTGAGTAGCTGGTGTATATGTGATAATATGAAAGAATCAGGAAAGTAGCCCAAAGCCGATTGAGATTGACACATTGATTATAAACTTTAGGAAAGTAAAATGACAGGATATAAAATGAATAGACTAGTAGTGGAAGTCTGGAATTACTACCAAGTGGTAAGTTCCAGAGCATTCAGACTAGATCTTTGAAAGGTATTTGTGGTGGTTGTAAACATTTAGTATGAAAAATACTTTATGACTTTTAGCAGTTTTATGTCTTATTCCCTTTCTCAAAGCATTAAGGAAGAGGAATTGAAACTAACAAAAAATGGGCAGTGTCTAATTACTCTCTTGCTTATTTATCTTTCTTATCCTCAACACAAATACTTTGTCCAATAAGATGATGCCACATTCACATGCCTCTTTAATATTTTGGGGGATATAGATTTCATTCTCTAATCTCCCCTTGCAGTCATGTGGAGCTATAGTCCTTAATTCTAGTCAATGATATATGTCAGAGAATGAATGTTTGTATTCCCCCCAAATTCATATGCTAAATTCTAATCCTCAATAAAAAATATTTGGAGGTAAAGTCTTTGGAAGGTGATTATATCATGGTCTTGGGGCCCTCATAAGTGGTATTAGTGCCCTTATAAAAAAGACAAGAGCCCTAGCCAGTTAGGCTCAGTAAATAGAGCAGCAGCCTGTGGACCAGGGATCATGGATTTGATTCCAGTAAAGGGCACATACCTCGGTTTGCAGGCTCCTCCGAGGATGGAGCCAGGGTCAGGGGATGTGCAGAAGGCAACCTATTGATGTGTTCCTCTCACATTGATATTTCTCTCTGTCTTTCCCTCTCTCTTCCACTCTTTCTAAAAATCAATGGAAAAATACCCTCAGGTGAGGATTAAAAAAAAAAAAAAAAGACCCAGAGATTTCCCTAATCTATTCTACCATGTGAATCACAGTGGAAAGATATGAACTAGTGGGCCCTCACTAGACACTCACTCTGCAGGTGCCTTGATGGTAGACTTTCTAATTCTCTTGGAACTGTGAGAAATTAATGTTTGTTCTTCAGAAGCCATTCAGTCTATATTCTGTTATTCCAATGGATTAATACAATATATTAATATACGTGTGCCTTTTGCAGGCATGGGCCTACAATCCTCTTGTGATTTTTAATGGATACTATTGCTACAAAACTTCGCAGTTTATATTACCTACTTTATTGTTCTCAAATTTTGGGGGTCAGGAATTTGAGAAGAGGTAAGTTTGGTTGTTGTTGAGTAGAGTCTTTCATGCAATTATAGTCATCTAAAGGCTCCCCAGGGCTGGAGATCTTAGGTCAACACATGGCTAAGTGTTGATGCTGGCTATCACCTGGAAGTTCAGCTGACAATTGTGATTCTACATGGGCCTCTCCCGTACAGTGCACACAAAGGAGCCAGAGTTTCCAAATGGCAGTTGCTTCCCCTGGGAGCAAATGTCTCAGCAAAACCATGTGGCAATAGAGCCTCCTTTTCGGAACTGGCCTCAAAGTCACAGTGCATGGCTTACACACCACCGGATTGAATTCCAACCTCCCTCCCTTTTTTTATCCCAGAATTTATGGGGTGGACATAAACCTCACATTTTGACAGATGTATCAAATAATTTGGGGGTCACTTTTAGAAACTTGCACACTGTTTTTTTCTTTTCTTTTGAGTCAACTACATATTGGTATCCAGGAGGACATTGGTAATCATAAGTAGAATTTGGAAAAGATTTCCTTAGCTTTGTTCCTTGAAGAAAAGTACCCGGAGGAGGTGCTCACTCATTCATTCCCTTAATGTAAGAAAGACACCGTCACTTTTGTTTGTAAGACAGTGTATGTTTTTATTTATTTTATTTGTTATGGCAGTTAGCCATTCTCTCTCTCTCTCTCTCTCTCTCTCTCTCTCTCTCTCTCTCTCTCTCTCTCTCTCTCTCCCCCCCCCTCTCTCTCTCTCTCACACACACACACACACACACACACACACACACACACTCACTCACATTTTTCTTTCTTCTGAAGAAAGAAATGCTTTTTCTAATAAAAAGTTTTGGGTTTATAGCAGAAACTGGTTTGGCTCAGTGGATAGAGCGTTGGCCTGTGGACTGAAAGTTCCCAGGTTCGATTCCGGTCAAGGGCAGGTACCTTGGGTTGCGGGCACATCCCCAGTAGGAGAAGTGCAGGAGGCAGCTGATCAATGTTTCTAATTTTCTATCCCTCTCCCTATATTAAAAAAAAAATTTGGGTTTATAAACAATACATACATTTCATGAAATCCAGATTGGAGGATGATATATTTAAAATGTATTAAGCAAATACTACAGTATTTTGTTAAAATTTAGAGAAAAATCAAAATAGTTATAACTAATGGTTAATATAACATTGATAATTGATGATAATTGATTAAATTTTGCCTAAGTTTTGTTCATTTGATTGATTTTCCATTTATTTAGTGACCAGTGTTTTGTTGTTTGTTGCAAAATGTAATTGTAAACATAGTATAATTAAATGACTTAGAAATATAATATAGTAATATATTTAGTAGTATAATATAAAATTAACTTTTTACATATTTTCTAATTTTTGTTTGGTTGTTTTACTTTGTTTTTATTGAAAATTGTGTTTATATTAAGTAAGATGCTCAAATTCAGATATGTCTCAAATTTTGCTTTTTAAATGCAATTATCTAAATATGTCAGCCCTTTTCAATGAGAAATTATTGGTTAACTTTTATCTGGGTAGCTTAGGGAAGTTGTTTGACCTCTCAGATGTGTTTTCTTAAAAATTATAAGGCCTACACAATTAACTCCCTCCTTTAATTTTTGTGAGGATTAATATGATTAATGTAAACTACCATAATGTCTGGCACATAGAATTGATATAGGTATTGAGAACCTATATTATTTCAAGCTCCTGTGCATATTTTATATACATATTTTAAGTCACACAAAAACTTAAAAGTTGTCATCACTAAAAGATAAGTAAACTAAAATTTAGGGAATTTAAATCACTTTCAAAACAAATCCCACTGCAAAATTATTTCTTCTTTGTGAGTATTCTTATAATAATTGATACTGATGTGTTTGTATGTATATTTTGTCATAGCTTGTAGCCTCTCTGAGGTCAGGAACTGTACCTATCACATATTTTTCATATAGTAAGTGATCATAAATATTTATGATTTAGATTTCTGAAGTTTGAACTCAGTTTCTGAAATGGGAGAGCTATTAGGGAGAATTAACACTTAGGAAGTTTCAAGATAATGGAGAGAACACTAAATTAATGACTTCTCTATCTTCTTAGGCAAATTCTCTGTAATTATTATTGAGGCAAATATCCGCATAAAATTTTGGAGAGTTTTATAATAAAACCTTAATTTAAAATGGCTAATTATAATCATTTAATTCTTAATTGTTTCCTGTGTAACATTGATAACATTTTCTTGTGTGTTAAGGGTAAATGAAAATGTTTGCAAATAAATGTAACCAGAGACTGTTCAGCTGAAAACACCCTCAAGGATAAATCATGGAGTGATTATCATGGAGAACATGGTGCTTCCCAGGGGCCTAGTTAGGGTTCTGAATTATGGCCAACTTTGCACTGGAAGCTGCTAGGGAAGCACAAGCGTCTTAGTACCCTCTTAACTCCACACTTCTACCTTTCACCCACATTCAATCCCCGTTCCCAGGCCCCTACTCACCTGGTTGATTAACCTAGTCATTACTTTTCTATGATAAGGCTAAGCTAGTGACTTTAATGGCAGATAATATTGTGCTTGTGGGAAGTTATTTTTCTTCCATTTATTTCCTGTATAAGATTAAAATTGATCAGATTAGTCCTTATCTTCTCACTTCTCTGACCACCTGTCTTATGATCTTTTCCTCCTTAAAAAAATTATCAGCCCTATCCAGTGTGACTCAGTGGAAAGAACATTGGCCTGCGAACAAAAGGGTCCCTGGTTTGATTCCAGTTAAGGACACATGCCTGTGTTGCAGGCTAGATCCCCAGTAGAGTGTGTACAGGAGGAAGCCAATCAATGATTCTCTCTCATCATTGATATTTCCATCTCTCTCTCTCCTTCTCCCTTCCCTAAAATCAATTATTTATATATATATATGTATATATATATATATATATATATATATATATATATATATGAAAAATATCAATTTCTGAAGGCTTACTTGGCTATGAGAGAAATAAAATAAATTAAAAGACAGTAAGGGATGACTTATTTGGTTCAATTTTAATTTCCTCATGACCATTATTTTTATTTCAAATAGAATTTAACAATGAAAAGAAGTGAATAAAACAGAGGTTAGTATAACCTATAGTCAATTAAAAACAAAGGAATAAGGCATTAGGGTTATTCTAAATAAAAGTAAAATTGAGTAAACTTTCAACTGATAATGAGGAACTTGCTCCATTTATTGAAAAAAAGACTTATATCAGTGATTTACATATGCTATTAAATTAAATAATTGTGAAATTATGACCTAAATATTAACCAACATCCTTCTCAAACAATAATTTTATAGTAAAGTACTTATATTATTTTTTAATTAACATAAATGAAAACAACACATTTCTCCTATTGCTGCTTGGTTCAGGCATAGCTAGTATGAGAAATGGCCCCTTACATGGATTTTATACTTAAAAAACATATTTCCATATGATAAGCCTTTGCCTGCTTATTAAATTATAAATACATTCAATAATAAAAGTTCTCCTAGGCAAAGTCTTCCAATGGTAGAAACTCCTTCCTAGGAGGAGTAAATAAATAAAAATATTAGAACTTTTCTTGATATGCAGGCAGATAGAGGAAAGAGTTTTGGGGAAGTATATAAAAAAGTATATATAAAAGGAAAGGTAGGAGGAAAGTACTAACTTCTGACATTGCATAGATTAAATACCCCTACTAGAAAGGGTCAGCTTCAACTATTACAGCCAGAACAACTCCCTTTCTGTCAAACCTTTAAAATTTGCCTTTTCTGTTCGGGTTTGCTCTTCCCAGAATGCATTCTGAAAGTGATGTGCTGTCTGTTCAAAACTATAATAGCCTGAGAGTATTGCCATTATTTGGGAATCAGAAAACTGACATAAGAAAAATGATTAACATTAGAGTATTTGCAATATATATTACTTAAAATGATGAAAAAAGGGAGTCCCTTTAATCAGAGATTTGGACCTGAGAGATTACCCTGTTTCCCCGAAAATAAGACAGTGTCTTATATTAATTTTTTCTCCCAAAGTTGCACTAGGTCTTATTTTTAGGGGATGTCTTATCTTTCCATGTGCGAGGTCTTATTTTCGGAGGATGTCTTATTTTCGGGGAAACATGGTATTTCTAACAGAAACTCTCCATGTTCCACATGGAGAATTTGGGCAACTTCATGATACTCTTGCCTTACGCATACTGCACTGCTGGACAGTGATACTGGAAGGAAAACAGTAAAGAATGATAGTGATTGTCATTAGGGTTAAACACAAATGGATCTCTTTTAAGAGTCTATTTTTTCACCATTCTATATTTGTATTCTCTCATTACACCATTTAATTTAAAAATATTTTTATTGATGTCAGAGAGAAAGGGAGAGGGAGATAGAAACATAAACGATAAGAGAGAATCATCCATCGGCTACCTCCTGCACACCCCACCCTGGTCTTAAAACCCACAACCGGGCATGTGCCCTAACTGGGAATGGAACCATGACTTGATTCATAGGTCAATACTCAATCACTGAGCAATGCCTACAGGGCTTTCATTACACTATTTAAAAGAAACATTAACATACTCATATTGTCCTGAAAACTATTAGAGACAATGAGGAAGCAAAGATAAAAAAATAATCAATTTTTGGCCTTTATGAACCATTTTCCAAATTGTGGGCAAAGAAAAACAGGTAGTTTTTATTTGTTGCTAAAGTGGCTCACAAGCAACTTAGTTTAAGATAAAAGGCAAGTAAAGAAAATTGCTTTACACAATTTTGATATGTAAGATTTTTCTCAAGGATACCCATGCTTTTAAAGGTGGAGCACATACTATAAAATTTGAATATATCAGTTGATTTTTCATCAACAAGATACAATTAATCTTAATTAACATACTTTCACAGCATAAGCATGCTGTAGTTTAGACTTTTTCAATTACAGTTTTTGATGTATACTATTGTGTAGTTCTAGGTTCTATATTAATAAAATATTTAAATCACTCCAAGGTTGTTCAATTATATATAAAAATACATTTCCTCATGTTGTAGTATGACTACTACAATTTAGAAGTTTAAAAAAAGTATAATTAATGAATAACCTGTTGTGTACCTAATGGTGAATATTCCACAGTGAACAATACAAAGTGTTCAAACCCAGGAACTTTATATTCTAGTGGGAAGAAACACAATAAATAGTTAAATAAATATATAACCATATTTTACATAGTATTTACTAGAGAACAATGTAAAGTAAGGTAAAAGGATGATAAGTGATGAACAAAGATTATCCTATATAATAAAAGGCTAATATGCAAATTGTCCCCTTGACTGGGAGTTCAGTCAGGGGGTGGAGCTGACTGGCTAACTGCCCATGGCCCCTCTCCCTGGCCAGCACTGCCCCCAATCAGCCCATCCCTGATCGACCCCCCCCACCTCAACTGGGGGCAGGACTGGTCTGCCAAATGCCCATGGCCCCTACCCTTTGCCAGACCCACCCCCAACTGGCCCTCCACCCCAATTAGAGGCAGGGCTGGCCAGACCCCACCTGTGCACAAATTCATGAACCGGGCCTCTAGTCTATAGTAATAAAAGTTTAATATGCTAATTAGACTATACAACTGAACAACCTTCCGGATGTCCTTACAAATGACATCCTTGGCTGCAAGGGCCAAGGCAAGCCACCATGGCTGTAAGGGCTGAGAGCCTGTTGCACAAATTTCATGCAATGGGCCGCTAGTTTTAAATAATGTGGTCATTGAAAGATCACCATGCAAAGGTAATATTTGAGGAAAATGCTGAATGAAATGGAGAAGTCAATAAAATGAGTTTTTGAGTGAAAATAGTTCAATAAGTGGAAAAGAGTATATAAACTATTCTTGAATAGAAATCGGTAACTATAGAATGTGATTTTGGATAAGGTAATGAAAAGAAATCATATCAGCAACTAAAAATGAACAGGCTATAGAAAAATGTGAAGAACACTTTTGAGAAATGTAATCCATTCAACCATCATCTTTTGAGTTATTTTGAGAAATTTTCTCTAATAGTCATCAAAATGTTGAGTCATTTTTCAAATAAAGCATAGAATACTTTCTTTAAGAAGTTTAATCAGTTTTTCCAAAATAGACATAAAATATTGCTTTTCATTATGAAATTGATTGACTTTATTGTACATTTTAAACCATAGTATCATTATTCAAGTGTGATATGGAAATGAGTTATACTATCTAATAAAAGAATAATATTCAAATTGACCATCACTCCAAGACACGAGATGGCCACCTCCAGTGGTCAAAGATGGCTGCTCCTATATGGACACAAGGTGGCTACCACAAGATGGTCTGCAGGGGAGGGCAGTTGTGGGTAATCAGGCCAGCAGGGAGGGAAGTTAGATGCAATTGGGCCAGCCAGGGAGCAGTTAGGTGTCAGCCAGGCTGGCATGGGAGTGGTTAGCGGGTGATCAGGCTGGCAGGCAGAAGTGGTTAGGGGTAATCAGGCAGAGGCAGGCAAGTGGTTGGAAGCCAGCAGTCCTGGATTATAAGAGGGATGTCTGACCACCAGTTTAGGTCCAATCCCAGTAGGATCAGGTAGATCGGGCCTAAAAGGGTGGTTGGATATTCCTGAAGGGGTCCCAGATTTGAGAGGGTGCAGCCTGGGCTGAGGGACGAATTTTGTGCACTGGGCCTCTAATAAATCATATTTTTCTTGATAATTTTATGAAACTAGCCATGAAAATATGTTTGAAGTGAAAAATAAAAAGAGCTATGATAATATTTATCAAATAACAGAAGGTACACACTTTTATTTTCATTAGGGCAAAATGGAATGACTATCACATGTATATTCTACCAAATACCTGACTACAAAGTGGAAAGAAATTACTGGTATAAAGAAAGTGAAGTGCCTAATTAATTATTTCTGTTCACTATTGAAAGCTCATGCTATGTGGCACTGAATCTCTTAGATAATTTTTGAGCCATGATTTTCTCATTTTCTCCCTCTGTCTCTCTGTTTCCTCTCCTTTCCTCCATCTTTCCCTCTCTCTTCCTTCCTTTATCTTGCTCCTGGAGTTGTATGATCATATGAGCTAGGTCAGCCCTACCTGCCTCATATGATTCTGATTCAGAGAAGTAATTCTCCCCAACAAAGTGATGATGGGATGACTACTATGCTGGACAAAGCAGCTGATGTTCTAGTATTCTGTTCCTTGATCGCCCAGTACATATGCAATCATCAATGTGAATAAATGATGTGGTACTATTATAGGACATAACTAGGTTACATGTCTACTAATTGGTACTTGAAGTCCACAATAATTGCACATAATTTTAGTAGGGAATAAGCAGTGTTCTTCAAAGAGTAGATAAAAGCAGTGTCGAATAAAAGAGCAGATAGAACAGTAGAAGCCTGCTGAAATGTTTAATAATTATTATTGATATGTCCTTGTAAAAATAATTATCATCCCCTCTTCACAATGTAGGGGGGAAGACTTGAAATCATATGCAACAAATATTCTATGTGAATTTGTAATGATAAAAAGCATTCTCCGATGCATTCCTATAAGATAGACTCACATTTAGTGTGGTTTCTGAGGAAATGCGCTTATCAGATATTGTAGAATTATAAGAATTCACTAATACTCGTATAGAAACATTTTTAGAAATCACTGCATATTTTACTCACCTCTCCTTGCTCCCTTAGAGATTAACTTAACGCTATTCATATGGTTCCGCTGAGTAATGCAGAAAAGCAATTAATTTAATTTGTTTACCCAGAATTTCGTAAATGTATTTGACCAAAGAATCTATTTTCTGGTATTACACTCCTGAGCATCAGTGTTCTGTTTGGGGAAGATTGTTCCAGGAACTCCTTCTGCTTTACTCTAATATAGAATATTTGTGTCATCTGTTTTCTTAACAGTGAGATTGGAATTTTGAAAGGGAAAGCATTGTTCAGTAGTGCCAACTGAATTTGGCAGTTAGGAGAATGATGACTTTTGAAGCTAAGAGCTGAGGTTTCTCTTGGTAAAATCCTATTTAATCATAATCTCTTAAAGCTTCAAAAACATCTAGGAGAGCCAGCGAGTAGCCACAGGGATTCCAAAGCTGAATGCTTTCATGTGCAGCATCCCATTGGATGCTGTAAACTTTTACCATATTTTCCTGTGTCTAGATTTCAGTGCTCCTCAGCCCTGGAGATTCACACACACAAACGTTTGTAACATCTGATATTATAAACTTGAGTTTCTTTAGTCTATCAGTAATCTCAACTGCTAAATTTGCTGTTTTATCCTGTATCAAAAGTGAGTACCAGAGGACATTTTTTCCTGAAGCTGTTGTCTAGGAGTACAGACTGGAAAAATGGATAAAATACACTTTAAGTGTGAAATCATATTTAGGTATTTTACTCATATCATTTTTGTTTTTTTTTTTGCTAATTAGTACTATTTTACCCAAGTGGTAGCTATGAACATAGGATGATGGTGTAGGTGGTGTGAATACTTGTAGATATGTTTAAAGTATATTTTTCATCTCAACAGAGAAACTACTTTATTCTAGTTAGTATTTCAGGAAACTTGGTCTTTGAATCCATATGAACTTGAAGTCAGGTTTGCATTGTGAATAAGTTTTATTGTCAAGTCATTCTATTATTTCTACTTATAGAAAAATGCCTCAAGTAATTTCCTTATTATAAATGCTAGCCAATCATTTTTTAAATAATGCTTTTTTCCTCTGCCTTTTCTTTAAAATATAAACACAACTTATAGAGATCATAGTTTTATAAATGTTTATAACATATTTGTTATACATATTACTTAAACTAACATTTAAATCCATTTTATTAAATATATTTTCCCTCTAATCTATACGAATATACAGTTTTCCCCATGAAATCTTCCTGTCTTCTCCTCCAAATATTTATAATGTACTGTGAAGGTTCACTATTCAGAAATCTTCTTAAAAATCTTACTATCTTAGGTTCTGTTTTATTAGCAAAATAATGTTTTAATTCTTCATCTAGAGCATTTAGATTATTTCAGTCATTCTCTCAAACTATACATACCTTCTTCCTCTTTTTAATTAATTAAACATATTACTGCTTTAAAAACATGACTGAATTTTTTTTGAGGTATTGCCTACAATATGAAGTTTTTTGAAAATAAAAATGATTTCGAGTATTCCGTTTGAGTATCATAATAATAAAATACTAATATGCAAATGGTCATCACACTGTGATGCCATAATGACTGATCAGCAGGGACCTGAGGCTGCATGGCACTTAGCCGGGGCAGGAGACCTCAGGTCATGACCCTGCCCAGTGCTGGGCTGGTGGATCTGAGGCTGCGCCCCACACCAGTCGGGGCTTGACAGGGGTGGGACAGGCCAGGTCTGGGTCTCACCTAATGGGGCTGTGGCTGGCCAGGTCTGGGTTTCCTGTGATTTTGAGGTGCATATGGATGGACGGGGGCTTGACTATGGGTACTTTGGTGCACCCCAGACTCTGAGAGGAGGGATATTTTCATATACATTTTACTAATTTTCTTTCATTTCTGTCATTTCTATGATAGAGAAAGGACAAATGGAAATATTAAAATATTTTCTCTAATTAATTCCCTTTTAATGTGCATAAATTTTGTTAACTGGGCAACTAGTAATACTATATAATAAAAGCCTAATATGCTAAGTGTCTGGTTGGCCATTCAACCAATCAAAGCATAATATGCAAATGATATGCTAAGGCCATTCAACCAATCACTATGACATGCACTGACCACCAGAGACCAGATGCTCTAACTGGTAGGCTAGCTTGCTCCTGGGGTCCAGCCAATCGGGACTAAGAAAAACAAGCAGGACACACCCTGGAGCCCTCGCTCGGTCCCTCCCCAGCCCAGATCATCCATTGGTGGGGTCCCTGCACCCTCTCGCAATCCGGGCTGAGGGACCCCCCCACCATGAGTGCACAGATTTCGTGCCCTGGGCCTCTAGTGGAGAATATAAATGATTTAATACCATTGGTTAGTATCACTATTAAGATAAGGGTCCAAGTGTCATATGCTATTGGGTAACATTCTATGTTATTTTTAAATTTATAATTGTTTAGTGGATAGCCATTGAACAGTGAAAATGGCAGTACAGTATTATGACTTGGAACTAACAAAGTAATCAATGAAGATAGAATTATTCAAGTGAGATGCCAAAATAAGTTCCTTAGAAAAGAACCCACATGTCAAAAGGCACGAAAAGCATAATACTTCTCAGATATTGTAGTTTTAAAAGCTGGAAAAAAGTAAGAAACCAGATCTTGCTCTCGAACCTCTGGAGGGAGCATGGCCCTGCCCACACCCTGATTTCAGCCCAGGGAAGCTGATTTTAGTTGTGCCTAAAAACATGTGATAATTTTCAGAGAAGCCTATTGTTTCAAGCCACCACAGGTGCAAGAAATCAATGCACTGTATTTTTTTTTTTTTAAAAAGAAGATGAATAGAATTGACTGGATTCTGACAAAATAAGGCTGCCCAATACTGTGGATGAACAGGAAGCCTAGGTAATTGGGGATATTAATGAGAGAAAATTGAATCAATGACAAAATAAAGTAGTTTATTCAGAGACTCATAGTAGGGCTGTGAAAGTGAGATTCATTAATAAAGGAAAGGCCAAGGCATTGGAAGATTCAGTGGGCTGAAAGGGGGGTTAAATGAAAGTAAGAACTGAGAGAGCAGGAAGAGGAAACTTTTGTGATAATGAAGAATTATTAGAATTATAGAACCACAGGTGGAGCCCAGTGTGAGGTGATAGAGAGATGCTGAAACCTTCACACTGAGGAAGGTCAAAGTGCTGAGAACTGAATATGCTGGTTTTTTGAGTCTCTTATTGCTTTTCCTCTCATGAAAAAGTGGAAGTTTTGTTTGTTTCTATCTATTTAATGATGTTAATATTATTTAAGAGTATTTGGGATTTTCATCCATATTTTACCATGTAAAAAATAACTACATGAAAACAAAATATTTGAAAAGCAAGTAAATAAGTAAACTGACTTTTTATAAATGTTTATAGAAATACAAAAATATTGCTTCATTTGTCTGTATGCTTCATATTCCTAAAATTTGAAGATCTTTCTTTTTTCCCTCTTAAGGAAGACAATACCAGGGGGCAATTAGCATCAGTTTTTCTTAAAATGCACCAACATATAAAAAGAGGATGGAGAGGAGACTAAGATTTCTAAGACCAGTAAGATTTATAAAAGATCAGGAGGAAGTAAATAGTACTAAAGTAAGCACTTTAATAAAAGAGCCTTCTTATTTTTGTGGCCTTTTGAATTCAATTCTTTGTGACTTATCCTCGTGATTACTGCAAGGGTAAGTCATTGTACCCTAGTACACATGATTGAGTTGTTCTGGGTCCAGAAGCACTCAAATATAATACAGGAAGTTCTGTGCCCTTGTCTTATAGGAAAGATGCCCTATTATGAAAAGGTGATTATTTCTCATTATTCATTTTATTTATTTTTAGTATGTTTACCGTTTTCAATAGTACAAATGTCCCCCATTTTTCCCTCTTTACTCCCTTCACCCAGCCTCCACCCAGGCCTTTCTCACACTGTTGTCTGTGTCCATGGACTATGCATATATGTTATTTGGTTCATCTCTTTCCTTCCCTTCATCTTCCCTCCCCTTTGAGATCTGTCATTCTGTTAAAGAGTTTAGGTAGGCTATTTCTGGTCACATATATATCTACATATTCCTCTTCTATACAGTATAAGGCATGTTGTCTATTGGTGTTTTGGGGTTATTTACAAAACTATCAGTGAGATAGAACAATAAGATTTAGTAATATTACTCCTTGAAAATAATATCAAATTTTCTCACTTTTCTGAATCTCTTAATTTTGTATATTCATGTTTTCAAAATCTGTTTTTGTGTTTGTGAGTTAGAGCTGCACATATGGTCACACGAATCTACCATGCTATTGGGGGGAAAATAACCTGTCCCATTTCTCTACCCACATGCCCAGTTCATCCCTGTAGCAAATATCCTTTTGGTCTTTGCCTGCATTTTCCCCCCAGGGAACATGAATTTGGGGCATTATCCTCTGCTTCCCCACTGTGGAGAGATAAGATGTACCTCTATTCCTGTAAAAATGAGGCGTACGCTTTTATTTTCACGAAAGCGGGAAATAAACTCTAATTTCACTCACTCTTAGGTTATCTTTTTCATATCCAGTGGATGACAGAAAAGTGGGGGTAGAGGGTATTAAACAGGTGACTTGAAGATCATGCAAATGTAATATTCTGAAGGTAGGAAGCTAAAATATTAACAACCCCATTTCTATATTTCATGAAGCATAAGTTGTGAAAGAATTACTATTACTAGTTATTACCTTAATACTCATTTTATGTTTGGCAGCCTGCTACAGGGGTCTTCAAACTACGGCCCGCGGGCCACATGCGGCCCGCAGAGGAGTCTGATCCTGCCCGCCAGGTTTTTTGGGCAGTGAGCGCAGCCGAGGTGTTACAGTAGGAATTAGTAGTTCATATAGTCCGGCCCTCCAGCTCTCTGAGGGACCGTGATCTGGCCCCCACTTTAAAAAGTTTGAGGACCCCTGTAAGAGATTAACACTTCACTAAGAGATTAACATATCTCTTTAAGTCTCCATCACTAAAGAATTGTTATCATTATCATTATCATTATAGATACAGATGAGGAACCCGGGGCTCTCAGATTATGTTGGAATCATCATAAAGGAGTGGCCACCTTCAGACTAAAATGAAGTGTGTCTATGGATTTATGTGCTCAACTGCTATGCTGCAACTATCAGGCACCCTGCTTAGGGTTCCATTTAACAGTATTTGGAATTAAAATAAGCAAAAATGTAAACTCTGTTTATATAGATTTTACTAAAATTATTGAGGTAAGACATTGGTCTTGAATTTCTGTCATTGCTTGAACATTCTTAGGTCATAATTCTTCTAGGCTTGCTCAATATCCATTTGGCAGGATGGCTTCTTAGAGCACAGAAGTGCAGTTCCATAGACTGGTTCTCTTGTTAATCTCGAAAACATATTAAGGACATTTTATCCTTCATTAATTTCATGTGGCCAAGGAAATGAGGAAACAGGATCCAAACACATGTTAGATGTGAAAAATTAAATAAAAACAGAATATATTTTCCAAGTTCACAATCTCAATTTTTAAAACTGAAATATGAACGTATTTAAATAAATTTGGATTCTTTATGTTTTATCTCTAGTGTTTCCATTCTCACTTTTTGATTAAATGCTTGGAAAAAAATGCCACAAGGACTTGGCAAGGGAAATTATTCTCTTGGTATTTGTAGTTTGGAACAGAAGTTAAAGTCTAGTAAATCTCATGAGAAAGTCTGCTTCCTGACATTTACAGCTCAATTTTCCTGACTCAGAGGGTTTGAATAAGCTTCAGATAAGCACCCAAGCTTATCCAGGGTGAATCTTCTAAAGTTCTGTCATTGGTAATCCTACCTTACTCTTGACGATGCCACTGGTAGCATCCTAGTGGAAATCCTAGTTTGCCATTGTCCTCACAGTCAAGGATGGACAAGGTCATGTATTAAGCATTTTATTAAAAATATGAAATAAGGGCAGAATGAGGGAAAATTTTTTTAAGAACTCAATGATGGGAAGATGTAGAAGATGTTTTAATTATGACTACATACTGTAAGGTTGTGCAATTCACCTAAAACATTTCAAAATTATTTATTAAAGTAATAATGACACTGATTGGTGAAATATAATTTTGTCAATAGAATTGATACTTTTATGTTTACAGACTAATAACATCAATAGACCAGGACTTAGAAGACCCTATATGTAGAATAAATAAAATATGCATATAATTTTAATGGATACTCAAGTCAAAACACTTAAATGAACCTCTCTCTAATATAAAAATGCATATGTAATGTACAATATCCTCTGTATGAGACTGTTTCAGAACAAGCGTGAGGGACAGTAAATTAGGAATAATTAAATGCCTAGACAAGAATTGAGTTTTATAGTGACCTTTCTAATAAGTCTTTAAAGTTGAATGTATTTAAAATCCTTTTACAAATAAAGCCAACTGATAAACCACTCTCAAATATAAGTTCTTAGACTTTGAAACAGCTGAGTAGAAACAACATCTTTGATTTTCTGTGTTTAAATTTATATAAGAGTAAGTGATTAAAAAAAAAGGTAAATCATCTACCATGGTTTATTATGTCTTTTATAATGACATTTATTCCCATATACTAATTAGTTTTCTGACTTAGCCTAATCTTAGGAGCTCAGAAACAATTTTCTGTAGCACTCTTTCATTAAGCTCAATGTACTGTAGGCAGTTTTTATAATAGATTTATAAGAATTATCAAGTAAAGAAGAACTTAATGTGTGCATGTTCTTTTTATTTTCTCTTTGAAGGAAAATCTCAGAACTCTGATATTCTCTTTCTACTGTAGCAGACTAACATCTGTGCAATTATACAAACCTGCAAATTGCTTTTTTTCCTTATGAGTTAATTGCTTCAAAATTATAATGAAAAGGAAATCCAAAACCTAAATGCAAAGCTATGTTAAGCAAAATTAAATGGTAAACATTTTCATTAACACATAAAATGTAATGAGACTGTTTTGATAGAAAAATCTTAAAATAATGTAAATGTATAGAACTGTTGGCAAATATTTAATTTAATTAATGAATTTCTGTATTTGATAGTTATATTTCACATTAAATGATTATTATTTAACCCACATTCATTTTCTTTTCTGCTTTATAAGTGAGACTACCTAAGCTCTGAGAGAGAGCGAAACTAAGTTGAATAATGCACCTTCTTTCACAGACTAAGAAAGATTTTTTTAAAAGTTTAAATGACAGCATTATTTTGATATGTTTGAAAAAAGAGAAAAACAGCTAAAGATGTCAGTAGCACAAACTCATTTGTGGGACCTTTATTTTTGGCCCATTAATATCAGTTAGGTGTCATCTTCCATCATTTCTTGTCTTCCATTTCATATTTTTAAGTATGAACTGTTTGTGCTCTCCCACGGAAATGTGCCTGCCTTTGTCACACAGTGGTATCTATCTAGATTCTAGAAGATGCCTCTTGCCTTTCTGTCCTAGCTAAATTCATAATCCAGATATTATTTCCTTTCAAATGATTTCTCCAAATCTTTAAGTAGCTGACTTTTCCTTTAAAGATTTTTCTTTCTTATGGTCTTTCTAAAATACACTTATAATCATACTTTGACTTACAATTAAAGTGTTAAACTGGAAACGACTTGATTATTGATAATGTAATGATTGAATTAATTATGCTAATTACTTAGCATGGAATAGCATGCTACTATTTAACAATCATTTAGACATCTCTTAGATGTTATTTATCTGGGAGTATATAATGTTTCATTAAATAATGGCACCAAGTAAGGAGCAATAAGTGTAATATTAATTTTTAAAAATCAACATATACCGTATTTTCCGGCATATAAGATGACTTTTGAAATGAAAAAAAAGCCTGTTCAGATTGGCCAGAGGTAGAGAGGCGGTCTATTAACAAAAGAACTGGTGTTGCCTCGGAAGTGGGGGGTAGTCTTATACAGCATATATAGGCCTAAACCTATGTTTTAACTGTAAAATTAGGGGTCGTCTTATACGCCGGAAAATACGGTATGTGTTTCTGACCATAAGTAAAAGTTATTAAAACATTTTCACCAGATGATTAATGCTAGTTACCTTAGAAGACAGAGTGTGAATGGTAGGTGTGGAGTAAGGGAATTATTTTGTCTTCCATATACAAAAAACAAGGAATCCCTAAACCTAAAGAAAATGTCAGCTACATAAAGGTTATTTGAAGACTATAATCAATGTGATCCAAGATTTTTAAGACATCATAGTCAAGTAGCATTAAACTGAACATTAAAAATAAATCAAAAGCCACCAGTGGAAAGTGATATATTTAAGAGAGGAGATAAGGATAATGGTTAAGTTCTCATAAGAAATAATGCATAATAGAAAATAGTAGAATGACAATTTTAATATGTTGGGGGGGGAATCCTATCATTGAAAAATTCTATATCTTGCAAACATATCCTTTGGAAATTAAGTTAAAATAAAAGCATTTTATTATAAAATAAAAGTGAGATAATTCTTTGCCTGCAAATTTGCATACAAGAAATGCTAAAGGAAGTGATTTGGCTAAAAGAAAATTACCAGATAGAAACTCAGATCCATAAGGAAAAATAAAGGTCATAGAAAATGGTAAATATACAAGGATATGAATGACATAGAATTTTTTCCTCTATATATTTTAAAAAGTACTATGAATGGGGCATGATAAAATTGCTTTTGCAAGTTTCTTACAGTTTGCATGACCTAGCATAGTATTAATATTAAGTATATTGTGGTAAAATAGAATAAAGAGGAGGTTGAAGGGGTGAGTTTGATCTCTGAGCTGAGACTTCCATCTCCTGCCTTTAGATATTGTCACCCTTGGTTCCTGAGTCTTCAGACAAGGACTGGATTATGCCACTGATTTTCCTTGTTCTCCAGCAATCAGGCTACTGAGTATGTGGCTTTTCTGTTTCTGAAATTGAGTGAGCTAATTTCTTTGATAATGGATATAATGTTGACATTCAAACGATTTTCTATGGAGAACACTGACTAATATACTATTTTACCTTCTTTTGTTATTATAAAGCTTTAAAATGATCCAAGATAAAAATTAAAGTAATAATGCTATTTTTTCCCCTTATGTTCTGAAATTAAATAAGTATTTATAGTAATCTTTCAATCAGTACACTCTTTATAAAGAACTAGGGGCCTGGTGCACAAAATTCATGCACTGGGAAGGGGTCCCTCAGTCCAGCCTGCCCCTCTTACATAGTGGGAGCCCTCAGGGGATGTCCTACTGATGGCTTTGGGAGCAGATCTAAGCCACAGTCTCACCTCTATTTGCGGGAGGTGATTGGGCTGATCAGGGGGAGGGGTCAGCCCAATCATCCCACTGCTGCAGCCACTGCCAGTCACCACAGCCAAAATACCAAGGTATTTTCATCAACACAGACTCCAGTCCCTTCACCAAGAAAAAATGACAACTTTCTTTGGTATTTTCAAGATGTGTCTTTCATAGGATATGACATTTCTTTCTTTCTTTTTCTTTTTATCCTCACCTTAGGATATATTTCCACTGATTTATTTCGCCTTCTCTCCAATCCCAGGCTCAGCCCCTTCCTGTCCAATGCTTTAGGCTTAGAAAGCCCCTTCACTCCCGCCCCTCCGATGGCCAGCTGGGAGTGATCTGTGTGCCCAAAAGGTTCCTGGGACCCAGGAATGTATGCAAATTAATGGCCATCTTTGCTGGGTTAATTTTCAGACTCACTCTGGTTGGCTGTGGGCCTAGCAGAGGTACAGTCAGTTTACATTTTTCTCTATTATTAGGTAAGATGTTCTCAATTAGAGTAATATTTCCTTCCTTGTAAGGATGGTTTTAGTTTATTTATTTATTTTTTAAAATATATTTTATTGATTTTATACAGAGAGGAAGGGAGAGAGATAGAGAGTTAGAAACATCGATGAGAGAGAGTCATCGACCAGCTGCCTCTTGCACACCCCCTAACGGGGATATGCCCGCAACCAAGGTACATGCCCTTGACCGGAATCGAACCCGGGACTCTTTAGTCCCCAAGCCGACGCTCTATCCATTGAGCCAAACCGGTCCCAGCTTGTAAGGATGGTTTCAGTTTAAAATTTAAGGCTGTTGCCATTTGTTCACAACATTATAATGTTTCCTCATCCTTTCCAGCTGACCTTACTATCTGTCACTGGAGGGTTCTGGAGCAACACATACTAATCCTTCTTTTTATTTTCTGCAAGAATTTATAGGTAATAGCACTTATAGCCTCTATGCTTCATTAAGTATTATATTTAATTTTCTCTACAAACTCATAAGATATGAGCCATTAGCTGTTTTCTGAGACTTTTATAATTGGGAGTTCAGACCATCAATAACATATTAATATGACTGACTTTCACAAAGCTGTGATCACAATTCAGACTTTAAAATAAAGGAAAATTATTTTTACTGACAATAATTAAGTTTAGTAACAATTAACATTCTTGTTAGTTTTCCTGCTATTAGCTTTTTTTCCTTGTGAAGTGTTTTTCTACACTCTACACAGCTATCGATACTCCAGAATCACTGCTCATCATGAAAATGTCAATTTAGAAACACATAAAGTATTAGTGCTGATTTTATATTTTAATCTTTTTTGTTAATTGGGTCCCCAAATACTTTTGGAAACTGCTCTTGATCTTTCCAAACTTCTCTGAACTAGTTATAAATATGAATTCAGTTCTGCCTATCACTTATTAGAAGACTAACTGGAATATACGAAATTGAGAATTTCTAGCCTTGTGAAGTCTTATAAACTTTCATTGCCTTCATCTATATAACATGTGTATGTAAATTTTGATGAAAATCCTCACTTTTTTTTTCCTTCTGGAGACCTTAATCTCACATATATACTTCTCAAGACCTTTCCTAAACCCTGATGTTTTTTTCTTTTTATTTATTTATTTATTTATTTATTTATTTATTTATTTATTTATTTTTTACAGAGAGGAAGGGAGAGTGATAGAGAGTTAGAAACATCGATCAGCTGCTTCCTGCACACCTCCTACTGGGTACATGCCCTTAACTGGAATCAAACCTGAGACATTTCAGTCCACAGGTCAATGCTATTCTCTGAGCCAAACCGGTTAAGGCTTCTTTTGTTCTTTAAATGCATACTGTTAGTGATTGCTTTAGCTTCCTTGTTTGTCAGCTATCGTATGGTGAAATGTAAGGAGCTGCCTTGGTTTCTTTTTCTTTTTTACCTTAAAAAATTTTATTTATTGTTATAGCATTGGTTAATAAAATTACATAGGTTTCAGTAGTACACCTCAATAATACATCATCTATATTTTGTATTATGTTTTCATACCCAGTCAAGTCTCCTTCCATCGCCAGCTACCTTGGCTTCTTATACTCCAGAATAATGAGTCGGATTCTAGGCTTCACCATATCAAAATCTGATAACCCCTTTTGATCAAGAAAATAGGGATCACAAAAACAGAAATAGTGGAATAATCAGGACATTGAGATATTAGATTGGGTCTTTCATACCATTAAATCCAAGCTTTCCATGTTGGGTTTCAGTTAAATTTAGACTCCAGTATTTTTGCTCTGAAAGCAAAAATAAAACAAAACCTCCACCAACTTAGATCATGAGAACAATTTTACTTAAAGTAAATGTAAGTGGTGTTTATACTTCATTAAATCCTTGCTGAGAGAGCCATAATGTTTTAAATGATATACTAAAGTTTAAAAGAATAATAGAAATAGTGAAAAAGATTTGCTAGAGGGTAAATAATTGATATGACATTTGATTTAATAAGAATCTGGCAGAAGTTTATGTTCTGTTGATCAAGAAGACAAAGGGGAAATGGAAGCAACTGAGATGTAGAAGCCACATGTCACTAGGGGATTTCTTAAGAAGCCAACATTCATAGTATGTCCCTCATAATCATCTATCTCAGAAGTTTTATTAAATCTGCAGCAATGATCTAACATAAGAGCGGTGTAATCGGGAAAAACTAAATTAGGTTCCAGGGAAGACTGATCATTAAAAACGATTTCCCTCATAAATGTTGAAATTTAAGAAGTAGCACTTATATAATCAAACTTTCATTGTTATACAATTCAGTGTTATTATGGATCCCAGGCCTTGAGAAATGGTAAGGAAAAACAAACAAACAAACAAACAAAAAGAAGCAGGAGTGCATGGCTGTGTTCCTGCGTATTTATAATTTATAGATGATATATACCCTGGATAAAATAGGTTCTCAGAATGGAAAGGCAGAACTGAGAGCGGGAAAGGTCAACAGTGTTTTTCTCCAATGGCATGGCTTATAGGAATGAATATGGAGAATCTGTGTGAAGGATATGTGTTTTCTGCTTTCTGTCACTGGATGGAGCGCACTCCCATAAAAACCAGAGGGTTCCTCTGCTGCTATTGTTTTCTCCTTTTTTGCAGGTTGACAAATTATTGGCTTCAGTGAAATTAGCCAGAAGTCTCCCCTTTTAATGAGTCTCCCTCTTATTATTTCTCTAGACTTTCATCTTAACTCTCAGACATAGAAAAATGTAAAGAATTAATCATGCAATGTATCCTGGTTAGCACATACTTTTGATTTCAACAGATATTTTAGAATAAAAATTATTTTTAGAAAGGTAGACTAGAAGCAAAGATGATCAAAATACTATCTTTAATTATGTTATTTGAAATTTAATGTAGTACTATTTCTATCAAATTGTATATGTCCCCAACTGATAAACAACTAATGACAAAGTGATAGGTAAATATATTAAATAATGTTGAACTAATACCTTAACCTGAATATTTTTTCCTTATCAATTAGAAATCTCAGGAGGACATTTATAAATTATAAGCTCTGAATAGAGTACCTCCGAGTGTTTCCTGGGGCTACATCAGCATTTAGTCTGATCCTGATTTAATAATCATATTGACAAGCAAACTAAATTATTTTATAAAACTGTTGAAGCTGGAAATAAAGATGCTTATGATAGAGCTTTTAACTCAGCATGTGATCAAAATTTAAAATGTGGTGCAAAGATTTCAATGAGAAGTTTAATAGCATCAGAAAATTGAATGTAATTAGTGCTAATATTACTAAAAGATGAGTTCAAATTTGGACAGAAACAGTTTTTAAATGCTTCTTTCAAAAATAGAATTGATTTCCTTTAAAGCAATAAACATTTCTTTATAATTGCTTTTAATAAAATGGTTGTGTTTATCTTTGCTATGTTGCATTTGGAGTTAAGGTATTATCACAGTTTCAAGATATTGGAACATGTATACACCAACACATAATATAGCACATTAGGGGATATTTGTTCCCAAAGATGATATATTTGTAATTTATTTGCTTGGAGTTGTTAATGATTAAAATATGAGAAACAATAACAATTTTGTTGGGTGTAGAGAATGGCTTCATTAAATAAGTATAAAGCTTTAAATCAGCAATTTTCAACCTGTTTCATCTCATGGCACACATATACAACTAAAATTCTGCAACACACAAAAAAATATATATTTTTGCTATTCTGACAAAAAGAAAATAGGTGTACTTTTGATTCACTCACACTGGACAGCTACTGTTGTGTTGGCTGATGTCATTTTTGTATTTGACAATCTAAGGGAAAATAGGTCAGTTCCCCTAAATAAATAGTCAAGTATCCCATGTTTTAAGAATTATTGTGGCACACAAGGTGAAAATCACTGCTTTAAATGAATAAATAATGTATAGTTGACCTGAACAACAATATTGCTAACCCATTTGTATTCATGAACTAAAAATTAGGTAAAAACATTCTATATTAAGTAGTAACCTATATAAAATGGATATGAGTATGTTATACTAACTTATATTTGATAATGGATTCCCTTAGTAATACTTATCTATTAACTCAATACATACTATATTATATATGTGAGACATTTTACTAAGAGGGAAAAAGATAAATAGGAGAGTTTCTTCTCACCAGATTATTACTTTTTTATAGGGAAGGTAAAAATAAATCATCTAAATATCTATGTATATACTTATGTAATAAGAATAAAATCAATTATTTGGATTATTATGAATGATTACTATAAATGATGCCAATGGAAACAAATAACAAAAATAAATGAAGGGACATCTGAATTCAGTCCGTTCAATTTGCTTATACGTTCATAAAAATTAATGTAGGCCTGTATTTAACCAAATATGTAGTCATCATAACTATGGTGTGTGTTTGTTTCTTTGAGTTTGTTTGTTTTATTGATTTCAGAGAGGAAGGGAGAGGCAGAGAGAGTTAGAAACATCAATGATGAGAATCATTGATTGGCTGCCTTCTGCATTCCCCCTACAGAGGATCGAGCCCACAAACTGACATACACTCTGACCAGGAACCAAACCCGTGACCCTTCAGTCCACAGGCTGACATTCTATTCACTCAGCCAAACTGACTAGGGCTAGGGGTAGGACCCAGCCAAACTGGCTAGGGCAACTATGGTGTGTTAAAAAACTGACCCACCCTTTTTTTGGCTATAATTGCTGGATTAAAAATAGGTATTAAAATGCTGTGTGGGTTTTTTAATGTTTTTCCTTTGTTTTATTTTTTAATGGAATAATTAGATTTTGCTCTTGAGGATTTAAATGTGGAGGATATGATTCTGAAGAGATCCGTGTAGGGAACAGATTCTGCTAGGATTCCAAGTTCATCATGAATTAAAAGATTTCTAACTAATTCAGCCATTCTATGAATCATTGAACCAAACAAATTTTCCTATCTAACATCTTTCACATGTAAACTTTTACTAGCTGGTTTTAAGTTGACAAATTAAATTAGTGGTAATGGTGAAATCAAGATTATTCAAATTAGAAAAAGACAGATAAACTTGAAACAATATTTCCAAACCAGATAAGCCAAATTTCATTTATATATTTATTTAATATTTAAAATTTTAATATGGACCTCTTGGGAGCTTTAATTTAGCTCTTTCAATAAACTATTTGTGGAGTTATTTTTTTGTTGTTTATTTTCATAGTATTTGTTTTAGTTCTTTCACAAGCCTATGTAGAATTGGGATCTCATGGAAATACGTTTTTTTGTGTGTTTTTTTTCATTGCATCATGTGGAGGTACAGTGGAACTCTGTTGGGACAAGGAAATTTGTGGGGTCTCCTTTTAAGGGCACTAACTCCATTCATGAGGGCTGATGCCCATAACCTAATCACTTCTTAAAGGCCCACCTCCAAACACCATCACATTGGGTGTTAAATTTGAACATATACATTTTGGGGATCAGACTTTCAGTCTATATCATGGGGACTAAAGAATAGTATATGATGCATCTTCTATAAAATTCCACTAAAAAAGGATGTTCAGAAAAAAGAAATGCAGAAAAAAAATACTGGAAAAATTTGAAGATTTTAGTCACGAGCCTACACTTACTGCTTATGTTTTGTGATAGCCAAGCTGCATACTCTCTTTTAATCACAGATTCCTCATCTAGGAAATATGCTTGTTAACCCCTAGAATAATCCTTAAGGTTTTGTCAATCTCTAATATGTTATTTTGTTAATTTGTCAATAGAGCAATGTAACATGACATTTGAATAGTCAAAATAACATGAACAATTACAGCAATATGTATGAGAACCATGGATTTTTTTCCATCATTAAAAACTGTGTTAAAGTTTTACATTTTGGTAATCATTACTAGAATTTTATGTAAAAAGATACATATCATTATTATCATTAATTTTACTGTTGGCATAAGTTAACAAAGCTTGATAAATTTATTGTACATTAAAAATTATGTCCATATTATGGCAATCCTTTTTTTGTGTTCATAAGAATCTGTAGTATTTCATTTTCAAATTTTACTTGTGAGCTACAGTTATCTACAAATACATGTGCATACATGCTTAATCATTGTGTTTCCGGGAGCAGCTTGTAGATAATTTAAAAAATAAAATCACATTATTATCTCTCATGCAGTGAATATGTGCTAGAGCAACATGTTATGGTGAGAGAAATGGCATATTGCACTGTGGTTTCATTAATTTCATACTGTGCTAACACACTGGTACAAATAATAAAGGACATGGATTAAAAAATAGCAAATTCTACTGAGAGCAAGTGGTATTGGTATGTGTTAGATGATATGGTCAGATATAATAACCACATTTCCAACTTAGAAGCATTTTAATAAAAATTGTGGATGGTTGCCCACATAAGCTAGAGGAGGAATGAAGAGCTCAGTTGTCGACCATCAATCCATTTCATTAAATTAAATAATTTGAACATTTTAAGGCAAATGGAAATAAAGATAAAAGCTGAAAGCCATATACATTTCAATTAAAAACATAATTAGGAGCTGATGATGAAGTAGAGAAATCTCAAACATGTTAGATCCTAAACATTTGGAGCCCCCTGAGAATGAAGTTTCATTAATATGAAAAAACTTGCTCAGCACAGTAGCGATGTTCCTTCGACATGCATATCTGTAGAATATAAGTTGGGAAAGTATCACTTATTTCCATTTTCTTCTTATAGATAATCACTGTAATGTGGTGATCCACAGGTTTGAGGACCACTGCTATAGAGCCTAAGACCATTGGAAAACACAAATATTTACATTATGATTCATTAACAGTGGTAAAATTACAGTTATGAAATAGCAACGAAAATAATTTTATGGTGGGGAGGGGGTGGTCACCACAACATGAGGAACTGTATTAAAGGGTCACAGCATTAGAAAGGTTGAGAATCACTGGTCTAGAGGCTTCTAATGATAATATTAACTCTTTGAAATAAGCCACTGTGTCTTTTGAATAGTGGCAGAGTCACTAATGCATTTTGGTGGATTTTTACATCATTGGAAACTCATCAGGTAAGATATGCTAATCCTGCTAAGCAGAGGACTGACATTAAAGAGGTGTATTACATCAGAAAATGCCAACTCCTTGTAACAATTTACTGGAAGTCCCTGCCCTGAGAGAGGTCAGTGTGTAAGATGTGACTAATGCTGTTGTCATATATTTCAATGCCATTTTTTTTTTGCACCTTTTATTTGGCACCTGTTGGTTGAAAGTGGTACTATTTTCCACCCACTAGAAAACATGAATAATATAATACATTTACAATCATAATGTCGTATTAAATGTATTTTACATCAATTGAATCAGGCTTATTTGCTTCATTTCTGTAGCTTTCTATTGAAGTGTTTAAGATTATACTATTAGTAATCAAAAAATACCTTTTGGGTAAGATAGTATGCTAACAGTTTTGGGATTCCTAGGAATGATTTCTCTGATATGTCTGCATCTGGACAAGTGATTATCCTTCAGCTATATAGTTTCGAAATACCCATTTTGGTTTAGAATGGAAGAAATGGTATTATTCCTAGCATTTATTAAAATTCCCTTCATAGGTAATTACATACATGCAAGGATGCAGCTCTATAAAAATGTGTGTGGTATTGTCCACATTCCTGGTTATATTATGCTTATAAAATACATATAAGCTGAATGGAGAAATAAGCAAATGATGACAAATAAGAATAGCACGAAATAAAACCTATGGGCTCTATTCTTCCACATAAATCCTGGGCAATATTAGGTCCCATATACTAAATTGGTATAACCTATTTAGTTTCCTCTGCTTCACAGCCTCCAGTTCCCACTAACCAAAGAGAGAGCACTGATGCAGGATGATCCTGAAATCCCTATGTACCAGGAAGTGGTGCCCTGATAGGGAATAGGAAGCTATCTTTCAATGTTTATATGAAGCTGTGTTAAAGTTTTGAATCGTATTTAAGTATGCTTATTCTTGAAAGAAAATATAACATATTCTCTGCAAGAAAAATTTTTCTAACATTCAATCTCTAAAGTGTCTTTCCTACAGACTGGCCCTCAGTTTTCTACTGAATATAACTTTAAAACTTTTCAAGATATGAAACGGTAAATCCACCTTAACTCCAGGACCCTGGCTTACTCTGAATAAATTGTTCCTGTTCACTGTAAGCAAGTTGTTTGACCCTGAAGTATGACAGATTAAAGTATACCAGCATATGGTGATTTTTAAAAGAAAAAGCGAATTATATATCCTAGGAATAAAGTGTCTGCTACATGAATGCAGTTGACCTCTGGTCATAGTCTGTCCTTAGGTAGTGACCACTGTGTCATTTATATCAAACAAAGAGGCATTTCAAAGGAGGCAGGGGAGGTTAGTGGCATTTGTCACATGGTTGTGCAGAGACATCGTGGGTCATTTCTTGAGCCTCTGATGGATGTGCTATCAGTTTACATCTTCTCCTGCCATTTCTGCATCGACTAAAGAAGGGGAGAAATTATTTCCTTAAGATTTACAAGGTACTTTAAAAATGAGATCAAATGATGTACATTTTAGTAAAGCAGGCTTTAAAAAGCAAAAATAAAATGGCCTTCAAGTTTAGAAGATAATCTTGGCATATCATATGTTCTCTTTAACAGGTATTTTATATGTTAAATGGTTCCTTCTTAAGTAACATCATTTTCTCTTAATTTTTAACAAATTCTAAGGTAGAGTTTTCATATATATATGTGCTAAAATAAACAATTTATGTGAAGTATAATGCCCATTCCCAGGAAATTTATACAATTCTAGAGGCCTGGTGCATGAAATTTGTGCATGGGAAGGGATCCCCTCAGCCCAGCCTGCACCCTCTCCAATCCAGGACCCCTTCAGGATCAGGCCTAAACAGGCAGTTGGACATGCATCTCACAATATGAGACTGCTGGCTCCTAACTGCTCACCTGCCTGCCTGATCACCTCTAACTCCCCCCCCCCTTGCAATCCTGGTCACCCCCAACTGTCCCCCTCTGCCAGTCTGGTCACCCAAGCAGCCTGCTGTTCAGTGGTTTAGTCATCCCTCACTAAACCCCGTGCTGGTCTGGTTGCCCCATGCAGTCTGCTATTCAGTCATCCATCCAGTTGTTTCAGTCGTGACGGCCCCTGACTTTTTATATATTAGGATTTTACATGCTACCAAGAAGCTATTTAATTTTGAATGTAATTCTATAAGAAGCATAATGTCTCATTGTTAAAAGAAACACAGGGGAAGATTAATGTGTTCAGGTGATGATGGTGTGTTGTATGGCAAACAGATAACTTATTAGTAGCTCTTTCTAATGCAGAAAGAGTAGGGATTTCAAAGTATGAGACTTCAGTTCTTGTTCAATCTGCCCTGTCAAGTAATGAAATTATAGCTGCATGAATTATAGTCTCTGATAAATCTTTTAAGTGAAGACATTACAATGAAAATATCTTAAATCTTATCAATAATATTTTTAGTTTTAATATTTTTTGAAAAAGACCAAACTATAGGCTAAAATCTTCCTGGGAAGTGATTTTTCATTATACATATATGTTTTTACTATTTTTAATCTGATATATCCACTAGTATAAGCATGTGTGTTGGGAAAAAAAAATAAGCCACAGGCACACAGATTTTAAAGGTATCCGAACCTACCAAATAAGTATTTTATTAAAATCCTTGGAGGTACTCAATTAAACACAGATTTCATGTTTTCAACTCTTGGGTATTGAAATGATGCCAGCATGCCTCCGGATTATTTTAAAGGAGAGACACAAATGATAGACTGGGTGGTTGAGTAAATGGCAGAATAAAACACTGGTCCAGATTCCCTTTAGATAATCCCTCATGATAAATTAGATTATTTAAAGAAAGGCATCCAATGGTAAAAAATTAGGACAGATAGCGATTTATAGTCTCTCAGCTCTAACCTTCCTTTCCCTGCTTTTAAAACATGTAGACATTTCTGCCTTTCTAGCTGATACATTGTTAGGCTTTACTTATTTTTTAAAATTATTTTCAAGAACAAGAGTGACAATGTGGGGTGATAATGGGAAGAAGGCTACTCCCATCTTATATTCATGCAGGAGTTGAGGCCTGATGGCTCTCACTGTGAGCCCTCACTGACCAGTTTGAGCCTCACTGTCTCTCACAGTAGCCTTGTCCATGGGCCATATTGGGCCTAGAAAATCATTTGTCTCACCCAAGGCATTATGGGCAAGTTAATTAAATGTTTGAGCACATATAGCAGGCTAATTTTTAAGTTGATAATTTTATATGGGCACAAATGATGTTATAAATATCCAAATGGCCCTTGGTGGAAAAAAGGGTTCCTGCCCGAAACCATGCTCTCCCTAGCTGCCTGGCTGCTTTGACAGATGAGCATCATCCATCGCCAGGCAACTGACTCTCCAGTATGTGGTTGTTTCTAGAGAAGGACCAGCAGCTGCAGCCTCATGCAGTTGTCTCACCAATAGGTAATCTGCTTCAGCAGAGATGTTCACATCTGCCCACTCCCTTGGCAACAGGAGACAATTGCTGTGGATCAGCATTAGCCTACATCCTCTGGAAAGCTTCCTTGCTACGGCAGAATGCATGTTCCTTATGTAGTGAAACCTGCTTCAAAGCACTTGAAATCCTGGGTGGAGGAACCTCTCCCAAATCCTCTGTTTGCTTCGTTGTCCAGTACCCTTCCCCGAGTGGTAGAAAAGTGCATCTATGTGCACTGGCTAAGTCGGGACTCCTTAGAGTCCCCTTTACCTCTTTTAGTAGTGAATGCCTTTTTTTTAAGTTAATGATTCTGTATAATAACGTTCTGTTGTTTAAATTACTGGTATGTTTTTAGTGTCCTGACGGAACTCACTTTGATATAAAGGTATGGTGAAAATGATTGCTTTTATTCACTCAGTCAGTATTCATATTTTTTTGAAATAAAAATGATGCCATGAGCATTTGAAAATTAGGAAAATAATTTGAACTAAAGTGCACAATATTATTGAAAAAAAGATTGACAGAGAAAAAAAAGTTAGACATTCTCATGGCTTATGGAAGAGTCAGTACCTCTTTCACCTGTCACAAGCGTGGATAGGTATATAGGACTTAGGCATTGAGCACAGGAATTAGACATGTTGTCTGTATGTACAACTATTTTAATATTACTTTAAATGTCCAGGTAGTTGAGATTTTGACAATTCCACTTAGTATAATTTTTTCTTCTGTCAATATATTTGACCTCCTTTTAAAGACCATAAGGAAAGAGGTTAGGCCCTAACCGGTTTGGCTCAATGGATAGAGATCGGCCTGCTCTATCCATTCAATTGTGGTCAAGAGCATGTACCTTGTTGCGGGGACTCCCCATTGGGGGGCATGCAGGAGGCAGCTTATTGATGTTTCTCATCATGTTGATGTTTCTAACTCTCTATACCTCTCCCGTCCTCTCTGTAAAAAATCAATAAAATAATATTTTAAAAAATATATAGTATGAAAGGGGAGTGAACTGATGATTCTCGGGGAAAAAGGAAGTGGGAGGTGTGGGAAGAGACTGAACACAAACTGTGCACCTATGGATGAGGACAACGGGTGGTGGGGAAAGGGCAGAGGGTGGGGTGGGAACCTGGTTGAGGGGAGCAATGGAGGGGGGAAAAATGAGGAACATTTGTAATAATATGAACAATAAAGATTTATTTTAAAAAAATAGAAAAGAGGGTAGAATATTATAGTGAGAATATGGTATTGTGAGAAAGATAGAGAGATTATTAGGCTGACATTACATTTTATTGACGCCCATACCTACCAGCACAATACCACAGAAAAGAAACTCAGTAGAAATGAACCACCTTGTGGTTATTCTGGGAATTTTTATTCCCTTTACCTTCTCTTGTTCTCAATTTTTATTAACACTCCTGTCAACCTTTTCTTTACATTTAACCTCTGCTCAATGTCAAAAACTAGAATATCCCTAATAGATGTTTAAGCCGAATTGCTGAGCCTGCTGAGGTAACAAGTTGTGGTTAATAAATTATTATAACATTTTAGATCTGAGGGAGACTTTAAAAGGTGTTAACTCAAATCCCTAGATTGCCTCCTCAAATCCAAATTTCAGAGAAAGGGGCATAAAACTAAGGGATTTGAGAACTCAAATGTATTAAGAGGGTGTTTTGATTTAGAAATAGGTAATTTGAATTTCTAAGTTGGTGTTTATTTCATTAACTTAGTTCTCTGCTTACCATTGTCTCTTAATATCAACAGGCCTTACTCTTAAATTTCAGCAATATTTTGTTCAGGAAAAAAACAAACAAAAAAACCCCACAAAAAACATTACCCAGATAAAAGAAAATTGTTGTTGATATTTCTCATATTCTTAATTCTGTCATATCTAAAAGATGCTAATGTAATGTTTTTAGAATAAAAGGATTCTTTCATAGTTTTCTTGGTGATTTTCAAAACATTTATGCTTTTCTAATTGGAAAGCCTTTATTGAATGATCTTAACTTCTTCCTGGTGTTGGATGGGCATGGGATAGGGGAAGAAAATAAATAGAATGAAGCAGAAATGTTGGTTCTTTATTTCAAAAATTCTAAAACCTTTATTTTAAACAATGTGAGCACATGTGATTGGCATTAGTACATTCAAAATACTATAATTCTAAGTAATACACTCTATGAGACATACATTCTAAACAGAGAAAATAAAGACATAATTATAGTGTGGGAGATTTTAATATGGAAATTCTTTGAGAAGGCTTTAATAAATACAAGGGGGAAGATCTGAAAAAAAATTGGGAAAGGCTTTTCAAAAGATACATGCACAAAATAAGGAGGAGTAAATTATGAAAGAAAATGATAGATCAACAAATGTGGCTGAAATACTAATTCATAGTTTGAGAAAGTGATTTAAAAAGGTAAATATATACAGTATAAAAACAGTTAAAAGCTAAGCATAAACAACTCTATCAAATAATTAGTTACCTAAATAGATAGAACTTCCTCTGATCTGTAGGTTCAGGTGCATCTATTTGCTATGCACACTATTTGAGGCAACCTTTATCACAAAGGGTACACGCCCCTTTCTGAAGACCAACTTCCTGGCCCAGTCTTGAATATTACCTTGCCAGGAATCATTACACCCTCCATGCTTCAGCTTTGTCATATATACAAGGAAGTGGCCCTTACCTATAATGATATTGTATGGATGCAATGAGTGAATTTCTGTAAAATTTAGCATGGTAATGGTTACTCTGAAAGAATTTAATTAATGTTAACTATTTTTAGTAACATATAGAGAAAATGTAAATTTGAAAGAATGGTTCAATTTATTCAAATTAATCACTAAGCTTTCAAAGTGGAGGACAAATAGATGTTTGCAGCAGAAAGATTTTTATTGTTGTTAATCCTCACTAGAGAATATCTTTCCATTGATTTTTTTACAGAGAGTGGAAGGAAGAAAGAGAGAGGAGAAGAGAGGAGAGGAGAGGAGAGGAGAGGAGAGGAGAGGAGAGGAGAGGAGAGGAGAGGAGAGGAGAGGAGAGAGAGAGAGAGAGAGAGAGAGAGAGAGAGAGAGAAGAGAGAGAGAGAGAGAGAGAGATCGATGTGAGAGACACATTGATTAGTTGCCTCTTGCATGGGCCCGAACAGGGCTGGGGATCAAGCCTGCAACTGAGATACATGCCCTTGACTGGAATCAAATCAAGTCTGAAGTCCAATGCTCTACCCACTGAGCCAAACTGGCCAGGGCCAGAAAGGTTTTACAAGCATATTTCAGCATTTAAGAAATCAAAAAACAAATAATATCTCAAAACATCCACATCCTTTGGTGACGTCAGGGGGCTGGGGCTGAGGAGCAGCTGCTCAAGGCAGTTAGCACATATTTTTGTTGTTGTTTTCCATGTCCCAAACCTCTGGTTATAGTTTTTCTACTACTGAGCTTTTTGTCATTTCCTTTTCATTACCTGCCTGATCTCAGCAGGCCTTTCAATCTGCCACCTCCTGTTAATCTAATCATGAAGACTCTACCAAGTGAAGATCTGCATATGAATAGTGATGGGAAACAAATTAAGAAATGTATCATAAAAAGGAGGGATATCACTGCATAAAACTAGAAGCTACATTTATTTATAAATACAACACCCCCAGAGGCAACCTTTAGTTCTTTTACTTTAATACATTGCTTATAAAGTACACATTTCAATCAGGATGATGATTAATATATATAAAAAATAATTAAAGAAATATATGATATAAAATACCAGGTTATTTTTTGGCCTATGCAGATATAGGGGGGTGGGGGAAGACAAAGAAAGGAATAATTCCAAAGAATGCCATATGTATAGAAAATGAAATAAGATTATCAAAGTCCTTTCCAAATTAAGTTTATAGTGAAAACACTCTTGATACTTGATATTTTAAAAAAGAGACTTCTGAAGAAAGTTGAAAAATTTAACTTCAGAAAAAATGCATTCAATCCTTTCTGTCTGCATATATTTTCTGCATTCTGTGCATGGCAACTGCATCCTATGGCATTCATATAGATTTTGTACATGTCATTCTCCTTTGTAATTCACTTGCTTTTTTTTTTTTATTCCTTTAGCCATCAGAAGCCTTTCTAAGTTTTCCTTGAAGAAACTAGTGCATGTTAGTTTCTCTGTGAAGTCTTCTCCAACTCTATGCCAGTATTTTTATTGCCAGTATTTCCTAACAGTGTATGAACATTTTTCTCAGCATTTTCCTTATTTTATTGCAAATATTTGTTGACCACATTGGTCCCCAAATAACCCATTTGATCTTGGATGGTTTGAAGTACTCTTATTTTCCTTCACAATCCATTAACCCTGAACAAAGAATAGAGTATAGAAATATTTCAAAATTTTTTAATGGAATGTGTTTTTTACTTTCTTTTTTTCATGAAATAGATTTTCTTTTAATATGATGAGACTTAATTTTAATTTTTTTTAAAATTAAAAGAAATAGAGTAAAAAAAAAGCCTCATGATTTTGGATTTTTAAATGTCTTTTAAATATTCTTATTTATTTATTTTTATTTATTGTTGACACTATTGCAGATGTCCCTAACCCCCCACCTCCTTACACACCTCCTCTCAGCCCCCATCCCCTTTCTCTCTGGCCATCACCACACTGATGCCTGTGTTCAGAGGATATGCATATATGTTCTATGGCTAATCTCTTCACCTTCTTTCATTCAATCCCCTGCATCACCACTAACCTCAATGTATGTTTCATTCTAATAACAAGGAGAAAGGGAAGTTGTACTTATTAATCATTTTATGTCAGAAACTATTCTAAGTATAAACTATTTACTTTGCCCAACAAAGAATATAGGCATCATGACCACTATGCACAAGAAAATTCAGACTCCATAACAAAAGATGACTTGCCTAAGGCATCATACACATAGAAAAATTCAAAACTAGGTCTCTCAGACTCTTAACACCATAGCATTTTGCTTCCAAACTTCTCTCACAAGCATTATCTTTAATTAGTCTTCCATTTAAAGGTGATATTTTTATGGAGGAATATATTTGCCCAAGATATCACAATAACTAAGAGAAATAGAACTCAATGTTTTTAGGTTGCAGGCTCTAGTTATTCCATTTACTCATTGGTAAGCTAGGAGAAATGTAAAAATTATTATGAAAAACAGTGCCAAGATATAGTGAAGGGAGGAGAAAGAAAAGGGTTTACCCACGTGTCTGTGTATGTGGGTGTGTGTGTGTCTGTTTCTGCAAACTCTTTATTAAGTGATAAATTTGTATTCTTGTTCACTTTCACTATTTGTGTTTTAGGAAAAAAGAAATTATATGAAGGTTTGACCCAAGCAAAGCAAAAGCAGCCTTCATTGAAATTAAATGTTTCTCAGAAGCTCATAAGTGAGCAAGTCAGATCATTGTGGTCATTTATCTATAGTTGATTGCATTAATTTATCAAACCTTTCTTGCTTCCCCATTTTTTTTTTGTTCAAGCCAACTTCCTCACAAAGTCAGTGATAAAGTAATATTATATGATGCTATTTTTCTTTAAATAATTATCTTCTCTGACCCATGTTACCTTCCTTATTTCCTGTGTCATTGCTTCTGATCATCCTTTAGGCAGTTTAATGATGATAAAAATGAAAACTAGGGAATAGGGGGAAAAGAAGAAAAGATACATTGTATTGAAGTCATCAACTTCATTTCATGTTTGTCATTCTGAGAAGGGAGAATTTCTTAAAACATTTGGATTTTACCAATAAATCACTGGCATGTGTTTTTAGGAACAATGACATTCTTATTTTTGTATTTTTAGATTTGGTCTATGACAGCATTCTTTATTATTAAAAAAGAGACTTTGAATTATATTTACATCAACATAGATATTTGGTATTTTAGTTGAATATTCTATTAATGCTATTGTGTACTTATGAAAAATTACTATAGGTTGCATGTGAAATTTTAGGGATTTTATAGTGAGTGTAGTAATGGAAAAATTATGAACATTTAATATTATAATTTTTTCATTTAAAAAAGCAAAGTTGAATATATGAGAGTTTAGACATTGAAGACAGGCTTACTAATATTTTAAAATATCAAACTATTCTTAATTTTAAAATAGAAAATGCTACTAAGAATAAGCAGTCAATTAATATTGAATTAAGAAGAAATAGTATTTATAAGTTTGTAAGTAATGTAGAGAAAATTAAAGCACATGTAAAAAATAAAACATGTTCTGTAATTCTGTTAAACTGTTTCTAATATTTCTAATATACAGAATGAGTTAACAATAAAAATGAAAATACTGGTATCATAATTGAGCATAAATCAATAGTTATCATAAGAAATAACTAGAAACATGGTGACTCAAATGTAAAATTTTACTAGAGTTTTTAGCCTTAATCTGTGCAACTTTTTAATATATATATATTGTTTTGCAGAGGTTTTACAGTATAGTTTCAGCAGCAGCCTGGCATAGACTTTAAAAGCATATATAACTAAGCATTCAGTTTGTACAAGTCAAAGTAAATATAGAAACTGATATTTCATAAACAGGTCAGAATTGAGCATGAGATGGTTCTATGTATTTACAAATACATGAATGGTATTTGCTATTCCGACCATTTTATTAATTCCACAACATAATATTAATGTATAGCTATATTACTAATTACATCTACTTTGTGCTTCTAACTTTTGCATAGAATTATAGAATGACTAAAGGCCCAGTGCATGAAATTTGTGCACTGGTAGGGTCCCTAGGCCTGGCTGGAGATCGGGGCTGTTCTGGCGGGTGAATGGAGGGGTGATCTGGGTTTCCCTGTTGGCACCTGCCTTGGCCAGTCTGGCACCTTCCGCTTGCCGGCCCTGCCCCCTACCACAATAGTCTTCCTCTGCAGGGTGACTGGTGGGGTTTTCAGGGGCTCCTGCTGGCACCCACCTAGGGCCTGTAGACTGGTGGCAACTCCTCTTTTGAGCATCTGTTTCCTGGTGCTCAGTGCACATCATAGCGACAGGTTGTTCTGCTTTCCAGTAAATTTGCATATTAAGCTTTTGTTATCCTATCTACTAAAGAGGGAATATGCTAATTGACCCTCATGCTGTCACAAAGATGGTGGTGTTCACAGCTAATAAGGAAGAAATATGCTAATTGACTGCCCTGCCCTGAAAGATGGCAGTGCCCACAGCCAATAAGGAGGAAATATGATAATTGACTGCCCCACCCTCAAGATGGCAGTGCCCAGTGCCTTCAGCCCTGCTGAGGCGACTTGCCTTCGGAGTCCCCCAGTCCTCTCAGCCCCCCAGCCACCCAGAGCTGGCCGGAGGCACAGGCAAGCTTCAGATGGTGGCTGCCCAGCTTCCCAGGGCTGGTTGCCCAAGGCTCAGGTAACCAAGGCCAACTGAGGCTTGTGCTGCTGGCAGTGGCAGCAGCAGAGTTGTGACTGGGCATC
Source organism: Pipistrellus hanaki (assembly GCF_964339955.1). Lineage (NCBI taxonomy): Eukaryota > Metazoa > Chordata > Mammalia > Chiroptera > Vespertilionidae > Pipistrellus > Pipistrellus hanaki. The sequence continues at coordinate 191,161,631 of NC_140503.1, forward strand.
ACTTTTTCTGATCACCGAGTCACTTCGCACTCCTGAGGGCTCCTGGGCTGTGAGAGAGGGCAGGACAGGCTGAGGGGTAGCACCCCCCCCCCCCCCCCCGGTCCAGTGCATGAATTTTTATCCACCAGGCCTCTAGTATAGGATATTCTTCATGTTTTCCCAACCTGATTGTTCAGAAATGGGCATCTGGGTTGGCTTCTAATCTTTGCTACCAGACATGTTATTACACTAACATTTGCCCACCTTTCCTCTCATGAATTAGGGCAAGATATTCTCTGGCATATTCCAAACTGGGATTCCTAGGTCATATTTCATTTAGAGCAGTACATGAGTGTTTCCTATTTTCTCATATTCTATCCCATACTTGGTATTATATACCTTTCTTATCTTTGCCATTCTTCTGGGTTGGAAGTGGCATCTCAATTTAATAGTGTTTCCTTGACAACTAGGTTTTATCATCTCTTTATTATCTTTTTTATTATACTGAGCTCTGCCTTCAAACATATCCTATTGAATATGTCTTCACTTTTATTAGCATCACAGGAAGATCTCAGAGCTTTCTGGATAAGAAGCTAGAGTTTAAAGTAGCTCATATGAATATCACCTACTCTCTTAAGCAGGAAGAATATGTCTAGAGGAAAAAAAAAACATAAAACAGATGAACCAGATTAATTTCTGGACACTTGCAATCTTGGGTCAATAGAAAATAAATGATAGCTGCCATGAGGCAGAGGGCATACTATTAAAATGCCCTTCATAGGATGTCTCTGGCTAAGAATAATCTGTACTTAATAGGAGGCAGGATCTCTGAGACCTGATACCCTGAACAATTCTAGGTAAGCTATGAAATATTTGACATAAAATGGAGATGTGTCCTAATTAAAAGGTTTGCCATTGTGTGACACACCTTATAATCCTCATCTCTTCTGTGTTAGAGATACATAGCTGACATGGAAAGATGGGGACTTGGGGTATGGCCTAAGGTTACCAGACCTCTTTTTGCTTCACTGACCCTTTGCTTGCCTTTATTCTTGAAACTACTTAGTAAAACTGACATTCAGTAAGACCGCTAATTTTAGTTGATTGGATATTCTGATCCAGTATTGAGCTCATTAGTCACTTTTTGTTATTAAATTAGTCTCACTTGATAACTTAGGTGCCTTTTCAAGCATTAAAACGTTCAGTCTAGTTCAATTAAAGGCATCAGTTTCACATCCAATTCAGTGCCCCCCAAATGAGTTTGAGACCTGACCTTAGTCTCAAGGACCTGCTGTAGGGAAGATAAGGTCTGCTCCTCTCTCGTTTTATTGTTTCCCACAGCCTCAATCATTCCTGCACTAAGGCTCTTCCCTAGTTGGGGTGAGAAGATAAGAAATGTGTATAGCCAGTTAAGAGTCCTATATGACCACCACTGCATGAATTCAGACTTCAATGATGGCTCTATTGTAGGGACTTACCTGTTGCTGTTTCTAGGCCCCTTTCTCTTGTTTGCCTTCTTGAAGGTTTCCTTAAAGCATAGAAAGTCAGACCCTTGATGTGGACAATGCATTTTCATGAAAGCTGACTACTCTTATCCCATCTCCCAGGACCCCTGCTACTAGCACTTCAAGCCTTGAGAAGGGTCTGCAAGAGAGCTCTTCAGTGAGGTCTGGCATGCCTACAGAGAGGAGAGACGGTTAGCCAATTATCTGCTGAACCTTAGAGGCTTAGCCTCACAATGCATTACCCAGGAAATTGTTTCCTGTTCACACAAGGCACTGATATCCAAGAGAGAACTACTACCTACTCCACCTAATGAACTGCCTTTGCCCCTTTTCTCCTAACTACACTCATCTGATACCATTGCAGTAAACAGGAGCTGCAAGGTAGCGTAGGGAAGACAAGGGAAGGAGTACAGAACCGTTGAAGAGACCATGCTTCCATACCTGCCCCTGGGAAGGACTAGGAGCCACACTTCTGGTGTGAACCCAGAAAAAAAAGCATAATTGGATTTGCTGTGAGATTAGGGTTTGACATAGGAGCAGCTAGGACTTAATCTCTGAAGATGAATAGTAATCACCAAAATGAGACTAACCACATGAATAAATAAAAGTAAAAGAAAAGCTATGGGATTCCCAGATATTAACAAAAGGTAGACATGAGAGAGAATTGGCAGAGCCTAACAGAACAGAGGAGTTGAATGGAAATGAAGCCATTTCTTATCTGTGCCCCATTAAGGTCAGCTCCTTCTGTGAATCCGTTATGTATGTGGCTCATTTGGGTTTCTTGCCTAAATTGTCTTTTTATAGCCTCTCTATGTTTTTCTTTCAGGGGTTCCTGGTTTTGTTTTGTATTTGTTTTGTGGGAGTTTTTCCCCCCCACTTCTCTCTAAGCCAACTATTGTAAAAATTAGCCAGTCATCACTAGCTTTATTATTCATCTCCCTTCCCCAAATGTATGAAAACAGCTTCTATTTTTTTCCATCTCATTAAAGCTATTTTTCTAAAGTAGCTTCTTTAGTGTTTGTCTTACTGAAACTCTTATGCTGTTTAATAGTCCATTTTTAAACTGTTTGCTCCTTCTATTATAGCTTATACATGACACCGTTTTGTCTGACTCCTCCCACCCCAGTCTTTTCAATCACCTTATGGGCTTTGACTTTTATACTTGATACTTCAACATTGGCTCCCTCAAGGAGTTGTAAACTATTCCATTATAATTTTTGTGTACCTTTTCCTTGTTTGACTTAATTTACTCTCCAGATTGAAACTTCCATCAGGATGCTAGTGATTCCCAATGGCTCTCTCCAACCTCTGTTTTAACCTGACTTTCTACCTCATTTGCTGCTCGTAAGTTAGGTCTGTATGTTCTAAAGATACATTAAGCTTCCAATTGTTAAAATATAATTGAACATCTAGTAACATAAGTCTGTTAAATTATATATATATATATATATATATATATATATATATATATATATATATGTTTGTGTGTGTGTGTGTGTGTGTGTGTGTGTACAAATCTGTAATCTGAAATCTATCCTATAATTCTTCACCTCCTCTCTCTTCCGATGAATTCTAACCAATACCTGTAGAAAACTTCTTTTAACTGCCCTTTGCCTTGTTTGCTGTCATATCCTACACATGTCTTTATTTTAATGCTTATTTTGGAGTTGGCCCCTTTATATGTTTGTCTCTCTCATTAAAGTATATGTCTATACGGGAAAGGAATTCTTAGGCGCCTCTGTTGTATATTACCTAGCATAGAGTTTGCAACCAAAAAATATATATGCTGTACATATTGTCTGCCCTGAACTTTCAGTATGTGTATGCAAAATAGTGTTCTTTCTCTTTGTTCTTATGTTGATAAGGTCTTATCAGATCAATATATCATTTATGTAAAACATTTTAATAACTAGAAACGTAATATGCAAATATTAGCTGTGGCTAACCATCTTAATTGCTTTGTTGAATTATATATATATATATATATATATATATATATATATATATATATATATAACAAATTGATCACTAAATTTAGTATATAAATGCTTTTTCTTTGCTGTTTAACCATATGCAATGCAAATTTGTAGAAAGTCATTGATTCAATTTGGAGAACCCATTTCATAGAGAGTGCAATAAAAGTATAGGAATCTTTCAGCAAATTACCATAAAAATAAACTTAACAGGTTCTTTCTGTTTCCATTCTTACTTCATAATGTACTAGTTGCTTTTGTATCGACCTAAGTCTTTTCTTTACAAACTTACTTGCCTTTGCTGTGCACTGAGTTTCTATAATCAGTTTTTTAAACCTGTTTTCTGCAAGATATATTAATTTGTTTTTTACACCTACTGTTGCTCTTTCTTCGCCTTGCTTTAACATTCTTTCTCATTACAACCTGAGATCCTTTTGGTCTTAGTTCTCCTTAATCATCTTGCAGTATTTGCCAACATTGACCATTTTGTTTTGGACATATTTCTTTATTACCCAACTATTGTTCTACTCTAACTGCTTACTCTAACTTTTTCTTCATGATGGAAAAGGCAATAAATTTACATTGATTTATTAAGTCAGTCAACAAACACGTATTAATAGTCTCCTGTGTGTCAGCATTTTGCAAATGATAATACAGTGTCTGTTCCCAAACAACTCGCTATTGCTATTTTGATGGGAAGACATAAACCTAATGAATACAAATATAGGATCATTTTTATGGTATTGAGGGTATTGAGGTCACAGTGGAGATATTGAGAAAGGAAGGCATTCTGAATAACATGTGAATGTGTAGAGGGTTAAAATTTGTTTTTGATCTAACTGGCTGTGAGTATGGTAAGAATTTTCCAAACATTTATTCCTTTGTAAGGCGGTGGAGGAATAAATGCAGCTATGAATCACGGATAGAAAATCAGAAAATATGAATTGAGAATAATAGCTGTACATTCTCAAATGATACGGCCTTAGAAATTCCTATGGTAATTCCCCACCTTCTGTACTTTCTTATCCTTTACAAAATTATCTCACTCGGCAAGAAGCTATGTAAACTATAATAATAAAAGGGTGATATGCTAATTAGACCAGACATCTTCCCGACAATGCTGGGGTCCGAGGGAAGCCAGCCCAGGTCCCGGTGCCAGAAGGAAGCCAGTGCAGGCAGCCTGGGGAAGAGAGGCCTACTCTCGCACGAATTTTCGTGCATCAGGCTCTAGTATTTATATAATATTCTTCTCCCCCTTTGGTACAGTGTATACCTAATTCAATTGCATAACACTAAGTTCTTATCGTGGATTTTGTGATATTTTGTATTGATAGGATGTCTATTGTCAGAATGATCCTGCACAGTCTTTTGAGGACTTATGCATATGCTAAATAATCCTTCGTGACAGTTTCTTCCAATTTAAGACAGCAATTCCTTACATATCTGCCTGCTTTATTGGTAACCATCATTGGTGAATGTGAATTATCTGCAACCCGATCTAGATGAAAATGAATAATGTTGCAGATTAATTATAAATGCATCCTTACTAAAGAAATTATATGAATTTGAGACATATTGTTTCCTCAAGGTAGACAAATACTATGTTCCATGCTGTTTACAGAACAATATAGTTTTCTCACCTCCTTTACAAAATCAAAGCCAACTCTCTTCTCTCTTTTTAAAAATATATATTTTATTGATTTTTACAGAGAGAAAGGGAGAAGGACAGAGAGCTAGAAACATCGATGAGAGAGAAACATCTATCAGCTGCCTCCTGCACACCCCCTACTGAGGATGTGCCTGCAACTCAGGTATATGCCCTTGACCTGAATCGAACCTGGGACCCTGCAGTCTGCAGGCCGATGCTCTATCCACTGAGCCAAACTGGTTAGGGCTCTCTCTTCTCTCTTTATCACTATAAATGTTAACTAAACTGTTCTTCAGTTTTCCATATATAAAACCAGGACACCAACCACACTCATTTCACACAATTGTGAAAAATAATTGTATCTTGCCAGATTGCACTATGAACAATATATGACTTTGATAATTTAGTTGCACAAAGTTCTGCAACTGATGTTTGGCAGTATAATCCATTATATTACATGCCTTGATCTGTATACAAAATGTCTTAAGTTCATGAATATAATTTAAAATGAATAGAATTCAGAAATAAAATATGTTCTTAATATATAGTCAGCTTTTACAACAATGAACCTGTGACTTCACAAGGTGCATTTTCATGACAGATATAATATATTCTGTGTAGTGTGGTGATACAGTATTTTTGATGTTGATATTTTGATAATGTAATACTACTGTTTTTTTTTCCATTATTTCAATAACATATGGTAGTCTGGTCTGATAATCTGATATTTTGTTAACATTTTTTTCAAAAATTGTTTAAAAAATTAAACCTCTTAAGAGTATTGTATCATTAATATAATCTATAACCAATCATGCCCAATTGGCATGACTTAGTGATTGCATGTTGACTTATGAACTAGGAGGTCACAGTTCTTGGTCAGGGCACATGCCAGGGTTGCAGACTAGATCCCTAGTATGGTGCGGGAAGCTGATCAATGATGTTCTCTCATCATTGATGTTTCTGTCTCCCTCTCTATCTCCCTCCCCATTCCTCTCTGAAGTCTATAAAAATATATTTCTGAAAAAATATGTATATAGTATAACCAATCATGATGTCTCAATAAACTATTACTAGAGTAATATCTATTTACCTGTAAAAGCTTTCCCTAATTAATTGAGCTAATGTTTTTCAATATTTATTATTTTACCAAATAAGGAACTGCTTCTTTATGAAAAAAATTCACATAGAGTATGTGTGTTGTGTGTGTGTGTGTGTGTGTGTGTGTGTGTGTGTGTGTGTGTGTATGCCATGGTCTGCTTGTAAATTTGAAATATTTTCAATTGTGAGACCAATAGCCATATCATAAATGATTCACATGTTGCCCAGGGGTACAGTTAAAGAGTACAAACTGATGTCATGAATACATGTTTGTATAAAGCTCTATTAATAATAAATAAGTTCTCTCTTGTAAAGTTGGGATATAGTAACTGTGTCTAATAAATGCTGAGTGTGAAATGAGAAAATCCTTTACTAAGAAAATGTATTTCCAAAAAGATAGTATATATATTTTTGTTCTTTATAACAATTGACTAAAAAGAAGAATGAGCATATAACAAGGCATTTAAAATAAAATTTCTACTATATGTTGTTGGAAAATAAATAGGGAACCTCCATTAATTTCTAATTCAGTACTTTGTCCTTAAATATATATTTTCTCTCTCTAAACTGGTAGTACACTACTACACATTTATCCTCTGTGCTAAAAATATGCTCTAAGAAGAACAAGAAAAAAATTGTATTTGCCCTTCTATTTATCAGACTTCTTATGCTCGATGAGCTCATAATGAGTTTCGGCTTTCTTGTGATCTAAAAATTAGAGGGCTGAATCCTTGTATGGTGGGAAATGTCTAGGACACTGCTGTAGTTTTATAGTTTAATGCCTTTGTCTACTCAGAATACTAACGCCCAAGCCACTTATTGCTCAGACCACACAAGATCAATTCTTTTGTTTTTCTCCAGCTAAAGTTTTCTGGCTAGATTTATAATACCTTCTAGAGCATTCATTTCATTACAAAGTAATATTGCTATAAAAATTTGTATTCTGATTACATTAAATATATAGATAAATTTAGAGACATTAACAATTTTCACCAAATTGCAGATTTTTTGTCAACAACATGATTCCTCCACATAGGCCAATTTCCCCCATAGGTCTCAAGATAGAATTTTATAATGTAAGTTCAGTGTATTTCTAAATAAGTTCATATTTCTAGATTTTATATTGAAACATTTTAGATAAGACTTTTAAAAAATTATACTTGTTAATTAAGTACTTTTAAATTTTAAGAAAATATTTTTCTTTCATATTTATTGGTACAACTGGCCATCTTAATCAAATCTTAGAATTTTCCAGTGATTTCATTTTACTATGCATTATACAATACTTAGTAAATCAATTAATTTTATTGATAAGTAATGCTCATTTTTCTTCTCTCTTATATTTGTATTTTTAATGTATACATTATATACATCAGAGTTTTTATTAAACATTTATTGTTTCCTCTGGGCAGATGTAAAATTACATTTCTTTACTCCCTCCTGATTAGATATATAACGGAGTTGATGATATGCATGCCGTTTTCAGGTGAAATATTTTTTTCAATCCTCACCCCAAAATATTTTTCTATTGATTTTTAGAGAAAGTGGAAGAGAGAAGGAAAGACAGGAATAAATATCAATGTATGAGAAACACATCAGTTGGTTGCTCCTACATGCACCCTAACCATGGCCTGGGCAGGGAAGGAACTTGCAGTAGAGGTATGTGCCCTTGACTGGCAAATGCTCTATCTCCCATGAGTGAACCCAGCTAGGGCTCCAGGTGGAATTTTTAATAGCCAGGTAATAATTGGCCATGTTTTCTACTCTGACCAGTAATCAAGAAATAACGTGGAGGAGAGGGTGATTGCTTAAACTTAAGATATAAACGTATGTTATGATGTACCTAGTATAATATCTAATTCAGAAAATATTTATTAACGGGCAGTTCTAACTGTAAATTCTATTATATAGCTTACAGTTTCTGTACTGGATGTGGCCAAGTAATCTGGGTACTTACAATATAAAAGCTTGTAAAACTTGCCTGTTCAAAACAGGAAAAAAATACAAAACTTTTCTTCTCAGTCATAAAAAAAAAGATGATATAAGCAGAGCTTTAAATGACTGTATGTATGTATGTAATTCCTTGCTTATAGTTTAATAAGTGCAATTATTATTTCAAGATACATCATTAACTTATATGGTAGTTTTTCTATACATATAAAGTTGCTGCCTATTTGATATACCAGAAATTCATATTTTAAAATTATAAATAAGTGCATGAACAGGATTCTAGTTATCTTTTTGTGAGAGCATATTTTAATTAAGTTTGAATGGCAAGGAGATAGTAATTAGGATGCCAGACATAAAATCAATCATCCTTATCCAGACTGTCCATTTATGCTGATCTTTAAGTTTGAGTCATTAGCGGGTATAATATATGCCCTGGGCATGAGAACCTGAAGGCAGTGAATTTATCCCAAGTCAGATAGCCTTGCTTTCTTTTATTGAAATTTTAATGCACAAAACATTGTATAAAACCTTAGGAATTTACCTATTGACAACTATTCTCCCTCCAAAGCTAACTTTGCTCTACCTCCAGGTATTTAGAAGCAAAATGTTCTTTACAAAGTTATCAGTTTGAAGTAGAACATTTCTTCCTACTAAGTCAAGTAAATTTTAATGGTGTGGTAACTAAAACTTTTAAATGTGATGTTCCAAATGAAGTCAAAGAAATGAAATGAGCCCAGCCAGTGTGGTTCAATGGTTGAGCATAAGTCCATGAACTAGGTCACAGTTCCAGTCAGGGCATATGCCCAATGGGGGACATGAAGGAGGCAGCCATTTGATGTTTCTCTCATTGATATTTCTATATCTCTATCCCTCTCCCTTTGTCTCTCTGAAATCAATGAAAATATATCTTAAAAAAAGATATGACTCTCCTTTAAAACAAAAAGAAAATAAGTTATAAGGTAATAATAGATAAAAATGTGATGATAAATATAGTTTATATGGCAAATAGCTAATATCCAAATCACAGACACTCTCAAAATTGAAATAGCTAAATTATAAAAAGCATAAGTTATACTTATTATTTTATATAAATATATCATATTTATAAGACATTACTTTCATCTTTCTAAAAGGTACAAGAAAATAATATTAATAGGGAGAATATACTCACTCTTAGATGCCCTGTGGATTATGATAGTCTTATTAAAATATGAATGGAGACTATCTTGATATTTTCACCCTATTGTGTTATTTCTCCTACTTTCTTTTTAATACCCAAATTCCAAAATTATAGATCCAGCTGTTAAAGGGTTCTCAGCTGAAATAGCTTATGGATTGGATGCCACTAATTGATGTAGCACATCATCTCTACAAGTTGCAGATATCATATGTTACATTTTTAAATTAATATATTACATATGCGTTCTTATCCCTCCATTAACCTCCCCTCACTCATCCCCTCAGGCCCCTGTGGTGTCTGTGTCCATTGATCAGGCTTATATGCATGCAAACAAGTCCTTTACATATTTTAATTCTAAATCAATAGGAAGGTAAATATCAATGCCCAAGTGAACCAATCAGTTGTAACTGAGAGACTGGATCTAAATCTAGGAATATAAGGTAAAGCCATTTTTTTGTGTGAACAGTGCAGCCTTTTCCAGCAAATAATTACTGGGCTCCTATTCTGACTACCTCTGCTCTCATACCTTGAATCATTGTTTCCATATAGCACTATCCTGCAGACATTCTGCTTTTTTGACCATATCAAGCTATTTTCTTTGCTGCGGGCATTTTATTTGTTTCTTCTAGTTGGAATGTGTGGCTGTATACTGTATTTCCTGCAGCATTTAACCTGAGTAAGTGGTGGTAGTGGTGGTGGTGGTGGTGGTGGTAGTGGTGGTGGTGGTGGGCATTTGCTGAGCTTTTATAGTTAAATCACCCTGTTGAATTAGCATCCTTCCCAACAATATTCTTTAAGAATCCTGCAAAAAAATTATTAAAACCTGTAGTTTTCGCTCGGCAGGCATGGTATCTGGTTGACCATCGACCTATGAACCAGGAAGTCATGGTTCAATTTCCAATCACGAGGCAGCCAATCAATTATTCTCTTTAATCATTGAGATTCTCTCTCTCTCTCTCTCTCTCTCTCTCTCTCTCTCTCTCTCTCTCTCTCTCTCTCTCTCTCTCCATCCCTTCCTCCCTCTTCCTTTCCCTCTCTTCATTCCTCTCTGACATCAATAAAAAAATATATATATTTTATAAACCTGAAAAAATTATTTTATCTTATTACTGCTATAGCTTCAATGATTAGTACATTCAATTAATTTACAAATGAATAAAGTTAAGTAATTCAATATTGAAAAGTGATCTTGAATTTATGATTTCCAAATTTCTCTCTCCCATTTCTCAATTTTAAAGCCTGGATAATTATCAGTTATGTTAATTATATGGGTGAATATATACCAGTTATGATGCAAAACAATAAGAAAATCATACATACTATTAGCATTATCAGTACTTAATGTTGCTTTGACACCTTATGCTCATATTACCATTAATTTTCAAAATTCTTTCATACCAAAGGAGTGGAGTAAGATGCCTGAGAGTAAGCAGCCTAGAAACTGATTTTAAATCCTAACTGTTTTTATGTCATTTAATTTCTCTGTGACTCAGTGTTTCTTTTTATTATAAAGAGATACAACAAAATCTATAATAATAAAAGCATAATATGTTAATTAGACTGGATAGCTGAATGGCCTTCCAGACGTCATTCCAGACATCCTTCCTGACCAATCTGTGGCAGTGGGGGTCAAGAAAGAGGCAATTAGGGGTGATCAGACAGGCAGGCAAGTAGTTATGGGTGACCAGGCAGGCAGACAGAGGCGATTAGGAGTGATCAGGTAGGCAGGCAAGTGGCTAGGGGCAATCAGGCAGGCAAGAAGACGAGCTGTTAGGAGTCAGTGATCCTGGGTTGCAAGAGGGATGTCCCAGATTGTGAGAGGATGCAGACTGAGCTAAGGGACCCCTCCCCCTGCCCCGTGCAGAATTTTATGCACCAGGCCTCTAATACATTCATAATTATTTAATGGTTATCAAAATATATTGATGTTATAATCATTATGTTCTATAATAAAACATTTTAAGGTGGAGATAGTCACTAAACATTTGTTTAATTATCTAAAAATGAACTTGCACAGAGAACTAAGGAGCTTCTCAGTAAGTTGCTCAGAAAAGTTTTGACCCAATGAGAGAACTTTATAAATCTTTATGATGTCTGGTCCCCTGTGAAATATAAACACAATCTTTGTACTGACTATTCTAACTCAGTCATTATAATTATCCTGGTATCTTTATTTGTGCACCATGTATTTTCTCCACAGTATAATTCTAATTCTAATATCCTTTGTCAACTACTTCACAAAAAACTTTTCTTCAACTCAAACATAAGGGGAGAAAAATTACTGCTTTTTAGCAGTATGTGATTAACTTGTTTATTTATGCCCACAAGCAAAAGGATGCATTTTCTATTTTAAATGCATGGCACATACTACCTCATTATTGGTAATAATTGCCATTCTACAGCAAGAATCTTACTTTCAGTTTTGCTGAAGGTGGATATGCCTTTTTATGTTTGGAACAGAGAGGATGGAAAGAGATTGTCAGCCTAACCATCTGAATCCTGGGTTAAATCTTATGCACTATGTCTCAGAATTCAATGTCTTTTTTAAAATGCCACTTTTATCTTAAATTTCACTTTTATTTTGAAGTGAAGAAAAAAAGTTGATCAGACTAGGGGAAGTAAGATTGAAATGACTCGCTCACTTAAGGAGAATCATTTATGGTTTTGCATAGTTTAAAAAGCACATTTTTAAAAATAAAAATATAGCCCTAGCCGGTTTTGGTTGGTGGTTAGAGTGTTGGCCTGCCTACTGGAGGGTCCCAGGTTTGATTCTGGTCAAGGGCACATGTTTGGGCTGTGGCCCAGATCTTCAGTGGAGGGAGTGCAGGAGGTAGCCGATCAACGATTCTCTCTCATCATTGATGTTTCTAGCTCTCTCTCCCTCTTCTTTCCTCTCTGAAATCAATAAAAACTATTTTAAAAAATTTAAAAGAGAAATGTAGCCCAATTCACTACTTAAATAGATTTTAAGGATTAACGGGATGTTCATTTTATCAGGATGAGAACAGTGAGCATAAAAATTTATGAGGGGATATCTGCATAAACAATGGATCTATATTTTCCAAATGTGGGACAAACATTAACTTCATATCCAAGAGGTCTCGTGGAGTTCAAATAAAATAAAATCACAATGAGATCTAGCATAATGACATTGCTTAAAGCCAAACCTAAAGAGAAAATGTTGAATGCAGCAAGAGAAAAATGGCACATACACAAAACAATACATCAAATAATGTGATTTTTAAGGAGTAATGTGATGATTGTATATACATGTACATTGATAAATGATTGACACAATCAGTTAATAAGTTAATGCATCCATCACCTTACATAATTATTTTGTGTGGTGAGAACACAAGTTCAGCTCTTTTCACAGATTTCAAGTATACAGAATAGTATTATTCATTATAAGCAACATGCTGTACATTAAATCCCAGCATTTATTTATTTTTTAACTGAAAATGTATCCCCTGTGACCAGCACACAGAAATACACTGATCTCTGAACGCATAATAATCTGGCCACTCAGTGCATTTCTATCTCAAATGGGTACCAAAAGTATTCTAGGCTTTTGCTGGAGATCAACCACCTATTTGCCCTGAGCTTTCTATCAGCTAGTGCAAAGAGGAAAACTGATCAGGTGCAGAATTTATAGTATCTTTGATATCAAAGAGAAGTACACTGAGTGGCCAGATTATTATGAGTGCAGAGATCATAATAATCTGGCCACTCAGTGTATATTCACATGAAATGATGTGGCCTTGTTGCAAAGGCAAGGCACTGGCATGTGTGTTAATCAAAGAACCTCCTCAGCAATTCCTAGGTGTCCTTCCGTTGCGGGGACACAACCTCTGTCTGTGTTATTAAAAGTAAAGGCAAGTGTATCAGTTTGAATTTTTTAAATTGGAATTTGAGCCCTGGCAGGGTGGCTCTGTTGGTAAGAGTGTCGTCCCCAGACAACAAAAGGTTATGGGTTCAATTCCTGGTTAGGGCACATACTTAGGTTTCAGGTTTAATCTCAGTGTGTGTGGAGGGGTGCATGCTGGAGACAACTGATTGATGTTTCTCAAATGTGGGACAAACATTAACTTCATATGTTTCTTTCTCACTCATTCTCATTATCTCCCTTCATTCCTGTCTCTCTGATAATCAGTGGAAACACATCCTTGGGTGAGGGTTTAAAAAAAAGAGAATAGCCAAAACCGGTTTGGCTCAGTGGATAGAGCATTGGCCTGCTGACTGAAGGGTCCCGGGTTCGATTCCTGTCAAGGGCATGTACCTTGTTTGCGGGCACATCCCCAGTGGGGGTGTGCAGCAGGCAGCTGATTGATGTTCTCTCTCATCGATGTTTCTAACTCTCTATCCCTCTCTCTTCCTCTCTGTAAAAAAAATCAATAAAATATATTTTTAAAAAAGAAGAAAAAAAAAGAAAAGAAAAAGAAAACAGAACTTGGGCTCTTGGAATGAAATGCCTGGGTCAAGGACTCACCTGCTACTTGTTGGCTCTCTAGCTGACAATGTTCCTATGCTGATCAGATCTTCCTAGATCTCATGCTATCATTTGCCGTCTCTCTCTTGCCCCATCATACACATCAGTGTGCTTTCTGGTTCCAGTGGAAGATTGTTGCTCTTGAGTAATCTAAGCCTGCTTTGCCCGTATCCAAAGACCCAGGCATTCCTGGAAATTCATATCCCTCATCTGCCCCCTGAGGAATGCCTAGAGGGAATGCAGGAATCAGGTTGAACCTCCCCTCTGTGGGATCCTGCCTGAGACCTCCCTCTGACTAGGCTTCTCCTGCTCCTGTCCTGTTTTATCTGCACACACTCTGCTTCTCCCAGTGACCACTTTATTAGAATCCCCCTCCAGGTATCTGCATCTCAGTCTGTTTCTGGGAAACACAACCTAAAACACTGTGTAACATGCAACTACCGTGTTTCCCTGAAAATAAGACATCCTCCGAAAATAAGACCTAGCACATGGAAAGATAAGACATCCCCTGAAAATAAGACCTAGCGCAACTTTGGGAGAAAAAATTAATATAAGACACTGTCTTATTTTCAGGGAAACAGGGTAGTTCTGTAACTCCTCAGTTTCTGCAACTGCAAAAGGGATACAAAGAATATCCTTTACCCAAAATTGCTATGAGAATTAAACCTATTTAGCATAGAGGTGTGTGTGTGTGTGTGTGTGTGTGTGTGTGTGTGTGTGTGTTAATGTCTGTTCCAATATCAGTTGGACCATTGACTGATAAATCAGTTCTTGAACATTTTTACAAGGCTAGTGAGGTTTGTATATGTATTCTGATTTAGCATCATCTCATTATTTTATATTTATCTGTTTCTCAATTTATGAAATAGATAGTTACATTACATTTTTTGTTTTTTATGTATTGGATGACTTATAGGGAGGAAGATATCTTATTGTATTATTTTTGACAATAAGATATCAGTTTTATTATGAATGAACTTTTTGAGACCATTATTCTCATTTCCTTATATAAATATACACTTATTGGGAAACATGGGGAGAGAGAATCAATTGCTTTGTATTTTCCTTCATCTAAAAGTCATCTAAAAAATGATGAAAATCCAGGGTATGAATCCACAAAAAGTACAAAGAATTCAGTACACAGTAAAAATACAATACAACTCCTTTTCTATTTAAATCAAAAGGCCCTAATTCAAATTTCCAGAGTGTTGCATGAGGCACTCTCTGCATGGTTCCTGTAAGAGGCAATGATCCCCACCACCAGCGATGGGAAACCCCAGGAAGCCCTGTGTACATTTTCTTATGTCTGTAAAACTGCTTAGGCAATTCAGGTGTTATTTTGTTTCGATAAAAGGAATAATTTAATGTTTTAAAAAGCCTTTAGTTTGCACCAAAACGTACTGTCTAAACAGTTTAATAAAATGATAAAGAAAGAGCATCCCACATAAATGGATATTGTGGCTAAGTTTTGGCACCGTTTCATTTTTTCTCATGTAATGAATGAAGAAGTGTAATTCAGTGACATGAACATTTAAGTTAGAACATAGCATTTCACATGAACATTGGTCAGGTGGCTCCTGATTCACTGGAGATGTTATTATTTCTACCCCTTGTCTTCTTTCTTTAGCAAGTAAGAGTGACCATAGCACAATGAAAATGTCTTTAGAAAATTTAGAGGTTAAAAAAAAATTTAGAGAAAGCTAAACCATGTGCTTCAAATGTATGAATCCTAAATTTGGCAATTTTTAGTCTTATTTATCATTATCTCTCTCATGTCTTTCCAATGTCACTGCATTTATCTATTTTTCTCTTTCTCCTTATATATATGCTCACATACATATACAAACATACTCATAGCACTCACACTGAGTGTGCAAATATGCATAAGCATTTCATGTTTCTGTTTTCATCATAAAAGTAGTATGTTATGTTAGGTAAGAACACCTGTAGACACAGACTGCTCAAATGGAAACCTACTTTCATCCTATGTAATAAAAGGGTAATATGCAAATAGACCTAATGGCAAAACAACCAAACAACCAAAGTATAATTTGCTAATGATATGCTAAGGCTGCTCAACTGCTCACTATGATGTGCATTGACCACCAGAGGGCAGATGCTCTGACTGGTAGGTTAGCTTGCTGCTTGGGATCCGGCAGATCTGGACTGAGAGGGATGGGCCAGACACTCCCTGGAACTCTCCTGTAGATCCTCCCCGGCTGGCTTGATTGTGCATCAGTGAGGTCCCTAAGCCTGGCCTATGCCCTCTCACAATTCAGGACCAGTAGGAGGATGTTGGAGAACCAGTTTCAACCCCATCTCGCAGGCCACTTCCCCTGGAAGGTCACCAGATGCAGGGCTCAGGGCTGGCAAGTGCTGCTGTAGTAGTGAGAGGCTCGCCTGATCAGGACTGATTGGGTGTGTGCCCCAGGCAGGCACAGCGGGGCCAGGATGAGCAGAAGCAGCAGATAGGAACTGCAGGCTGCATTGGGCTGGGAGTTTAGGCCTGATCCCTGCAGGCCACATAGAGGGACCCCACCCTTGCATGAATTTGTGCACTGGGCCTCTAGTCATTTAATAAGTAGCTAAGTAAATTTCACTAATAATCAAACTTCACAATATCTTCTAATCTGTGAAATGGTAATAAGATTAGCATCTATATAATAGTGTTGTTATGTAAACTAATAATCTAGATTATCCTTATCCATATTTCACCTACCTTATAAGCATTCTGCTTCAAGAGGATGGGAAGAAATGAAAATATGTGTTTAATCATAGGTATAATGCATTTTTCTTGGCATTATATTGCAAATTCTGTAAGTGTGCTGCAAAGTTGTATTTACTAATATATTTATTTTGGCAGGTGAAGAATTAAGTTCACAGTGATTAGATTATGTGTGTGGAAGGTCATGCCCCTACTGATTGGTGAAGATGTGAATCAGACTTAGGTTTTTTGGCAATACATCAATTCATTCCAAAGTGACATTTATAGGCTGGATATGTGCTAGACAATATCCCTGTACAAAACAGACAAGGTCCTTCCCTGATGCTTCTCATGTTCCAGTAAAGAGAGAAAGAGAAAACAAGCATAGTAATAAATATGATTTCAACAATGGTAATTCTCTAAAGAAAATGAAATGAGATAATTTAAGAAATCATAACTTGAGAAAGGAGGCTTGTGATAGAGATATTGAAAAATCATTTAACAGAATTAACATGAACTGAAAAAAATAATGATAAGGAGTCCTCAGTCAATGGAGGAGGGGTGTCATTTTCCAAAACAGAGAGAACTGTAAGAGTAATGGCCTCAGTGAGAGAAAGAGAAGAATTAAAGATGCCAGTTTGATCAACTGGGAGTGAATACTGGGAAGGATTACTGGGAAGGGAAAGGAACCAATTGGGAGTCAACTTCAATTGAGACAGGATAGTAAGAAGCCAGCAAAATTTCTTATCAAGTAGAATGGGGAAACCAAGACAGCTGATTCAAATTAGCCTCATCTAACATCCTGACTCACCTGCCTCCTTCTCTCTCACATGGCCATTACCTTAAGAATTAAGTCCTTGGGACAATGAGACTCTGATTGGCATAACATAATCTTAGGAAGAAAGCCCCAGGTCTGTTAATCACAGAACCAGAATTTTGATCAAACTAGAGATAACATCTAGGCCTCAGTCACGTTTCAGCTTCAGGTCCAGAAAAGCAGCAAAACCAGATGAAATGACACCACCGGTGGCATCACGACCAGATGCAATGACCAATGACCTCCACCCTAGTGCTAATCAATCAATAGAGACCCTGAGCCTGACCCTATAAGCTCATTTGGAAACATCAGCATCTTAAGACACACCTGGAAAGCTGAAGGATATTCCATTGAGATCCTCTCCTGAGATCTCAAAAAAAAAAAAAAAAAAAAAAAGTCTTTAGAAAACAGATAAAAGCCTTTAATACAAAGCATCCAGTGTGAGTTATACATGCTCTTGCCTTCTTTCATTAGCCATATTTCTTTGCTTTCTTTCTCCTAAACTCTGAGGATCCACATGAGACTTGCAACCAAGATGGCAGTGATAGTTAGCCTGGACTAATCCCCTGGACTTATCTCCAAGGACCCTTATTTTGCCTCTGTACCTTGTTTCCTGAGTCCATGCAGCTCAGCTGGCTCACTTCTTCTGTCTCAATGGCTTTCTTTCTAGAGAGCAATGGCAGCTAACTGAGCAGCTTGCTCAGATCTTCTCTGCAAGTGTAATTTTATTTTGCCAGAGTTCTCGACTCTGAATTCTTTCTTTGCCAAACTCAAGAATTAGAGCTGACTTCACTGGCAATACAGTAGTATATTTTAGGAAAATTAAGTATGCAATGCTTTAATAAATATTCCAATGGAAATAAATCCATAATTGAGAAATGAGTGTACAGCTTATAATTTTGTTGACTGCACTGAATAAAAGCATCTGAGAAGGAAAATATAGGAAAGAAGAGGGCACCAATTCAAGCTTTAGGACACTGTAAATATTAAAATAAGCAGGAAAATTACTCAGCAAAAGAAACAGAGAAGGGCAGCATGGTCCAGATAGAAGACAGATTGTATATTCACAAAAGTCAAAGGAAAGACATTTTTTGAAGAGATATGAAAGGTCACCTCTATGGTAGTCTATTAAATTCGCAAGCATTATGAGCAAGAGGATAGTCTGTGGGCTGAATTTCAGGGATTAATGTGTGGTAAGATGAGGTCTGATTGCTCTGGGTTATGGGGAGACTTGGAGGGAGGGGATTAGAGGGAGTTATTTGGGACCAGTCTTTCAATGGATATCCTGGAAGAGGAGCATACACATGACTTAATAGCAAATAAAAAGAGGCCATATAGTAAATGTAAGAATGAACACATTAGGAAAAAAATGATAGATCATATTGGTAGCTAATGATAATGAGCAAGAAGAGGGAGAGAACAATTGTCAGAACAAAATTCTTAAGTGATTAGAATATATTTGGGTTTAGAGCACAAAGAGTAGTAAGCCTTAGACAATTTAGAAAAGTGTTATTCATCTTAAGAGAAGGAAAAGGAGAGAGTATAAATCCAGTTGCAGATAAATTTTAATGGATAGGATTATAGAACTACTGCTTGATTATATCCCTATACTAAAATAAGTGTAAAGCCTTCAGCTTCTTTTTGAGAGTTAGGAGTTTAAAGAGGGAAGAAAAGGTGCAAAATATTTGTTTTGGGAAGTGAGAAAGTACACATAGTCATTAAAATGAAGGAAGTGTCTTACAAAACATTGAGTGTATGAACCAAAGCAAAGGATCACATAACCAGAGTTGCATGAATCAGAGATCAAGATTTTCCAATAATTTCAAGTAGTTATTTAAGAGGGTCAGAAGAATTAGAGGAAAATATGGATTTTTTTTGGACAGCTTTCTAGGACCTGTCTTTGCTCTCTGCCCCAGAATGATAGATAAAGTAAGTCCTTAATTAGGTCAGTAAGTTACCTCACACAGCAGGCAGAATTTTAGGTTATGAAACATATACATTTTATATTATTTAAGAAAGTGCATAGTTTACATGACTTTTATCTAGCAAGCTATATCTCAGAGATTAGGAGGTTTATTTCATATAAGATATCCTTTAGGTAGGGTCTTTTTTTCTCTTTACCTGGGAGTATAGTTGGCAAGGATATTAGCATAAATTCATGCTACCTTTTCTTCCCTTGACTCAAATGAGTTTTTCCACCTTCCAAGGAAACAAAAACAACCAGAGGCCAACTGTTTTAACTCTTTATTCCTCAGTGCTTCTTTGTACTTTGTGTACTTACAGATGTTTTTTATATTTCTTTTTCTAAATCCTTACCTAGGGATATGTTTATATCGATTTTTAGAGAGAGAAGATGATAGAGAGATAGAGAGATAGAGAGGGAGAGGGAGAGGGGGAGAGAGAGAGAGAGAGAGAGAGAGAGAGAGAGAGAGAGAGAGAGAGAGAGAGAGAAATGAGAGAAAAAGATTGATCAGTTACTTCCTGTATTCGCCCCACTGAGGATCAAACCCACAATCTAGGTACTATGTGCTGTCCTGCAATAACTGAGCCATCAGCTATAGGATTGTGAACTTACAGCTTTTAGGTTAGAGAAACAATCATGGTTTTGTTATTGTTTTTATTTGTTTTATAAAAGTAGTATGGTTGATAAACTGAAAGTCTTAAATCCTTTAACAATATTGGAATAGTTAAATATCCTTCATTAAAAGTGTTTCGGATGTAGTGGTGTAGTAGTGCAATGATGGAAGTTAAACTTTTAGAGGTAGTAGCAGTTATTGGTGATAGTAAATTTAATATAACTATGGGGTGGAATGTGGAAGTAAAATAAAGGCGAATATTACAAGAGTTAGGTAAACCAAAGAATGGAGAATACGAGTTGAAGGGACATATATATTATGAACCCCATAATGTATATATACTTTAATAGCTAGTAGCTCAATTTTGAAAATGAAATGGATTTTAACAAACACTGCCTTTATAATTATCCCAAATGTGTATATATTTTTGAACGACATTTATATATATGGTTTGCTTCAGCTTCTATGGAATACTCACTATTATATATATATATATATATATATATATATATATATATATATATATATATATATATATGTTCCTTTAGTTGAAACTAAACCTAAAAGGTATTAAGTTAAAATACAATGTGTTTACATTACACTTTTATGAAATATTTTATAAGTTGAATGTCTGGAAACTATTATATTATAATTAGTGTTATAATTCTAAAGGCATAGAGCTTTTAGGGCTGAACCATGTTTTCTTTAATGAAATCTACCTTCCAATGTTTATTCATAAAGCCCTAATTAATTGTCGAGTGCAATCAATCAAAACAAATTGTGATACATTTGCAGAACATTGTGTAAAATTTGACCTTCACCAACTTTTACTTCACTAAGTATTCCTCATACTCCTTTGAAAATGCCCACCTAAGTCAAATGTATTTCTCTGTTGTCTTGTAGGTCATGCAGAAATACAACTAGAGGAACTGAAAAATAGGTTTATATTCTTCATTTAATAATCAGGCAGCCCTCCTCCACTCAGCAGCCAACTGATGCAGTCCTAAAAATACTAAGAAAATTGACAGTGGAGGTAGCATTGTTCGCTCCTCATAAAACTAGGTTTCCTTCCTTTTAATCAAGTAAAACAAAGAACTAGGTTTGGATTAGTGTATGACACATGCCTGCCTTTCACATTTCTGACTCTAAACCACAGTATCTGAAAACAAATAGAAAAAAACAAACAAACAGGACTATATGGCATAATTGCCAAGATATTCAAATTGAAAGAAAATATTCATCATGCACAGTGAATTAATAATAACATATGCTAATTAAGTTGCATGACAGATACCTATTGATCTTATGAACACTTCAAGAAATTCTAGGGAATAAATAAATCTGGCAAGTAAAGTATTCTAGATTATCTTTTATAGGTAGTTTATTAATATTTTACATTAATATATATGATCATAGACTAGGCTATTCAAGAATTTATCAGGAATTTTGTTTGCTCAAAATGTTGACTATACTGGGCATTATAAACTGAAAGTTGCATGTCTGTTTGCTTCAGTTTCTATGGAATACTCAACATTAAGTAAAAAATATCAATTAGGTATTATATAAAAACATAAACAATTAAGAGAAAGACTGCATTTATAAGTACTTGAAATCTCTTGAGAAGACAGACAAATAAGACAAGTACAATGTCAGTTATAATAAAATCTATAGATCATATTACAGACTCTGGAAGATTTAAAAAACCATGTTGAAAGCTCAGAGCACAGAAAGATCCATATTTTCAGAATGTTAAACAACTATTTCACAGACACACACACACACACACACACACACACACACACACACACACACAGAATGTCCTCTGCCAAAAACGTGGAGGTGGTTCCATTTCAGGCTGAGGCAATGATATGAATTAATTTATAGAGGAAAATGTTCTATAGTGCATAATAAATGTTTGGGGTAATCAAGTTAAAAAGGTGGGTTGAGCCCTACCTTTCAAATATTATGAAATATAGAGCCAGTAAATAGTTTCATGCCAATTTTAACTATAATCATTAAGCTATAATGAAGTAAGATGTTCACTGAAAAGTGCAGATGGTCGTGACTAGACAAAATAATAATTCTTTTCTCCCTGGAATGTTGTATATACTGTTTCTTTAAAAGTAAAGGAAATATGCTTAACAGGTGTGACTCAGTGGTTAAGCTTCTACGTATGAACAAAGAGGTCATAGTTCAATTCTCAGTCAGGGTACATGCTCCAAGGTTTCAGGTTTGATCACTAGTAGGGAACCTGCAGGAGGCAGCCAATCAATGATTTTCTCTCATCATTGATTCATCTCTGAAATCAATAAAAATATGTATTTTTAGAAGGAAATATAGCTTGTAATCACTAAATTGAACATGGCAAAATGCTTTTTTTCCTAATAAAACAATAAGCATTGTGGCAACATTAAGGATCCTGGGAAAAGCAAGGCAAAGAAGAATTTCAGCATTTCTGTAAGCAGCATAGATTGAAGAAAAAAATGTGACTGGCAATTGCAGCAAGGTAAGGCATGAGGTGTCTGAAGTAAAGCAAGGGAGGGAAATGCTCAACTGCAAAGATAATCCTTCAAAGAAAATTGGAAAAGTTACATTTTTCAATATCCTAAATGGATCACTGTAAAAAATGAAAGAATTTCAGTCTTTGATTGAAATATCGGAGAGAGAAATATTAAAATCCTTAAGTTCAGAAATTGAAGGGAGAAAAATGAGCCAGGTAATTGATCATTGTTTTGACGCCAAAAGAAATAGAATTTCAAGCAAGTCCAAATTCATTAGAGGACTCAGAATCTGAAAATTATTGATAAGTGTTCCAAAGAAAATAGATATCTATGAATCAGTTCCAGTGCTAGGCAAGCAGTAATAGGAAGATCTCAACAGGGCAGGATTTATGACCAGAGTGAGGAAGATCATCGATAGAGGGTAATGGAAATATAATTGTGCTAGATGGTGTAATAATAGAAATGTAATAAAAAGGTCAAAGGCTTATAGACTCATAAAACATCATGAAAGGTGAACAATTCATATGATATTTGCTAGACAAGAACAAATATGAATACAGTGTAGCAACGTTTTCTAAAGTTTAGGAATATGCTCTTTGCTAACAACCCATGCAAAATTGAAGTGATAGGTATGCTAGGACATTGCCATATAAGCCTATTTTATCTATAATAGAAATGAGAGAAATATAGACAAGTAGTAGTGTACTGTAATATTATATTAAGGTCTCTCTAATTCTGAAGCATTATGTTGATCACAAAGTAGTTAGGGAATATTTCTATTTTACTACCCACAATAAGAATTTTAGAATGAGTGCAAAATTTAAATTGAGACTTGCCATAATAATATTTATATTGACCAAAGGGATTTTAGATATTTAAGATCAATGCTACAGTAATATAGAAAGACTATTTAAAGTGTTGTGAATAGAACACTCTTTTTAGCCTTCCCACCATCACACACACACGCGTGACATATTTTTCTAATACAGTTTACTTTATATGTGATATTTACATTTGAAATATCAAATCGACAGAAACGTGTTAGCAATTGATGCCAAGAGTTACCAATTCCTATAACTCAATAATACAATAGAAATAACACCAATAAAAAAGAAACAAAATCATGAAAAGTTAATTCACAGTAAAGGAAACACCAATTGCCAAAAAATAATTTGAAGAAAAGGCTAAACCTCAATAATGATTAGGGGCATGCATATCAAAATTTATTTTAAAATAACATTGTATGTACTTTCTGTCATAACAATTAATGACTTATAGATAATACCAAATGCTGGAAAATATATGGATCAATAGGGGTATTCATTCATTTCTGTGGGGTAGGAAATAAGTTTTAGAAATTTCATTGGTACTATGTATTTGAATTGAAAAGTCACATTCTCTAGTACTCAGAATTTCTCTCCTTTGTATAACCAAGATAAATTTTACTATATATGAACCAAAAGACAAGGAAAAGTGTGCTTATACCATTGTTCTGTTAGTAATAGTTAAACACTAACCTGAAAATTCAAATACCTTGTGATTAGAAAAATGGATACTTAATTTGTGGTGTATTAACATGACACATCTTATGGTGGGGTTGGCAATAATATGGATGAATTCTAGTAATTAAATGTTGAGTTGCCAAAATGGGAATAGAGAAGAAAAACTATAACATAATATTATGTAATGTTCCATGTCATTTGGACATACATATATGTGAAACAAAACTTGAAGTTAAAGAGGAAGAGAATTATGATTTTGACCAACAGAAAAATCTCTGGGGAGGTTAGGTTCAGAGTAAGGAAGAGTAAATGGGTATATGTAAAAAACAAATTTCATAGCTGTCTGAGAAGTAAGTTTATAAATTTGAATCATATTGTAATAAATGTTCAATTAAATTACTTATGCACTCTTTAACATAACAATGCCATATATAGAAAATAGGATTAATATATTAACTAGATTTATAGTGTGTCTGAGGGAAAAAAAACCATCAGAAGCAATCTGTGATATCAATTTATATAATGTATATAATTAGGAGGTAAAAATACAAAAAATAAGTCTAGTTTGCCACCAATAATTTTATGTTACTTTAAGTTCGTGATGGTTAAATATATGAATAGGCCTTCACCTTTCTATAAGTCAACTTTCTCAAACTTTCTTACCTTCATATTTCACATTTGGAAAATAAATAAAATTATATTAATTTGCTTAGTTGTTTGGTACAATAAATGTAATTGTGTGTGTGTGAAAAAAATGGCCAGTGTATTGTCTCAGTAAATATTAATATTATAATCTCTAGCTGTGTCAGACATTCCCTGCCACTAATAGCATTTAGATAAGACATTCCATTAAATCAGAGATTTTGAGTTTCAAACAAACATTGTCTTTTCCATAAGCTCCTCCTTCCAGTGATGTCCTCAGATGTGAATGGCAGACAGATGAGTAATTTGCGGCAGGGCCTAGAAGGAGGACGGTAAAGGGGGAGAATTGGGGGGCATCTATAATGTTGTCTAAAATAAAAATAAAATAAAATGTGACCATTTCACATATAGCCTTTAATGAGCTCAGGCAAATACCATCACTTTCTCCATAATGATGTAATTTATCTGAATCATTAATATAAAACAATCTAACTACAAGCTATTGATTTAGCAGATACAAAAGATATCAGGCAAGATGAAAAAGTAGAAGCAAACATAGGGAAAATTCCCTGATTAATGAGAAAAAGGGTGGCATTTGCTTTCAAGTTGCTTGAAAACTTCAAGTGGGCTTCGAATTCATAAAATCATTCGCTTGGAAAAGGTATAGCAAAATCCTAACACAATTTTTATACCTTTATCCTGAAAAAATGTAATTGATTAAAAAAAACAAAAGCAGCTCACTGAGTTTCTTGAAGTTCTGGCTCAAGTTTCTATCTATCAGACAAGATCATAAAGTGTTCTAATTATTTTAAGTGCATGCAATAATGGCATAATAACAATAAGCTTCAGTCAAATGAAAATAAATAGGTAAGAAAAAAATTAAATGTATGAATGGCTGGTGATAGACTACATATATTTTTTTTGTTTCTCATCTTATTGTTCTTGCTGCTTGAAACCACAGTTCATGTATTGGTAATTTTAGGTTTAATTCTTTATATCCAATATCATCATAGCCTTCCAGGTTCTATTCTGTTCATGACTCATATGATTAGTTTTGATCTCTGGCCTCATTACTGAATGTTCTGGCATATTAGTCACGTTAGCTATTTATTTAGCCTGTAAACTTTACCTAGGAGATTCAGAAGGATAGCGTAAATTGAAATTCATAGTTTCTCTTTGTGATAATTTGTGTCTGCTACAAATTCATGAACTTTATGTTATTTCATTTCATTTATGTAACTATCAATAAGCTCATTTTGCTCTGAGAAGTCTCTTCTAATCAATTTTAATAATATGTTTTAATTACTCTTTCTGCACAACAACTACCTTCAACATTTTGTCTATTAAAAACTAATAAGTTAAAAGTTTCTTTTGTTCTTTTTTAAAATATATTTTATTGATTTTTTACAGAGAGGAAGGGAGAGAGATAGAGAGCTAGAAACATCAATGAGAGAGAAACAGACCAGCTGCCTCTTGCACACCCCCTACCGGGGATGTGCCGGCAACCAATGTACATGCCCTTGACCGGAATCGAACCCGGGACCTTACAGTCCGCAGACCGACACTCTACCACTGAGCCAAACTGGCTTCGGCAATAAGTTAAAAGTTTTCATAGCTATGCTATGGGTTCTAAAAATCGAAGAAACTATATAAATGAGGGCTGTATTGCATGAATTAAGGTGTACTTAATGTTGTTAGTTATGATTCAGTCTATACAGTGTTTTTAATTTACTCTTATGATAAAAAGTTACAGGTTTCTTACTATAAAAGGAACAAAAAGTCTGATTATGTGACATGGTTTTAAAGTGTAATTAACTTTTAGATTAGTGCTGAAGAGAAGCTACTTCTGTTGTCCAGAAGATGACTGGTACAGTTTTCTATCTATATGTTTTGTTTTGTTCTTTATTTATCATTAATACTATTACCGTGGTTACTAATCTTTTACTGTACAACATCTAATCTCAAGTGTTATTGTTTTTTAAATTTCAGATATTATAGTTTTCATTGCCTAAAATTTATTTTGGTTACTTTCTATATCATTCATTTCATCATTATGTTCATGTTTTCCTTTAAATACTCGTTCATGATAATAATAGCAGTTTTAATTCCCCTGCCTGCTAATGTCATCATTGATATAATTTCTGGGTCTGGTTCTGTTGTATTATAGTGTACATTTTCCTCCTCCATATATCTAGTAATTTTTTTTTTACTTTATGATGGGTTATTGTATATTTTACATAATTAAGTATTTAAACTCAGTTATCTTTCTTTAAGAAGCATTGGGCTTTTATTGGGTAAGTGATTATATTGCCTTGCAGTGAAATTTCATATATTAAAATCTTGTCTTACAAAACTTTAGTAGAGAAGATCTAGAATCTCTTTTACTTGAGAGATTTGAGCCCCTGAACTAAGATTTGTCCCTTATTATGCCTCAGATGAATGGCCTGATATATACTCTAGCTTCTGGAAACTTACAACATTATCAGTAATTTATGAATTCTTGAGCTTGGTTAGCTCATATCTCCCACTCTGTTTTGCTCAGCCTTGTTTCTTTCTTCTCTATGTATGCATACCATCATACTTTGCAAAAACTTGAGAGCAGCCCTAAGCAAATTTCTGGAGCTTTTATATTTTATTATTTATCTGTTTATGTATGTATGTATGCATGTACATGTGTATATATTTATTCATTTATTTATGCATAGTTTACACCGCTCTGGGATTCTGACTTGCACATTCAATATTTCTCAGCTGTTTGATTTATTGAATCTGTAATCAATTTCAGTCTCTTGCACCCAGTGTAATTGCTATGTCCTGCTTGGGATCATCATCTCGTCTCAGAATCCCATAATATGTCCTCAGGTTGAAGGATTTGAGTATCATAAGGAATATCTCATTTATTTTCCTCTTTTGTGGGTCATAGTTCCACAATGCCTATTGTACAATTGTTTTATATATTTTGTGTAATTTTCTCACTATTTTAAAGGGAGAATATAATTTTGTAATAACCAAAGCTTCATAGTCTTTTCAGAAAGCAATTATACATACCCATAAATTATTTTCTAAAATATATACATAAGAAGTAAAATTCCATCTGCTTGGCTCAGTGGTTGAGCATTCACCCATGATCCAGGAGATCCCAATTCAATTTCCAGTCAGGGCACATGCCTGGGTTGCACAAGAGAACTAAGAGCCAAGATCCACATGACCAACAAGAGTCCCAAGAGAGGGAATTCCTTTATTAAGAAGGTTATGTATCCACAGATGTTCTTATACTTGCAGTGGTCAAGCCCATTCTGGCCAAACATCTGTGTCTCCAGGTGTGATCGACAGACTAGTACCTTTTCTATGTCCCCCAAATTTACTGGACACGAGTCTATTTTCCCTTTGTCCTCTCCAAATGAGTGCAAATTGAAGTTACCCAAATGACATGCTTACAATTTCTAGCCTTCCCTTTGCTTCTGTTCTATTATTACAATGGTATCATTTTTGATAGACAGTAGACTCACTAAGAGCCCTTTTCTGACCAATCCAAGAAAAATACTTTTAACTGTTCAAATTAAAACATAAAATTCTTCCTATTTTGAATTTACAAAAAGAAATTTGTGCAAATGAGTTTGCTTTAGTTTATTATAAGAAGCTAGAAATTCATGCAAGAGTAGGCCTTCCTTCTCCAGGCTGCTGGCACCGACTTCCCTCTTACACCTGGGACCCGGGCTTCCCTCACAGCCCCGCTCCGTCCAGAAGATTGTTCAGAAGGACTCCCAGTCTAATTAGCATAGTATTTTAGATAATGCTAGTATATATACTATTGCTTTATATTTTATAATAAATATAACTTGTGCTCAGTTAACTTTCTCATGAAGGAGAGTTTTAAATTTTTGTAATAGCTACCTAAAAGAACAATGAAAGCAATTGTATATTTAATATTTGCTCAATGTGTAGATTGGTGATCCTGGAACCCAAGAAAATAATTGAGATGTGCCCTATTGAAGCAGTACATATACTTTAACAGATAGCACAGGCCAGTGCTATACACTCTGTTATTTCATTTTCTCATATTGACACCATAAAAAAAGAGTGAATATAAATGTACCTTTTTTTCATGAAAATTGGTCCTGTTCTATGACAAACTTCAATGTGATCTTATATAGAAATTGTATCTGTTAGTCATCATATAATTCACTAAAGAGAAGTTTGTTGCTTAAAATTATGTATGGAAATGACTTAAATATTATTACTTTTTCAGCTCTCAGAAGTTAAAATTTTTCTAGAGAACTTCTATCCCATTTGTCTGTCTCTGTAGAGTCTTACATTATAGGGTATGTACATACAGTATCACTATGCTATTTGACTGTATAATTTGTTCTGTTAACACAAGCTGGGGTCTGTTAACATAAATTAGTGGGGGAATTATTAGTCAGATATATTTGAAAGGGATTGAATAACTAAATGTTCTCAAGATATTAAGTAAGTCTATAAAAAGGTCTGATGTTTTTATACCTCTTTTTCTGAAAGCAACAAGTTCACCTCTAGTTATTAAAGCTCATGACAAGCATTATTATTAAAAACTAGAGGCCCCGTGCATGAAATCCATGCACTGGGGGGAGGCGGTGTCCCTCAGCCCAGCCTACCCCCTCTCCAATCTGGGACTCCTGTGGGATCTGACCTAAACTGGCAGTTGGACATCCCTCTCACAATCCGGGGTTGCTGGCTTCTAACCGCTCACCTGCTTGCCTGCCTGATTGCCCCTAACCACTTCTACCTGCCAGTCTGATCACCCCTAACCACTCCCCTGCCAGTCTGATTAACAACTAACTGTTCCCCTGCTGGTCTGATCACCCCTAAGTGCCCTCCCATGCTGGACTGGTCACTCCCAACTGCCCTCCCCTGCCAGCCTGATCTCACACCCAATTGCCCTCCTCTGCTGGCCTGATCTCACTCCCAACTGCCTTCCCCTGCTGGCCTGGTTGCCCCCAACTGCCCTCTCCTGCCAACCTACCTGGCCACCTCCAACTGCCTCTGCCTACCTGATCATCCCTAACTGCCCTCTTCTTCAGGCCTGATCTCACCCTAAACTACCCTCCCCTGCAGGACTGATCTCACCCCAACTGCCCTCCTTTGCCAGCCAATTTGGTTCTGATTGGTAGGTTTCTATACCTGTCAGTGTCAAAAGCTCCGCCTCCTAAGCAGCCATTGGCTCCTCGCAATTCACCCAGATTTCGTTCTGATTGGTCATTTCTATGCCAGTCAGCATCTCCGGGCCTATCTCTGGGACTGATCATAGAGGTGGGTCTGATCAGCAGCCACACAAGACTTGCTGGTGAGCAGTTGAACTGCTGACCTCTGGGAGAGGTAGAGAAAGAAAGAGAGAGAGAGAGAGAGAGAGAGAGAGAGAGAGAGAGAGAGAGAGAGAGAGAGAGAGAAAGAGGCTTGACTGCTGGAGAGGGAGAAAGAAGCAGGGTCTGATCACCCTGCTTCTGTCTCCCAGCCTCTCCAGCAGCCACTGCCACTGCTGATCAGCAGTTCCTCTCTCTCTCTCTCTCTCTCTCTCTCTCTCTCTCTCTCTCTCTCTCTCCCCAAGAGGTCAGCAGTTCAGCCATTCACCTGCTGCATGCACAGCCTGGTGAACAGTTGAACCTCCCAGTCGTTGCAGATGTGATGGACACAGGGTTTTTATTTATTAGAACTAGTGGCACAGTGCAAGAAATGTGTACATGGGTAGAGCCCCTAGGCCTGGCTGGTGATCAGGGCTGATCAGGTTCCCCTGCCTCCCAGCTTCCCTGCTGCTGGCCATCTGCCATGTTCTACACCGCCCCCTAGTGGTAGCACATGTCATAGTAAGTGATCAAATTCCCAGTCTCCTGGTCGAACTTCTGAGGGGACAACTTGCATATTAGCCTTTTATTATATAGGATTCCTGGGTTTATAAAATGAGTTTAGAATGAAATGAAGTAACTATTACTTTAGCCAAGCCCCTTACACTTGGGTTTTTCTTAGGGAAACCCAATCCTTATTGTCACTGTGATGTCAGGG
Source organism: Pipistrellus hanaki (assembly GCF_964339955.1). Classification (NCBI taxonomy): domain Eukaryota; kingdom Metazoa; phylum Chordata; class Mammalia; order Chiroptera; family Vespertilionidae; genus Pipistrellus; species Pipistrellus hanaki. Next base: position 191,192,231 of record NC_140503.1, read on the forward strand.
AAATATGTGTATCTCAGGTTCTGCTAGCCATAGCTATCATTAACTTTGCTAAAAGCATACATTCAGTGACAACTTTTTAATTGTATAATTCAATAAATTTCTTCTTTCCTTTGCTTAATGTATTTTGAGATGATTTCTATAAGAATTCTACGTAACATATATTTTAAAATTACTCTTAAAATTATGTAATTGATAATTATTAATTTGATAACATGAAAATTGACATCATTTGTATATTTGTTGAAAATTTTTATTTTAAAACAGCTAAGGTATTGATAACACAATTCAAGAGATGTTTTAACACAGATCAGAACTTTTGATATGTTAATATGTGATATTCCTCAAAGAAAAGCTGTTTATTGTGGAATTATACAGCCTTATTTGAAAACAGCCATATTTAACCACTTAAATCTCTCAGGATGCTTGCATTCATTTACAGGGATTGTAAAAACTGGGTTAGACTTCTTTTTGTAAAGTTTTGTTGAAACACAACTACATACAGTTTTCAATATATTATCTTTGGTTCCTTTTGTGCTACAGCAGCATTGTTGCTATGAAAACTCTATGCCCCACAAAAAGGACATATTTACCATCCCGCAATATATAGACAAAGTAAATTGCCTATTTATATGAACAGTTTGGGGGCATCATATTTATATTAACTCTTTAAAAAGCATCCAAATCATTGAATTAGTCATTTAATATGAACAAGACTATTAGCATAGGTTACCTATTAGAAGGCTAGAGAGGTATCAGAAAACCAACATTCATTAAATATAGGTTATTTATACATACTCTAGTACTTATTTAATCTCTGGGAATCTGGGCTACCTTGTTATTATCTTGTTACTGCTAAGACCAAGAAAAATACAATATAAACAGGAATAAAGTAGTCTAGATTCTCTTTTCGCTTGCATTCAGTAGATCTGAAAACTGTTAGGTTGTTTGCATAAGATCGTTTGATATATGCACACGAAGTCATATTCATTTCTTTCAGAAAGAACTTAAAACTTGCATCATATTCTATTAAAATGAGACAGGTCAAGTAGTTATTTCTGTCTCTTGTCTTTCTTGTGAGACATGTAGAGATTCTGAACATGATGGGTTTTAATAACCAAATCCCTCAATTTATCTGCAGGCAAAACTCTAGACAGATGGTGATATTCAGCTTCCTTTAGATCTCACTCAATATTTTAATTAGATACTTAATATCTATAAACCACATTATATTTGACTGGGTAGGGGAAGCATTAATAAATGATGTTATAATAAAATATGTTGAGACTGAACATATCCATCCCAAGCTCTGATTTGTCACATTGATGAAGTACATCTCTCTGGCACCAATTTTAATACATAAGTTGGTTTATAAAGCATTTTATTCTAAATGCTTTTGAGAGCATTGCCTTCAGGGGCACAGAATAAAGGATTTCTTTAAAGTAAGCAATGATTTTAATGTAGCAATATTTGGGGTTCACTTGCCTTTTAAATTCTATGTACACCATTAATTTGAATCATTTACCAGTGTCCTTCCTTTAGGCATTAAACTTTGTAAGGTTTTTTTTTATTCCCTTTTGACCTGCTTTGCAACTCAGGGAAATTATTCTGAAATAATTATCCCAAAAGAACTTAGTGATCAGTACATCAGCAGACTTGTATGTCTTGGGAGCAAAATCAGCGAATTAAGAGGGCATTTTATAAAGAACAGGTCATTTAGGCTGGTTCAACTCATGTACCTGCAAGCAAAACCATAATGGAGAGCTATTTTCCTAATGTCCTTGAGTATACTAGAAGAAAATCTTCCCAAGTATTGTACCCAAAGAGCTCTATTCATCTGAAATTAGGTCAAACTATTAAACTCACCTCTGTTTGATGTAAAATAAAACTGCTTATTGCAGATCTAACAAAACACTTGGTTTCCCATTAGGTTGCCTTCAAAGAATGTCCTAGATAACCTTAAGGCAATTTAGAGCACAAGCTAACTTCAATTCTTTTCTGCTATAGGCCGTAAGCCCATTAGAATATAATTGAAAATGTACTGTTGCAAAAACATAGTCATTTCTTGCTGATTATGTGTTTCTTTCAACTTATCACCTATCCTTTAATTTCTCTATATTTCACATATGGCAGAGGCTATTAAGATAACTAGAAATAAAATAACAGAACTAGGTTAATTAATATTAAGGTGATGAGGCTTTTTGAAATGGACAAAGCTATGTGATATAAACACAACTCCTGCCTATCTTCCTTCTTTCTTCTCTCTTCACCTCTCAGTGTATTATAACTATAGATAACTTCATGTAGAACTATGTTTTCTCCTTTCATTTCTTAAAATGATAGGAGATCACTCTAATCTCTATTTTATACTGAAATTTTTGTGAATAATGTAAAAATACACATTCTTTAACAGAGGAAAAATGGTTATAATGTAGCTGCACCATCAAACAAAATCACTTGAGAGCACATGTATGTTGATTAAGTATACTGTATTCTACGTTTTTTGTTTTTGTTTTTGTTTTGTTTTTTTGTCTGCAAGACAGATAAAGGTAAATTAAACAACCTGGAAGATTTCTCTGCTATTTCATAGCAAGGCTGCAGGGAGAGGCTTCAACATAGCTTTGAGAATCACCTGAAAAGTATTCATTGGCATATTACTATGACAATAGCTGACAACATAACAGTACCAGGTAAGTTTTGCTGCATGACAAAAGATCCCCAAATATGTTGGCTGGACTGCTATTTTAGTTCATGATTGGTCTGCATAGTTAATCTGGTGGTGAAGCTCAGTTCCTTCCAGCAGGGCTCCACAGAGTTGGCAGGTTGGCTGGCTGACTTGTATTGGATGACCTCCTACAGATGTTTGCTATCAGCTGGATTTTGGCTGGGATAATATGGCTTATATCATCCAGTTGCTAGTCTGAACTGTTCATGTGGCAGATGTATTCAAAGAGCAGTAATAGGGCAGAATTCAAAGTCCACAAACCTTTAAAGCTTTTTTCTGATGTCTAAGTGGATACTTTTCTATTGTCCAAAGCAAATGATAAGTTCTTCCCAGATTCAAGGGGGGTAGAAAAGTCTCCACATTTTGATGACAGTCACTATAGAGTCTCATTGTTAGAGTGATAATATATGAAACATAAGAACTTGTAGGGTTATTTTTCATATTCTATCAAATGTAGCACAATATTTGAAATATTTTAATATTAAAAATCAAAACCAATTATTATAAATTAAAATTACAAATTTAATTTAGCAATTCAATTTATAGATATCACAAATTATAATGCAAGTTACATATACATAAATACAAATATATATATATATGTGTGTGTGTGTGTGTATGTGTGAGTGTGTATTTAACATATATTTAACAAAACACTTGCTTAATAAGGTACAATCGTGATATATACATTTGATTTGGTATTTATAACCTATTGGTATTTAAATTTTTTGAACCTTAATTTAAAGACAAGCATGCTTAATTAAATGGAAATCAAAATCAGATAAATATTTAGGTAGGATTTTATTTTAACAATATTATGTTTATTCTGTATTAATTTCTTTATTTTGTAGATACCGTTTCTCTAAATATTTTCTAAACTTAAATAGACATGCTAGGAAATAATATTTCTCCAAATTTAAAATAGTCAATATAGCTCTTTCTCATATTTTTCTATTGTTTTGGTTTCAATTTTTTCCACCAGAATGTAGTCTTGGAACTTTGGTGAATTGTACTATTATTCCCAAGTTCTTATTTTTCTTTCTTGGGAGTTCCATATTCACCCACTCCACCAACATCAGGCTTTACAATATGACCTGTGAATTTTCACCCAGAAGGAGGAATAAACTTCACTTTCCATTGTTATCCTTGGTGATATTAAGGAGACAGAGGTATAAGGACCATGTGTGTATGTGTGTGGGGGGGAGGGTGGACCGGAAGTAAAACTTGCTAAGGCAACCACGCTGGGTGTGGGAAGAAGGGCTAGATATAGAGATAAACTTTAAAATGAATGGGTTGTTGCTAAGACAAGCGGCTTCCAGATAACCAATCACAAGGCAATGAGACTTATAAACCAATCCCAAGGATGTTGCTAAGGCTAAATTTTTTGAAAAAACTAATAAGGAGCTAACAAGGCTGTATCCACCCCAGGATCAAAACCAGTGGGCTTTCTCTTGTCCTCTCTCTTCTCAGTGTGCTGGATTCTTGGGCTGATGGCAGGAGACCTGCTCCACTGTGCTCACATGGCTTATGGCCACATGGAACTCTACACATGGACTAATAGACTTTAACACCCGCCTATAATATGAAAAATCAGCTTTGGATACTAGCCCACTCCTGGAACCCTAACTACACATTTCCAGGGCTGTCTTTTCTTAACAAACCAGTTCCACCAACCTTTTTGTCTGTGACTGCATTCTTTGCTTTCATAAGACAATGAAGTTGGACTCAGACCCCACATTTCAGTTTCAATATAACCTGTTTTAATTAAGAAAATTTGAGTGCAAGTAGCATTTGTAAACTTTTGGCAGAGATGTTAAGATATCTGTATGTTTTATCAGAACTCCTTTGTTTTCTTCGGTAATAAGTTTAGGCATATCTCAGATAATATACACTTCAGACAGGGTCCTATACAGAAAGAGATACAGTATGAGGCAAATCAAGACTAATCATCAATGGGCATGTAAAGTAAGAGAGAAGTTAACATTTTTATTGTAAGCCACCTATATATATTTCTGAGATGTTAACATGCAAACTGACTCCCATGCATTCTCTCCTTCGTGATCTGAGAAATACTTTTGGTTATGCTAATATGTCAGCATGAAAGGGCTGTTGGTTGAGAACTGAAGTTTTGTTCAACAATCTAGACATTTTTTTTCTGTGAACAACTTGGTCTAGAACTGAATTGTCCCAAATGGGAGACATTCTAAAACCAAGGTTTCTTTCATGCACTCCACCAACATCAGACTTTACAATATGATCTGTGGATTTTCACCCAGAGGAGGAATAAACTTCACTTCCCATCTTCCCATTATTATGCTTGGTGATATTGAGGAGACAGAAGTACAGGAACCATGTGTATGTGTGTGTGTGTGTGGGGGGGGGGGGGGGGCGGGAAGGGTGGACCGGAATACTGAAGAACTAAAATGTAAACAAATTTGCATTTTATTTTTCAAAAATACTGGCATTAGAGAAGACACATGGAGTTGTTCAGTACTTGATATAATAAAACAGAAGTGATGCCCATGAGTCTAAATTATTTTGATTATCATTGCCCAAGATAATCTGATAATATAATGATATAGTTAGTTAAGAAGGAATTTAGAAAAATACTTTTTATTAGAATATCCATACATCTTTTAATGAAAACATTTCAAAGTTTAATAGGTAAAAAGCATTGTATAAATCAAAATTACAACACAAAGTGCAATAATTATACAGGTAAACCAACAGTATTGATAGTATTCGACCAAATTATGAGTTAATACTCAAATTAACATAATGAATAAGGGAAGACCTGCAATCAAGCATTCACACACACATGCATATAGAGACACGAACTCTTCATTTAACGACTGACCTTTCTCTTATTAAAAGTAAATAATTATAAATCAGTACAATATTAAACTAAATTCCAAAAAGTGAAGAAACTTCATTTAGAATTGATGGCATCTAAAGTGGTAACTACATTATCAACTGAAACCGTACTAGGAAAGGGCATTATTTTCATTAAATTTCCTTTCATGATTTACAGAGAAGCATAATGATTCTTCCAGTTATATTTGCATACTTATGTGGTACTTATTTCCATAAATATTTTGTTATTATAAATATACATCATGCAGTTAGTTGCATTGTTCAAGTTTCTTAAACATTATAAAGCGTCTTTTTAAATCTAGACTAAGAAACATTGCATATGATAAAATTTATCAAAATGCCTAAGCATAGACACAATTCTTTAGTTTTCATCAGAAGCAGTAATACCTATGCTTGAACAGAAGTGATTATTTAGCCAAAATTATCAGGACCTCAAGATTGGCTTCTAGTATTTAATGGAATATGATATGTTATTCAAATAAATCTAATTTATTTAAACAGAAACATATATAAGGACTACTCGGGACTTTTTTCAGTAATCTCGTGAAAATTTCCTTGCCTTTAATAAGAATATACTTAGGCATTAGAGATTGTAATGGAAAAGATGCATAATATATTAAATACTACTAATAGTACTAATAGAAACATATTTTTCAGGGACTTTATATTTATTCTATGATTTAAAAAAATATATATTTTTACTGATTTCAGAGAAAGGAAGGGGGGGGAGAGAGATAGAACATCAGTGATGTGAGAGAATCATTGATCCTTTGCCTCCTGCCTGCCCCTTACTGGGGATTGTGCTGGCAACTGGGCATGTGTCCTGACTTGACAGGGAATCAAACCATGACCTCCTAATTCATAGGTCAACGCTCTGCCACTGAGCCAAACTGTTCAGGATAGGTTTTGTACTGAGATCTTACATTTTACTTTAAAATAAAAAATAAAGGAGTTTTATAAAACAAGTAAAAGTATTCACTTGTCATTTGACTTCTTAATATTTTATTTCACTACATTCATATTTAATCTGAAATAAAATATGTAGTTCTATAAAATATACTTGATTTATATGTAATAGATGTATAAAAACTAGCAAAGATTTACATTCTACTGACATGGATAGGAACTGGTTAAAACAATATTAAGATCTAACTTCTTGGCTTTGAGTGTCCTAATTTCCAGGGCTTAAAAATTGTTATTTTTATGTACTAAATATTAAAGAACATTTTTGAGTTTTGGGAGAATAAAAATTACATTTAAAACTACTTAATTTTTTCAGGTATGCATTAAACATTTATCTTTTGTTACCTTCTCACTATAATATTATAACTTTATTAAGTAATCAATCCATGTTTTAAAGGAAAATTAAAATATCCCAAAAAGGAAAAAGGGGGATATATGTAATACTTGCAACAATAAATTATATATATAATCCCAAATGATTATTAAATGAGGAAGCATTAAATCAAGTCTAGTTTTTTAATCACATCACAATTTACCATAAATGGAAGTGACTTAAAAATATTTGTGATCAATTGCTAGCTAAATAAAGAGAAGTAGTCAAACTTATGATATAAGTAAAAGAGATGAACAGTTTAAGTTTATATTATTTAGCAGAAATGCATTGTTTTAGGATCCTATGAATCACCTCAGGGTGGTTTGAGGGTTCTGTGGGGCATAGCTCTAGAGAGTGAATAATTTATTATTTTTATCTCAGTAAATACTATTCTAATTCACTTACATTAGAATTAAGAACTATACTGGATTTTCGTTTTAATAAGTCAAAAATAATTTGGTCCATTTTATCATTTAAAGTATGGGTCTAAAGGGACACAGTGTGATTAATTATCACTGGTATACATGTATTTATCTATACTCCTTCTACCCATACATGTTGCTCATTGCTGTAGTGTAGAGTGATGATGATATAGAAATGGTTACCATTGGAGAGATACTTTTGAGACAATGCATGCAACTCCTTGTTAATGTATGCGAAGTGAAATAAGTCAGACAGAAAAAGCTGAGAACCATGTGATTTTCATTCACAAGTGGGATATAAAACTGGAACTTATGAACACAGACAGTAGTGTGTTGGTTGCCGGCAGGGCGCGGAGAGAAGATCCTAATATGAGGTGACAGGAGAAGATTTGACTTTGGTTGGCGGACACATACAGACTTTGTAATTTATAAATCCACACATGAAATTTATATGTTCATGTTGACCAATGTCAGCCCAATAAAATTTAATGTAAAAATATATATAAATACTTTGTCCATGTAATTAAAAGTAGTGTATCAGGTTAGAAAATCATTGTCTGCCCTGGCCGGTCTGGCTTAGTTAGTTGGGCTCCATCTCATGTACTAAATCACATGTGTCAAACACAAGGCCCGCGGGCCAAATCCGGCCGGCCAGGCCTTGCAATGTGGCCCGCACCGCGCTGTCATCACTGTACTCCTCTGTCAGTTTATGACATTGTCAGTTTATGACTGTTCAGTAAACCATTCGGCCCGCGATTTAGGCTGGATTTTAGATTTTGGCCCCTTCTCTGATTGAGTTCGACACCCCTATTAAATGGTTGCTGGTTTGATTCCAGGTCAGGGCATATACACAAAATGTGGGCTTAATCCTTGGTTGGGTTGCATGCAGCAGGCAACCAACTGATGTTTTGCTCTCATATTGATGTTTTTCTCTCTCCCTCTCCCTTCTTCTTTTTCTTAAAGATCAATAATAATTTTTAAAAAAATAAAAAAAATTAGTAACTGCTTAGATTATAAAGGCAAGCAACATGGCATAGACCATTCAAAATAGTGGGACAATATAATTTTGAGAGTCTCAGCTAGGCTTATTAAAGTGGTATGGATAGCTCCAATCATAGATTTTCATATTAGTTCCTCTTGGTGCTGTTTATCTTTCATAGATGGCATTTTAAATTATTAAACTGATTTCTTTTTTTGTAATGATTATTTGATTAAGACCATAACTTCCTCTGCCCATCATCACTTGTTCTGAACCTTTTTCTGGCACATAGCAAACAAATGCTAAGTAAATGCTTATTGCATACATGCTTGATTGGTGTTCGCATCTGTAAATATTACACTGTTGTAGAACTACATTGCTGTGCTGATTTCTTTCTAAATGTTTCTTTCACAAAATGTCATTCTCAAATGAAATTTGTGGGAGGAGAGATTGGAATGTGAAATTTTGTATTAAGAGCAAAATTTGAAGAAGACATATATTGTCAGGAATTATATGCATTTGATCTTATCCTAGGAAAAGGAGGGATGTAATATGTTTTCATTTTGATTTGAAGGGAAGAAATGTTCCCAATTAATTTATTATTTCTCAATTTCATTATTTTAATAATTCACAAGGAGGATTTCTTTGTTTTGTTTTCTTTAGAAATATCAAACACAAGAATACTTACCACTCCCTGCAAATGTTAGGATAATTAGTCAAATCACCAACTGCACCAGCATCAGAGTTCCCTTCTCGAACCTTCTAACAACCAGATGGATTTGCCTTGTTTGTAATAATTGACATAGTGTTGTTGGAGAAATGTATTGTCTTTCTCCATCAGGAATTAGTGGAATAGGTATCTTAAAGGAAAATAATTTTCTGAGACTTGCATGGGTGGATGAGTGATTATTGTTTGCATGCAATTGCATCCTTGGGTTTCCAAAATCCATTTCCTTAATCCAGTTCTGGGAGATATAGCTGACCATTCAGTAGAATTAAAAGCAAAGCCAGTATCCAAACTTTCTGTTCCATGGTGGAGCTGGGTCCTGTTTAGCTTTGGGTTAGTTGTAGTCCATTGTTCCACTATGTGTGGGATCCCCAGGGCTGTGGGCCATGTGGCCAAATGCAAGGAAGCCAAGAGAGCATGCCCCCTTCAACAAGAAGGCAAAAGAGAGAACTCCTTTTTTTTTTTTTTTTTGAGATTAAATATCTAAAATATTCCTGTGCTTGCAGTGGCCATGCCTACTTTGGTAAATGACCTGTTCCCAGGTGTAATTGACAGGAAATACCTCCCCTATGTCACCCAAACTTTACTGGGCATGCATCTAAACTGCAACTTCCTGGAAAAGCTACATAAATGACATGGCCATGACATTTGGCCTTCCCTTGCTCTGTTTTAGTTATTTATAATAGGTTAAACTACAATGGTATCAATATGATGTCTTCATAAATAATGAAATTTGATATGAAGAAACATTTCTAATGCCAATTCAGTGTTTGCAATAGAGTATAAAAACACCATCCAACATTACATAGTTGGAAATGTAAATAAATTCACAATTTGAACAAAAAAGTTTTTTTTAACAATTACCTTGTCAATGACTATAACACTGAGAGAACCTTCTAAGTTGCCAGGAGATATTTATATTGTGTACTTCTACTTTTATATAATCTTTGTATTGTTTAAATCTTTAGGTATTATATATGTTTTATATTTCAAAACAATAATAGGATTAAAAACAAAACATGATTTAAAAAAAACTCTCTATGTAAACTGAAAAACAGAAAAGAATTACTATATCTGGTTGTCATGTTTAGAAAAAACTTACATAGGAAAATTTTATCATTCATGTATGGTAGTAGTTAATCTAAAATCTAATATTAACCTAGTATTACTGTGCGTATAGTCTTTTTACTCTTTTTTATGCCAATAAAGTAGATATGTAATCTTGATAAATATGTTTATTTTTCAAAAAACACTACAGGCTAACTAAAGCCTTTTGGAATATATAAAAAATAAAAATGATGAAATTTTAATAACGACAATATACATTTTTCTATTTAACACTGGAGGCACAGTGCATGAAATTTGTGCACAGGGGGATGGTCCCTCAGCCCAGCCTGCATTCTCTTGCAATCTGGGACCCCTCAGGGGATGTTGGGTCTAAACCAACAGTCAGACATCCCTCTCACAATCCAGAGTGCTGCCTGCGCTATTGACCATACTTTTCATGCAGGAGAAAAGCATCTTTCTGTTGTATGGGCAGCTACATTTTTTTGCCTTGATTATAAAGAGGAGTACATAACAGGATCCTTCTGAGGCAGTAATACCATTTTCCCCATCTTAGGGGTGGAAAAATTAAAGCAGAGAGAAGTTAAGTAATTGGCTTTGTCACACAGTTATAAGTGTCAGAATGAGGGCTGACAACAAAATATGCAAGCCAGAGTCCATGCATGTCATCTCTGCATCACCCTGTTTTCTTTTTCCAGTGTTATAGTAGCCTTGCCAGATTTTAATTTTTAAATGTAAGAGACTGCTCCCAACATACAGGGTAGGGTCCCTAGGCCTGGCCAGTGACCAGGGCCATCTGTGGGGTGACCAGTGAGTGAAGCAATAGGCAGCCCCCACCTTGGCTGGTGGACTGGCACCACCTGCTATCTGGCCCTACGCCCCCCTCCCAGTTACCACCATTGTCACCTCCTGGGGGCAGCTCCTACATTTAGTGTCTGCCCCCAGTGGTCAGTGCATTCTTCCATTTGGTCAGTTTGCATATTAGGGTTTTAATATATAGGATGGTAAGTGACACATGTCACATTTTCTAAATAACATTGTTAAAAGACACACAATCATTAGTTCTAAATATTGTAAATTATTAAATAATGGAGGAGGTAAAAGTCTATTACCAATGTTGTTCAAAACACATGCACACATGCACATACATACAACCCACCACCACCATATCCTAGCTTGAATTTAACAATAGTCTATTTGCCTAATATTTAAAAGTTATCTTGTAACTCCTAAAATACTTTGACTTAATGTTTACTATTACCATAGTCAGAGGTAGAATCACATTAATAATTGTTTGATGTAAGAAACTACTTTTATTGCTTAAAGTAAAAAAACTGTATGTGACGTTCCTTCATTATGCAGTGAATCTGTGCATACTGAGGTTGGCACATAGAAAAATAATCTTACAGTAAAGTGTAATTTCTAAGGTTCAGTTTAATTGCTCATTCAAGAAAAAGTTAAGAAAAAATATAATATCTATAGAACGAAATCATTTTATATTAGTTTTATAAAGAATTTAATTTGGCCCTATGGAAGTTCTCATTTGTGTAATAACTAATTTATACTGGATTACTAAAGAGGCTCATTATAGCATTTTTTAGTAAATTCATCTTATTTGGCTAAAAAACATAATGACATTTGCTTGATAGTTTCCCACCTTATAAAAGGCTGGAAAAATAAATAATAATTACATTATAAATAATTTCCATTTACAAATATAATCTACTTCTTCCTTGAAAAAAATTACACTAAGCTTGTGAATGTATAGTGCTTTAGAGAGAGAATACTGTGATCTCACTTAGCAATTAGTTTTCATTCTATGCTCCATAAAATTAAGGAGATTTACAAAGCAAGTGGAAATACTAACTTTTATAATGATGAGCCATATGGCACTTGGTTTTACTATATTTATGCTTAGCAGAGAGTATAAAATCATAGTTCTTGCATTTTTTACAAAATGAGGTTACTACTTCTATTATGCTTGCAAATTAGTATGATGAGGATAACAACAACAAAAAGTTTTGGTTATTTAAAAAAAAATAGATTCTGCTGAAATCTAACATTTTTCCTGAGCTGTTTTGGTTTATAAATAAGTTTCAAAAAAGGTTTATAAATGGGAAATACTATGTTTATAAAACACTATTTCTACTTAAAATCCATGACATGGTTTATTTGGCTTTGGAAATATGCACTCCCAGTTAAAATGTGTACTTAAAAAATAGAAACAAAGGCTGCCTCTGATCTCCCTCCTATTCTTCTCTTCCCCTGAATCTATTCATTCTGGAATGGAGAAATTTGTACTTAGTGATAGTTAATACATCATTGAATGAAATTGTATATGCCTACAATCAAGTATTTTTAATATCTTATTTTTTTAATATATTTTATTGACTTTTTTACAGAGAGGAAGGGAGAGAGATATAGAGCCAGAAACGTCAATGAGCGAGAAACATCGACCAGCTGCCACCTGCACACCCCCCACCAGGGATGTGCCTGCAACCAAAGTACATGCCCCTGACCGGAATCAAACCCAGAACCCTTCAGTCCTCAAACCTACGCTCTACCACTGAGCCAAAGCAGCTTTGGCTATTTTTAATATCTTAAATGAGATGGAGAGGTAGACTTATTTACATGAAATATGATAGATTTAGCTAATATAAAGATGGAAACTCCACTACACCATTTGCTAGTTGTTTGTAATCACACAAATGTAAGCCATTTACGTTTTCTGCTTGGGGTCAGCTTCTATACTTCAAAGACCATTGTAAAGAATATAATTTTCCCCCTAATTATGATAGGAATCCATAGGAGTCTTTTAAGCAAAAATTACTACTAACCTAGTAGACATAAAAATAATCTCTTCCACCTCTTCTGCTTGGCCACAGAAGGGCCAGCATAATAGAATGATTACGATAGGGCAGTCATCATGTATGTTGGTGTGAACACATGAATACAGGGAAGCCTCTCATCTCAGCTCAATAGAGGGTCAGGGACGATTAAACTTTTTAATATTCAAATAGTCATCAGTTGAGTAAGAATTCAGGTTACTGTGTTCACTCACACACGGTTTTATTTTCTATGTAAGTGAGGATAATTATGTTATAAACAAAACTATGCCAGTGTTCTGGATGTGACTAAAAGATGTATCACTGCCATGCATAATTTAAAACATTACTATATATAAATTATGTATATAACTCTTGTTTGTGTTGTGTTGGTTATGTATTGTCATTTTGAAAATCACCATTGTATGTCCTCATCTCAAGCAGCAAAAAACAATGAAAGTTTACATGTGTAATTTTGTTTTCTAGAAAATGCATAAAATAGGTATATATTCACACACTAGAGGCCTTGTGCATGAAATTTGTGCACGGGGGTTGGGTGTTCCTCAGCCCAGCCTGCATCCTCTACAATCTGGGACCCCTCGAACGATGTCCAACTGCCCATTTAGGCCTGATCCTGGTAGGATTGGACCTAAGCGGGCAGTCAGACATCCCTCTCACAATCCAGGACTGTTGGCTCCCAAATGCTCACCACCCTGCCTTCCAGATTGCCCCTAACTGCTTCTGCCTGGCAGCCTGATAACCCCCTATCCATTCCCCTACCAGCCAGATTGATGCCTAACTACTCCCCTGCCAGCTTGTTTGCCTATAATTGCCCTCCTCTGCAGGCCTGCTCCCCCAAACTGTTCTCGCCTATAGGCCTGGGTCCCCCTCAACTGCCCTTCCCTACAGGCCTAGTTGCCCCCAACTTCCCTCCTCTGCTGGTCTGGTCACCCCTAATTGCCCTCCCCTGCAGGCTTGAGTGATCTCAACTGCCCTTCCTTGAAGACCTGGTCCCTCCCAACTGCTTTCCCCTGCTGGCCATCTTGTGGTGGTCATCTTGTATCCACATGGGGGCAGGATCTTTGATGTCATAGAGGCAGCTATCTTGTGTGTTGGAATGACAGTTAATTTGCATATTACTCCTTTAATAGATAGGATAGAAGCCTGGTGCATGGGTAGGGGCCAGCTGGTTTGCCCTAAAGTGTGTACCGGATCAGGTGGGGGTTCCTTTGGGGTATAGGGTGACCTGGCTGAAAGGCCTGTGGTGGTTTGTAGGCTGGCCATGCCCTCTGGTGACCCAAGTGGAGGCCCTGGGATCTGGGATTTATTTATCTTCTATAATTGAAACTTTGTAGCTTTAAAAAAAGAAAGAAACTTTGTAGCTTTGAGTGGAGGCCTGGGCCTGCTAGGGTGTGTGGAAAGCTTGGCCTCCTCCATTGCCGGGAACCCAAGCCTCCTGCTTGCTCCATGGCTGCAGCCATCTTTGTTGGGGTTGATTTGCATACTCACTCCTGATTTGCTGGCGGGTATAGCTTGTGGGTGTAGCTGAGTGATGGTTAATTTGCATTTTACTCTTTTATTAGTTAGGATATATGATATTGTTACACAATCAACATTTCATAATTAGAATCCATTATTGTTAGTCACCATACTCACAAAATGATGAATTACTTCCACTATCTTCAATTCCATCTAGTTTTGAATACTAGATCAAAGCATGTTTTCATAATGAAAATAGTGCTGAACTGTGAAACTCATGATCATTGCACTGAATTAAAGACTAAAAAATTATGCTAGTTCTAAAATATATAGTATAAACTATCAGGTATTTTTTGCAATAAAAAAGGGAAAACCAGGGAAACTCTTTAAACCTAGTTTTGTTTTTCATAAGTCAGAAAGACTAGTTTTGCTCGCACATAACAATGTGCTATCATTTTGTAATGCTAACAGGAATGATTAAATCATAAAATGTAAATGTAATCAGTTTTAAAGCATCAGAAGGCTCATCATCTAAGATATAAATTATAGGCTTTCCATGACTGGTGAAAATTTAATAGCTTTTATTTCTAGCATAGATACAGTGTTGAAATTGTAATATTTTACATGACTTAATGAGGATTCAAATCAGTGTGTTTCTAAAAGGAAAGTATTGATTCACACTAGGTCAACCCATAATAAAAACCCATTCTTGCTGCTATCTAAGTTACTACATAAATCCATTCTCTTGTCAATTGTAACTTGTTTCAATTGGCCCTTCATACCTTTTGAACAAAATGTAAATGACTACTCTAGTCTATAAATGGATTAGGTCTTTCATACATAAATATATCTTGCACATTTTATTTTCAAGAAACCCTATTGTCATGTCAAAATGATCAAATCCGTCAGCGTGTATCACAAAGAGCATTTGTCTACTTTGGAAACTCCCCGTTGGGAGCACAGAGATTTTCTCATTGACTTTGGTGTTTGCTCATGTCAGTTCTAAACTGGCTTTATTGACAGTACAATGTGCCACTCTTTTCCCTTCTGACCTTCAGGAATCCTAAAAGTAGTGTCATTTGGAAGATGGGACCTATTGGTTCTTATCCTCAGCTCATGAAGAGAATCTTTCTCACTGTCTGAAATACGTGGATATGTTGGCAAGGTATGTCGCAAAAAATGATAAAACATGTTTAATAAAGTATCAAGCTTTGAGAGTAAATTGAGTTTACATGAATTCTGGTTCGCCCAGTTTATAAAAGAACAAGGAATAAGGTAAGAGCTTGAGGCTCACATTGTTGACATTTTCTGAAGGTTTTTGTATCCACTAAATCCTTGATTCTTGGCATCGGTTTCTAATCGGAATGAAAGACCGAAATCATGAAAGATGTGGTTTGAGCACACTTGTTAAAAAGTTGTAATCATGTTTACCCATCTAGTGAAAACGATTTTTTATACATTTGGATGAAGGAATCTGGGATCAAATCTGGTTTGCAGAGTGAGATTGGGCTGAAAAAAAAATTGGCTAATAATTATACTTGGGATGAGTTGCTGCCACAATAGGAATGGAGAATGGATTCTGTCAAGCATGAGATATGCGTGTGAGGGGAGATGACATAAGTATCATAACATATTTTGAAAGTGAGCACCTCATGGTAAAAGCTGACTGAAGTGAGAAGAAAAACGTTATCTCTGTGGGCATTTCAGTCGATAAGTATTTCAGTAAGCTGCAAGGTATAAAGAAATGCAGTGTAATGCAGAAGAATAACTGTGTTTTTCAAAGTCATGTTCTCTAAAGGCTACCCTAAAGTTAAATTATTTTTTTCTAATGGAGACTGAAGAGCATCTCTGTAAAGTATACAGTCTTTATTTCCAGCTTTTTCATACAAACTGCTAAATATTTCTTGTACTTGTGGTGGAATTTTTATCGGATTTTACTATCAAACTATGTAGAACTCCCCCTTTATATTTTCAAAAAGACTTAAGCAACTTTTAATTGAACCTTAATTTCCATTGAGCTCTTACCTATCATGAATAAATATATCACTTCAGTCAGCTTTTATCATGAGGCACTTCACTTTCAAAAAATGTTATGATGCTTGTGTCACACCCCTCACACACACATATCTCATGCCTGACAGAATCTGTTCTTTCCCCCTATTGTGACAGCAGCTCATATCGGGCATAATTAGTAGCCATATTTTTTACAGGTGCAGGTAGTGTCAAACATTTTTTATTTGTTTCAATTGCAATCTATTATCACATTTTCAATTAGTCACCTTTTTGTTGTTTATACTGTGTGTGTGTGTGTGTGTGTGTGTGTGTGTGTGTGTCAGTGTATGTTAGTGAGGGAGGCAGAGAGAGAAATTTCCCATGTACATACCCACATGTATATTCACACCACATGCTCATACATGTGCACATAAACTTTATCATCTCCTAATCTCTATCACCTCTCTGTCTATATATCCATAGAGTGTTTCTAATGCCGTCTGCCACCAGGTTACTCTCCACAATGTGCTTGTCTGGCATCTACTGTGACCTCACCTCTCAGTGGGACTCGGTATCTTCCTTTATGTGGCTCATAGAAATTTGTGTCTCCTTCATGGCTGATCTGAACATATTTCCAGCCCGTTTTTCTCACTCACAGGGCAGGAAACAGAGGATTGGGACTTGCCATTTCTGTCATTCATAGCATTTTTAGGAATAGTTCATTGACCAGAATATTGTTTAAATGTGTTTGTTGCCTGAAGAAATAGAGGTATGACCTGAAAACTGATATGAAGTGATGCATGTTTAAACATGAAGTGCCAATCTCCGGTAGGGGGTGTGCAAGAGGCAGCTGGTCGATGTTTCTCTCTCATCAACGTTTCTAGCTCTCTATCTCTCTCCCTTCCTCTCTGTAAAAAATCAATAAAATATATTTTTAAAAAAATGAAGTGCCAATTTAATCCCTTTCCCTCTTTCTCATGAGTGCTGCAGTCCACGAGATATTAAATGTTGCTAAGCTGTCACAGTAACCAACCACACTTCTGCCAAATAGCTGTTATTCCTCCTATTTCTTTCTTGTTTTGTGTGTTAATCCTCTCCCAAGGATATTTTTTTCATTGCTTAGAGAGAGTGGAAAGGAGGAACAGAGCGGGAGAGAGATGGAAAGAAACATTGATGTGAGAGAGAGAGACATTGATTGTTTGCTTCCCACATGTACCCCAATCAGGGCTGGGGATCAAACCTCAACCCAGGTATGTGCCCTTGTTCAGGAATTGAACCCACTACCCTTCAGTGCTCAGGCTGACTTCTAACCACTGAGAAACACCTGCTAGGGCCCTCCTATTTCTTATTAAGCTGTCTACTCTTTGAAGCAGCTTCAGTGTTGCCACCTATTGGTCTGCTGTGAGTAGTTCAAGGTTTATTATGATTTTAGGGCATGGCTTACATTTTATTTCTTCTACCAGGTCCCCATTATCAATCTAGGACATTATTCATGTTCTCTATCACAGACAAGGTGATAGGTATACTTTTGATTTTGCTTTTCCTTTTCCCAGATTGAATTCTATGATCCAAAGTCATCTTCACCCTCAAGCAAATCCACTAAAACCTTTGCTGTTTTTTTTTTGTTTGTTTGTTTGTTTTTCTGTTTACTAAACCACAATCTTAAATGAACTCAGCCATTCTTTTGCATTAAGGTAGCTTCATGCCGCTGAACGATAGTTTATAATTTGGAATGTGTTACACAATAATAGCTTCAGTTAGTAGTTGCCAGGCTAAACAGTTAATTTTTCCTATGAGGTAAATTTCTTTTATCACCACACTCATTACAATTTTCAGTTTTACTTCATTCATTCACTCTTGGCTGCAGTGACTTTCCTAGCATCTTCTCACCTGGCACCACTGAACTTTATCTCTGCCCCATTGCTCAGTGGATGACCTTTCTCACCTTCTAGGACTGAACTGAAGCCACCCCCTGGAGCTCCCTCACCCTCCCGCCACCATTTCTCTCCAGCATCTCTGCAGGCACTCTTTCCTTTCCTTCTGCTCCCGTGGCAGAATGCTCTCTCTACCACGAGTCCTGACACCTGTTCACTTCTCTTCATATGACTTTCCTTGTTTGTGATATTGTTTAATTTTTTAAATTTAATTAATCTTTATTGTTGAAAGTATTACAAATATCTCATTATTTCCACCATTGACCCCCCCTCTACCCACCCAGACCCCCAGGCCTTCACAACATTACTGTCTGTGTCCATGGGTTATGCATATATGCATATGGGTTCTTTCGGTAATTTAAATGTCATATACAACCAGTTTCTTCCTCCCTTCTGTTTTTTTTTTAATCAATTTTTAACATTCAAGCATGTGCTGATTGCTTCTATTTTTAACAACAGAAAGGAAAAGAAGAATGTTAGACTGTGCGACTTCTTCTAGCTCCTTCATGTTGACAGCCAAGCTTCAAAGAGGAATTGACTCTACCCATAATTTCTATTTCTTCATTGGCCATTCTTCAACCTATTCTCTTAAGTGTCATATTTCCCCAATACCTTCACTTTTCACTCTGCACTGCTTACCTAGATAATTTAATCCCCTCACAAGTTGTCAAAAAGAGTAAAAACCTCACAAGTTGTCAAAAGCAGTCAACTCTATTATGTTGACTCTGAGCTGTAAATTTCTTTTATATGTATTTTAAAATATATCTTATTGATTTTTTTACAGAGAGGAAGGGAGAGGGATAGAGAGCCAGAAACATCGATGAGAGAGAAACATCGACCAGCTGCCTCCTTCACACTCCCCACCAGGGATGTGCCCGCAACCAGTGTACCTGTCCTTGACCAGAATCAAACCTGGGACCTTTCAGTCCACAGAATGACACTCTATCCACTGAGCCAAACCGGTTTCAGCTAAATTTCTTTTATATTTTAACATCAAATAGAATTTATTTGTAAAAATTGATTGCATATCATGTTTCTATTGCAACTTTGTATTTTTTTTTCTTTCTGAATGGTACAAAATATAATGGTGCCTACTACAATCAATAGCATCTTCTATATGAAGAAAGACAGCATAGGTATACACCAACACATATTGATTATCTTCTCAATTCCAAACCTGCATGAATGCAATAGAAGTTACATGGAATTTTTTATCTGCATTTGTATTTGAATTTCTCTCAAGCATTTTGTGTTCATCACTTTAAAAAAGCACAACATTGGATATGGTACTTTAGGCATGTATGCTCCAACTCTAGCCTCAACCATTAAAAAAACCCTTGAGTCCAACCAGTGGGGTTAGTGGTTGAGAATCTATGAACCAGGAGGCTTTAGGTTCAATTCCCAGTCAAGGCACATGCCCGGGTTGTGAGGTTGATCCACAGTAGGGTGCTTGCAGGAGGCAGCAGATCAATGATTCTTTCTAATCACTGATGTTTCTATCTCTTTCTCTCTCTCTCCCTTCCTCCCTGAAATCAATAAAATATGTTTGTTTTTTTTAAGAATACTTATTTTTAAAAAGCCTTGATTTTCAGAAACTAGGAAGTCATTATCAATATTTGATTTATATTCACATTCAGTCAATTTACAGTTCTACCTCCAATACAATTATTAGAGACTCAGGTATCAACACTTTTCATTTTTTTTGCATAAACTTAGTTTTATTAGAAAAAAAATGAAAAAAAATGACTTTGGCATCATTGTTATCCTCAATTTGACAATGAGGAAATTGAGACAGCGTTTTTCAAGGTTATACAGCTAGTTAAATTGGATCCCCAAGTCTGATTTAAATACTATAGAATCTGGGCTTGGTTAATTTTCCTCTTTCTCACACTATTTATCTAATTCATTAAGAAATCCAGTCTTAATTCATTCTGTTAAATTTGTACACTGCACATGGTGATCTTTTAAAGAGAATTGAGTTATTGGCATTTCTTCTGCTTGCGTTCTTTAATTTGTTCCCATTTAAGATGCAGTCTAAATTTCTTCTACTAATCAACAAAACTCTTCTTTCCAGAGTTTGTCTCACTTTTAAGTTAATGACAAAGTATCATGGTATGGTAGGTAGAATAATGACGCTCTCCACAACCTACCACCCCTAAAGATTTCTGTGTCCTAATTTCTGGGAGTTGTAAATATGTAGGCTTCATGGTAAATGAGGAAATTCAAGTTGTGGATGACATTATGTTTGCAATAACAGACCTTAATAAAAGAAATTTCTTTGGATTATCTCAGTTGACTTAATCGAATCACAAGAGTTTTTTGTGTGTTTTTTTTTAAATATATTTTATTGATTTTTTTTTTTTTTTTTTTTTTTTTTTTTTTTTTTTTTTTTTTACAGAGAGGAAGGGAGAGAGATAGTTAGAAACATCGATGAGAGAGAAACATTGATCAGCCTCCTCTTGCACACCCCCTACAGGGGATGTGCCCGCAACCAAGGTACATGTCCTTGACGGGAATCAAACGTGGGACCTTTCAGTCCACAGGCTGACACTCCATCCACTGAGCCAAATCAATTGCAGCCACAAGAGTTTTTAAAAGTGGGAAAATGAATTGGATAAAGGAACTGGAGAGATAGCAGTGTGACAAAGACTCGCTTTGCAGTCATTTAAGATTGTGGAATACAGGGGACCTCTGGATGCTGGAAAGGCAAGGCAAGGAGTTCTCCCGCAGAGGCTGGAAAAAGATACGTGAGTTGACATCTTTATGTTAGCCTACCATGCCTCATTTCAAACCTCTGAACTTCATACATGTCAGATAATAAATTTGTGTTGTTTTAAGCCCCTCAGTTTGTGTAATTAGTTACAATAGCAATCAGAAACACATGGTGGTATTTCTTTAAAGCATTCATTCATTCATTTATTCATTCATCTAACACATTTGCCTTGTGCAATTGCTATTATTTATTCCAAAATAAACAAGCACATATATGGCTATCCATATTTCTTTGTATTTTAATAGTTTTTATAATTGTCACTTGTGATCATGAGAGGAAACGATGTTTCTTTGTTATATAAACTTAAATGAATTCATTTTCCTTGGTAATTGAATTTAGGAATTGAAATGATGAGAGAAATAATTTTTGCATTTCTGCCTCTTTCTTATTTTTATTTTAGATTATAATCAGTAGCTATCAAGGAAAATAACTTTACTAAATTGCTTCTTATTAAAAGATAGCAAACATGAATATATTGAGATAAGAAAAAAATAGACATCACCTCTAATCTCATTTCAAAGTACACAATATAAAAACAATTTTATTCCTGCAACAGATGAAATTGAATAAAAACAGTATTAAAATGAATAAAATAAAATTAATACTGCAACATTATACAATGCTTCTCTGATATCTCAGAAAGGAAAATAGGCTATTTTCCCTAGTTTACAATATAATATTAAATTAATGACATGCTTATTTATATATACTGAAGAAATTAATTATAAAATTTGTATGTATTATCAAAGAACTTTCACTGAGTAATATTAGTATTTTTGCCTCTATAATGAATCAGATACATTGATATCCAGTAAAACTCTTTATAATTTAAATTGATAGCATTGTATACTGGTAACTTAAAATTATGTAACTGTATTATATGGTGTATTTTTTAAGCCAAACTAAATTTTTATTCTTTTTAAAAATGTATTGGGGTGACATTTGTTGATAGGATTATATAGGGTTTAGGTATAACTCTTCATGATATGTGATCTGTAGATTGGATAGTGTGCCTACCAACCAAAATCAAATCATTTTTTGCCACACTTCTTAGAAACCTTTTAAATACACTGACCTATCTAGACCTCAGGATTATTAATACATGACATGATAATTATTAGTTTATGAAAACTATTTAGTGGATTTCAGATTACATTTTAAAAAATAGAATAGCATTTAGTAAATTAATAACAGAATGCATCTCACATTAGATTATTTCTGATAAATTAATTTGCTATATATAGTTGATGTCTTTCCTGGTTCATAATATTACCAGAGTAAAAAAAAAAAAAAAAAAATCAGACATCAGACATCAGAAATAAGGAAAAAAATGCAACCCTGCTCTAGGAAAATACTAATTCCCCAACTAGTTCTTTCTGTACAAATCACGGTTTACAGTTTGTTAGCCAGAGATACAATATACACCGCTACACATTTCATGACTTAGCAATCTGTGCATATGTGCATACATGTGGAAAATATCTATGGAGGGATGTTTGCTTTATTGTAAGTAGCTTCACGTATTTTTTGCAAGGCAAAAAAAGCTTGTTATATATATATAGCTTAACCTTTCCATTTCGACAATCTCCTTTTATATGACTGCAAAATAACCAAATGTAACAAGCGTATGTCTTCAAAACTCTTGTAGTCCTTCATAAGATCTTTCAGAGAAATACTCCTGGAATAAATGCACACATTTAATGACTAGGAGGAAAAAGAACATTACCCTGGAAACAATCAGCTGTATTGACACAAATGGAAGTGGGCTTAAATTGTCTCTTATTTTATCATAGGGGTTAGTGATTTCATACGATTGATACCTTTCATGTCACAAAATAATATACTGATTTTTGTTCTTTTTGACGTGGATTAAAGCATTTGTTGGGTTGTTTTTAGATTTTTATATACTTTGGAAGAAACTAATAGTTACTGATTATTAAGCACTTCAGATGGGTCAAGTGCTATTCTAAAAGAAATAGCTTAATTAATCTTCACCAAGACCCATCAGATTTATTCTGTTGTTATACTCATTTTCCCAATGGGACACTGACATTTAAACAGATTAAATCTCCAGCCCCAAGGTCACACACTTAGGAAGATGCAGAGTCTAGATTTGAACTCAAGCCTCTATAACCTCACAGTCCAAAATGCTTACTGCTATTCCCTAATGTTTTTAATAGATATCCATTACCTAGCAAGTGATTTTATGTATATAATTCCATGTAATATTTAGAAGAATTTTGTGAGAGTAGTACGGTACTTATTATATATATATATATATATATATATATATATATATATATATATACACACACACACACACACACACACACACACACACACACACACATATATATATATATATATATATATATATATATATATATATATATATATATATATATATTTGTGTTAATCCTCACCCGAGGATATTTTTCTGTTGATTTTTTTTTTTTTTTTAGAGAGTGGAAGGGAGAGGGAGAGACAGAAGGAGAGAAACATTGATGTGAGAGACAAATCAACTGTTTGCCTCCTGTATTACCCCGACCTGGGCTGGGGATTGAGCCTTCAATTGAGGCACATTTCCTTGACCAGAATTTAACCTGGGACCCTTCAGTCCACATGTTGAAAATCAATCCTCTATACCTAACCATATAGAACATAAAAATATCATTTAGTCTGATTATAACAATACTATTTTATTACAAAATATCATGGAAATACAGATACGTTAACCTAAAACTAAAAAGCCAAAGTGAGAGGCAATATGTGTTTATTTGAGATCAAAGAGAATTGAAATTCTGGAAAGCACTCAGACAGAAATACAATTAATGTTCAGATTATAAGATGAAAACAAATGGTATTTATAACAAAGGGAAAGGAAAATTACATGAATGGAAGAAAGGAATTTCAATTGATACTAATACAAGCCCATGAAATAATTTAAACAGGGGCTGATAAGCTATTTTATTTTTAAATTGCTCAGTTTATATAATTTTTCACAGTAGGTAGAAGATTTTTTTAAAGTCACTTGAAATATTAGTATATAAATAAATTCAATATTGATACTTCAAACCTAAAGCTCTTCCATTGTGATTTTAAATTATACAAACATGCTTTTACCAGAGATCTTTTTCTTATACTTTTCTTTTGTGGATTGCCACCTATAATATTATTGATGTAATGCCCTTTTAAATATTGATGGGAAAACAAATAAGTACTCTATATTGTATTTTAATGTTGGTATCAGTAAAGCTATTTCTGAGGTTGCTAGATGCTTGCTTAAAAATGTATAAAATTTGTGCTCTCCAAATATTTTTTGGTTAATCTTCACCAGGTGATATTTTTTCCATTGATTTTTAGAGAGAGTGCAAGGGAGGAGGAAGGGAAAGGAAGAGAACAGGGGATGTGGGATCCCTTTTATGTCCCCGGTGGTTCAGGGTCCTGGTTTAGGGTTAGGTCCTGGATAAGGGCTGCACACAACTGAAAAGAGACTAGAATAAATTCAATTTGGTGATATGGGGGGCCAGGCCATAGTCCAACTCTAGTGGGAGAACTACACACTCAGAAGTTGATGCTCCTGGTTCTTGGGCCATCCAGTTTGGACTAAAGCTACACCATTGGTTCTCCAGGCTACAGATGACAGATCAGAGAGAGAGAGAGAGAGAGAGAGAGAGAGAGAGAGATCAACCTAAGAGTGTAGACACAAGAATTAGTTGCGTCTTCAAACGTATCCAGACCAGGGCCAAGAATTAATCTATAACCAGGGTATATCCCTTTGACCAGGAATGGAACACATGACCCTTTGGTGTGCAGGCCAACGCTCTAACCACTGACCAACACCTGCCAGGGTAAGCTCTCCCAACTTTTAACATTAAACATCTTTCCTCAGGACTTTTTTCCTCTTCAGAAGCCCACCAACCCTTGAGTTAGTTTTTTACTTCTTACTCAAATTCCCTCTTTGGTATTTATTTAACAGAAATCCTCCCAGATATCCAGTGCTTTGCACATTGCTGATATAGTATTTGTTTTATTATTTATATGTGTTATCTATCTTAAAGAACATTAGTTAATCAGTGTGATGGCTGATTTTATCTATCTGTTTGAGCTAAGAGATTCCCAGATTGCTGTGAAAACATTATTTCTTGATGTGTCTGCAAGTGTGGACTGGAAGAGAGTAGCATTGGAATGGTAGATTGACTATAGATCACCCTAATGCCAGTGGCCATGATCCACTCCATGGAGTAGAACAGGAAGGTTGAGAAAGTGTGAATTTCCCCTGTGGTTGAGCTGTGATGTCCAGCCTCTTTGTCCTCAGAAGTTGATGCTCCTGGTTCCTGGGCCATCCAGTTTGGACTAAAGCTATACCATTGGTTCTCCAGTCTACAGATGACAGATCAGGGTCTTCTAGGCCTCCATATCCCATGAGCCAATTCCTCATAACAAATCTCTTCCTATATAGACAGATTTCATTAGAGAAATCTCAACTAATGGGACGGGGAGGTGTCTGTATTTGTAACATAATCTTACCAATTTTCTTATATTAGTTCATTGATTTATTTTAATAATTATCAACAATGTCAAAAGAACAATAAAGTATTTAATAAGTTCAGAAAAACCCACCTGTGCTGCATGTAGCACGTATAATCCTTTTACATGCATTCTTATAATTAACTTGGGGGAAAATAAACTATTATGGATAGCATTGAAGATCTATGCCTCTCTCCAAATATAACCATTCTAGTTCCTTTCTTATTTCACAAAAGTAACTGATATCCTAATGTGTTTGAGAATCTTCTACTCCTAAGTATTTATAACTTACTGACTATGCAAAAATATATGATCTACTTTTACATGTTACATAAATGGCATAAAACATTGTCAAACTTTATATGATCCTCTGCTTTTTCATCTGTAACTGGTGAATATCAGTTACCTTTGGATTTTTGTGAGGTATAAATAAAAACACTGTAAGATAAAAAGCAAAGTATACTTTCAGTCCTTCTCTATGTTGATGTTTAGTATTTTATTTGATTATCCCTTTATTATACTGTTCATGAAGAGAGGATGATGTGAAATATAACAGCATATGGCATCCAAAAAAATTGTCTACATCATTTTTTATTCTAGAGTTGCCATTTCAGAATGAGTAGTGGGAATGTATTTTGCTGAACTCTTAAAATACTGATGAAGAAACTTCTTTTATTGAAATGAATTAACTTGATCATAAATTAATTTTAATTAGAACCTTTTCTACTACAGAGAGCTAAATGAAAACACAGGCTTAATTAGAGCAGCCCTATAAAATTATTTCATTCTCACACACTTTTGAAATTGTTTTTGTCCCTGTTATATAGAATACTCCATGCTGTGGGGAGCTTAGAATGATATGACGGGTTCTTCACAACCTTGAAAAAAGGTCATGGATCCGAAATATGAAAACTATTAAGAGAACTCTCTTCAGTGTGACTGAAATTTAGTTAATTATTTTTATGTGTGGGATAAAGACAATTTTATAATTGTAGAAATATATCTTGCAAAAGAAAACATAGTGATACAGGCTTTAGCAAGTAATGTCTCTTCTATATTTAATTAGAAGAAAAAAATGGTAAATCAGAAATTTCTTTTCTCTGTCCTCAGTATCTCTTTTCTGCCATGTTTTTCTTTTCATTTGAACTTGTAATTATATTCCTTCATTCAAACAATAGTCATTGAATGCCTACAGTGCAGCACTGGTTCCAAGGGAAATACATATTTATAGAAATTTTCTAAGAGCTCACAATCCAGTGGGCAAGAAGGAAATATGGATGTTTTCCTCTGTATGGGTTAAAGAGGTATATTTCTTATAGTAGTGAATGGGAGCTCTATGGGTTTATCTGGACCACTGGTTCCCACATCTCTAGGTCAGACAACTGTACCCCCAATACCTCTACCTCTGTCTCTAGGAGTGAAGGGTATGCCCCTGTAATCCTCCTGCCCCTGGGAACAGTACTCATTTCCTATCCTCCCCTCTCTAAAATACTCACTGCTAACAAGGTCTGCTGTGGTAATCTCTGATAATCTTATTATTATGACCTCCCACCCTTTCTATTTCCCATCAGTTTCCATAAGAAATCCATATTCATCCCTGGAACTATTGGCCCCTGTTTTCTTTTTTTCATAAAACATGCCTCTTTACTCTGCCACACAGTAGGAGTCAGTTTGTACAGTATAAAGGTACTGAAATAGGTACAGTAATCCTGTGTTCCAGTCCTGCATTTACAGCTCACCCCATGACTTTTGAGTTTTTCTCATACTTGTTATCTCAGTGCACAATCAAGATAACAGAGCCTTCATGCTCAGTGGGTTGCTATAAATTAAAAATGAGGGGATGGCCCCAGCAGGGTAGCTTGATTGGTTGGAGTGTCTTTCTGTGTACCAAAAACGGTTGTAGGTTGGATCCCCATTTGAGGCACATACAGGAAACACCTGACTGATGTTTCTCATTTACTTTGATGTTTCTCTCTCTCTTTTCCTCTCTCTCTCTGAAATCAATGAGTATATGCTCGGGTGAGGCTTTTTAAAAAAGGAAGTGATGATTATGGGTTTGTTTTGAAAATCCTTAATCACTGTTCAAATATATAGTAATGTGTAGAGTATTAGAAACTATTAATATAAAATTTAGCCGAGACAGGTTTGGCTCAATGGATAGAGCGTCAGCTTGGGGACTGAAGGGTCCCGGGTTCGATTCCGGTCAAGGGCATGTACCTTGGTTGCGGGCATATCCCCAGTAGGGGGTGTGCAAGAGTCAGCTGATTGATGACTCTCTCTCATTGATGTTTCTAACTCTCTCTCTCCCTTCCTCTCTGTACAAAATCAATAAAATATATTTTAAAAATATATATATATAATTTAGGTATGTCATTTACTTTGAGGATTACATTCAAGTTGATACCAAATCCAGTGTTGGGTGTCTGCCTCCCAAAATGCCACTGATGGAGAAGCAACCAAGGGCTGGTGTGAGGAAAGTTGGTCTATTCAAGAGCCAGTAGCCTGAGAAGACAGTGGATTAATGTCACAGAAATCATCTGTCTTAACATCTCAGGGCAAAGAAGGGCTTTTATGATCTGTGAAGAAGGAGGCAGAACAAAAGAAACTGACAAGGGGGAGCAGGTTGAGGATGGTATGTGTGAGTCTGCGCAGACTGCTCCAGGAATGGTCTCAGCACCTGTCAAGAAATGGTCTAGTTTTCATCATCCTGTTTGTAGGGTCCAAGGTTAGCAAATATCCTGGAACTGAAATGTCAGAAGGCTTGAGTCTGCATCCTTTATGGTTAGCGCCTAGAATCCTTTAAGCAAATAAGCTCTTTATCTATTATTACATGTGGATTTACAAGTCATCATTTACAGAAACAATGTTAAAAGAATAGTGGAGTGGATTATAAAATCTGTAGGTGATATTCTCTTTGTGTACATGACACCAACAAAGGTGACATAGGATGTTTATTTTAAATGAAAATAAAACTTTTTAGAGCATCAGAGATAAAATGCGATCATTAATGAAGCTGTTACAGACTTTTTAACTAGAAAATTAAATAGTCATAGCCCCAGAGTAAACTTGACACCTTGTTCATTATCTGAGACTTGATTTTGTGCTATAATTACTTTAGGATCCCAATTAAGTTCCAGGCTAACTAAATGGTTGAGCTATACATGTGAATCAACCTGAAATGTGGGCAAAGTGAATTCTTTGATAAATATATACTGCCAATTTTGTTTGGCGAAATCGACACTAATTTCAGTTCCTTTTTCATTGAACACCTAAGAGCAGTCACTTGGAAACAAGCATCAAAACATGTGCCTTGAGATAAGAAAACAGACTTTCTAAGTGCTAATTTATGACTTGTATTATAATTAGCAGCAGTGCTGTTCACGCTGGGTGTTTTAGACCCAGTAAAGTTTGAAACTCTTTCCAGTAACTCAAGATTACTAAATTTCAATTCAATGCCTGAAAAAGTACTCTGTGAGAAGGAAAAAAAAGGAAAAAGAGAAAATAAACGTAGGACCTCTGGTGCTAATGAGATTTCTAGTCAATCAGGAAGGTAAAAGAGAGGAAAGTCCTTAATGGAGCACTTCCTAATTTCTAATAAATAGGAAAAGCATTGTTCTATCTCATTTAATCCTTATAATAAAGTTTAGCAGGAGGATATTTAAATCCTTATCATTTAATTCTCATAATCAAGTTTAGAAAGAGAGAATTATTTTTTCTTTATTGATTATGGTATTACATATGTGTCCTTATTCCTTCAGGAAGAAAGTATTTTAATTCATTTTCTGCAGATAAACAAATTCAGTTGAATGTCTCATATAAAATGACATTGTTTGCCATTCAATAAACATTGCCCAGAATACAGTCTCTTAAAATAAAACCAAATATATATATATTAGAGGCCCAGTGCACAAATTTGTGTAGGCATGGGGCCTGGATTGTCTAGCCAGCCCTGATCAGGACAGATCAGGACTTGGCCTGTCAGGAAAAGGATATGGTGGGAGGTTGGCCGACTGACCTGCCCCAATTGGGGCACAATCAGGGCCAGGCTGGCTGGTGAGGAGGGGCTGCAGGCGATTGGCTGGTGGGCCCTGACCCTTATTAGGGTAGGGGGGCGATTGGGGTAGGGCCTGCTGGGAGGAGGGGCTGAGGATTGTAGCCACCTGCTTTGCCCTGGTGGAAGTGTGTGTGTTTGGGGGGGGGGGGGGGGAACGGGAGGGGGAGGTGATTGAGGGTGGAGCTGGTGAGGGAAGGGCCTATGGGCCAATCAGAGTGATGGGCGCTGATTGGGGGTGGGGCTGGCCAGGGAAAGGGGCTGTGGGTAGTGGGCTGGTGGGCCCTACTCCTGAATTGGGTGGGGGGCCTATCAGGAGCCAGCGGCGGCTGTGGGGAGAGGCCATGGGTGGTTGACTGGCCCTCCCCACTCATGATTAGTGTGTAGGGGTATCCTGAATGGGAGCAGAGCCAGCTGGGGGGAGGGGCTGTGAGCTGATGGGGTGGGAGAGGTGATCAGGGGAGGGGCCAGCCAGCCCTGCCCTCTATTGCGGTAGGGGGGATAATTAGGGGTGGGGCCAGATAGGGATAGGGGCCATGGGAGGTTGGCCAGGGGCCCCAACCCACATTAGGTTGGTTTGCTGGCCACAGTGGTCTCATAATGACCAGTTGTTCCAGTCCCCTTACAGCATTCTGGTCGCTGGCTGAAACTGGTACAGGAAGAAAGGCAAAGCCGAACACTGTTAATGACTGTGTAGTCATATAAATCCTCTACTTTTTCCCCAGCCAGTTAGCGGTTGTAATTGATGAGAGACAACAGTCATTTAGAATTTTGGATGCTCTCTGTTGGATTTTTATTATTTTGTCATCCTTCCTGGATTGTAAGAATGAGGAATTCTTCCTCACTCATGGAATGCACCAAAAAATCGCTTAAATTATTTTCCAATTTTGATGTCCTTTCTTTCATTTCATAATAAAAATTAGTCTTTTGATCAAACAACATTATAACTTGCAATAGAAGATTGTAATTTTTAAAAATTATGAGTTTACATCTGTTGTAGTAATAAATTTTAATCATAAATTATGTAGTTAATAATTTGGGAAGATATTATGTAAGATTTATACTGAGTTTGCTTAAAAAAAAAGGATATGTTGTTGACAAGCAAATTTAAAAGCAAAACATTAAAGCCTGGAGGGTGTGCTCAGCTCATCAATCACAGGCCAGAACCTGTCCATCAGGAGGCAGACAGATGCTCAGCTTCCAAGTTCCAAGGCTTTACTGGCTTCATATTAACTAGAAATATGAAAACTTTTGTTTAGAAGGAGGTGAAAATTTGAGTAGTGCACCTTACATTTTAATCATTATCTAGTAGGCTATAAAAGCTCCTAGTGAGACACTGTAATTATTTTGGGTTATTAGCAATATACCCATATGTTATAATACAACAAAAAAGGGTTATTATGAATATACATATGATCTTACATAATAATAGACAGATATGTAAATTGACTGTACATCTGCTACGTCACAGCCAATCAGATTGAGTATTCAAATGGACCCAATAAAGATGGTGGTTAATTTGCATACACAGGTGCCTAGCGACTGGGGGTGGGCAGGATGCTTGCATTGTTGCCATGGCAATGACACTGTCATTCTGACCCACTCTCAGTCTCTCAGGGCCCCTGGGCATCATGGGAAGGCGGGGCCAGAGCAGAAAGAGGCAGCTCTGGGGCTGGGCCTGAGGGAAAGGCAGTGCCAGCCGCCAGGGAAAGGCAGGCCCTTTCTAGCACGAATCTTTAAGCATCGGCTTCTATAGTATAGTATAAATAAAGGTTATTATGAACATACATATATGATATAGTACAACCAAAAATAAATTGCTTAACCCTAGCCTGGTTCTCAGTTGGTTGGAGTAGCATCTCATGCACCAAAAGGTTGAGGGTTCGATTCTTGGTTAGAGCACATGACTAGGTTGAAGGTATGATCCTGACCATAGGGCATGTTCAGGAGGCAACCTATAGATGTTTTTGTCTCACATTGATGTTTCTGTCTCTCTCCTCTCCTCTCTGGCTCAATCAATTTTTTTTTTTTAATTATATCTTTGGCCAAGGATAGAGAGAAAAAAATTGCTTATATGTCATGAAGACCTCATAGGGAAATACATGCTTTCAAAGGAATTTTGAATTTGACTTCCAAAAAGTGTGCTTCAAACTTTTGAATTAGAGAATCCAAGGAATAAAATCTGGGAAAGATCTCTAGCATAGTGCTTCTCAACCTTTAAAATTCATATAGTTCACCCAAATGCAGATCTGACTCAGGAGGTTTTGGGGAAGCACCTGAGATTCTACTTTTCTAACAAGCTCCCAGGTTATGGTGATACAGTGGGTTCATGGATCACATGTCAAGAATCAAGGGTCTAAACAACTAAGAAAGACATTATTTTTAAATGAATTAATAAGTACCCTTCTTCTAGCTTCCAATTTCTTACCTGATATATGAGTAGTAGCTTCAGAACTTTGTTCTGGTGGATGCTTTCACTCAAACACATCTCACTGTGTCTCCCATAGAACAAGCAGTAGCTCAAAAATAGGTTAATTCGTCTTTCTTTCCTTCTTAAAACATTGTCCCTTAATGATCATATGTAGATGATGAGATAATACTAGAAAGGAAACTTCATTTGGATTTATTTGAAATTGAATTCAGATTTGATGATGATGTCTTTTGAAGGTAAGTTGCTTGTAAAGTTCTTTCATTTTGCTCATATGTAGGAATTTTTGTTAATTTTACCCTTTTGGAATCTTAATTTTTAAGGAAAATGAGATAGCCTCAGTTGATTCTTCATAAGACATGCTGCATTAAAATTAAGACTACAGAGACATTTTGGGTCTCCATTCTGCCATGAAAGTGAATAGATGACTCTAGCTTTTCAGATACTGTCGCTATTAAGGAAACCTCTGTGGACCTCTTGACTTTGTTATCATTCAGTCTTTAGAGTTAGCAAAATATGTTTTTATTGAGAACACCCATGATGATGAGAAAACATATTTTTCTACGTGGTGATTTTATTATAATATCAATGCCTGTATGTGTAAAAGATGGCCTGTTGAGATTAAATTACTCTGTTGAAAATTTTAGCTGTTAAATTCTGAACTCATGTACAAAGGGTGACCTGAACCAATATAAATAACATGAGATGAGAAAGTTACACTTAATGTAAAAGCAAGATTTGTGCAAATCATATGTTGGACAATCAGCAAACAGAAATTTCAGAGAGAAGAGAAAAGAATGGAAACAGAAAAAGCAATGATCAAACATTAAGTCCTTTATTTTTCCAAAACTCATTGAAGTTTGGAATACACAATGTGACTAATTAAGATATTTTATCCTTTCTCTTTCTCTCTGGAAAGGAGATCAGTGACTGGATTAGGGCACATGGGAAGAGATCAGCAACAGGTGGCAGCAACAAGAGGTGATATATGTGTGAAATTTGGAATCAATATGGAGCAGCATGATATTTCACCATTGCATGTTCTTGTGATTTGATATATTTGTTAAGACATCTCCCTGAAGGAGGGGTGATGTGATGTCATGTGTGTTAAAGGACAAGATGACATCAGCTGATAGACATACTAGTACACATTTTATAGTGAGTTCACAAGAAATGTGTGTGTGTGTGTAAATATGTGTGGTGCATGTTATATATGTTGTTTAGTGTCTATAATATACACACATACACAGTATACTTAGAATTTGTGGTAGTATATAAAATTAATCAATCCAATATATTGTCAGAATAGTAAGCCTTCTTGATTTCAGAGGAGTAACTAGATTATTATAGATTCAGATTCATAACTATTTGCTGTCAAGAATGGTTAAAATGAGGAGGGGCTGGGAGAAGTAAAAGCAGAAGGGGGAGTGGAATGTTAGAAACAAAGGAGGCACATTTCACTTCAAAACACATAATGACATAAAATAAAATCTTAGAAATAAATGAATCCAATAATGCCTGTAAGTATAACATCATCAGTTGGACAGATCTCAGAAATTAATGAACAGTGTAACAGCCCACCTATTATTACAGATTAAAAGAGGGAGAGCATATAATTACCTTAATAAATGCAGTAATAGAAACTTTTACAGGGACCACTTCTCTACAATATCAGGAGACTATCCCCTTACAATTGCTTTCATTTAGCCTCATGTCTGCCAGTTAAGAAAAGGAAGTATTATTCATTTTTTTAATGCAATAAGGACTTTTAGAACTCTCTTTATATTTGGAAGTAGCACATTTTATGAAGCCTACTATTTGAAAAATAATAGGATGAGTTTTAAATATCAAACTCAATATTTTTACTTAGCTTCTTTATAAAGGGATTAGAGATGAGGTAAAAGAAAAGTGCAATCATCAAGTTTCTTAATTGTCTTTATTCACAGAAACTAGTAGCTCCTTTTTGCCTCCAGTTTTGTTTTTTGTTTTTTTTGTTTGTTTGTTTGTTCATTTTTCTTCTACCTACCTATGATGGTTAATGTGTCAACTTGACTGGGCTAAGGGAAGCCTTGATAGTTGGTAAAACATGGTTTCTGGGTATGCCTTTGGGGGTGCCTTTGGAAGAGATTAGCATTTGAATTAGTAGGCTGATAAAAGACTATCACCCTCACTCTTGTCCTTGGGAAAAGGGCCGGTTATGAATAGAGAAAGGGCCAATGCTCTCTCTGCTTGAGCTGGGACATCCATCTTCTCCTGCTCTTGGACATTGATGCTACTGGTTCTTGAGGTTTTGGACTTAAGGCAGGAACTTACACCCCCACCCCACTCTCTGGCTTTGGATTGGACTGAATTGCACCACTGGCTTTCCTGGCTCTCCAGCTTACAGAGTATCATGGGCTTCTATAACCCATCTCAGCTTCCATAGCTATGGGAGCCAAAATCCTATCTAATAAAGAAGAAATATGCAAATTGACTGTCACACCATCACAAAGCTGACAGTGCCCATAGCCACAAGATGGCGGTGCCCAGTTCCCTCAGCTCTGCCAGAGTTCCCCAGTCCTTTCAGCCCTGCTTGGGGGAAGGGAGAAGGGGGTGGCAGGCAAGTGGTGTGGCTGGATCCGCCCTCAGCCTCCTAGCCTCCCAGAGCTGGCCCAAGGCACAGACAAGCTTCGGATGGTGGCTTCCCAGGGTTGGTTGCCCAAGGCTCAGGTAACCAGGGCCAGCCAAGACTTGGCAGTGGCAGCAGTAGAGGTATGATGGGGACAACATCTTTCTCTGATCATCGGGTCACCTCCCACCCCTGAGGGCTCCCAGACTGTGAGAGGGGGCAGGCTGGGCTGAAGGGCCCCTCCTCCAGTGTAAGAATTTTCATGCACCGGGCCACTAGTCTGTAATAAATCTCTTCCTGCATGTATTCTATTGTATTACTTATGTTTCTCTGGATAACACTGACTAATTTCACTACTTAAACTTTACTTCCTTAGGTAATGAAAAATACTTCCTGCTAGTATTTCATATTTCTCAATAGCCTTTTCCACTATGTCCCTTAGTGCCACCATCACTGCCATTTGCAAATGAGTATCAACTCTAATTTTTACATCTTTTTCTTCTTGACAGAAAAATGTGTTGCATTTGTACAGTTTTTTAATCTCACATATTTATGGTTTCTAGCTTAAGCAAGAACATAAACAGATTTGATATAATTTAAGGAAAACTGAGCAATTTAGCTTTCACAGTCTTGCAGGTACAGAGACCTAACCAAAACAAACAAAAAAAAACCACTCTGATATTTAAATAGAAATGAAGACATATACACAAACTTTCCTGATGCCGCCCCTTTTCTAGTCCACAATGTTGGAGTCTTTTTTTAAAAAAGACTACTTCAGTTTGGGTTTTGGCTAGAGTTCCAAGGGCAATGAATAGTACAATTTACGCTGAGAACCCTGAAGTACAAAACCTATTTAGAACATGCTAAGAGATCATGTTATCAGTCTAAGTAGTGTTAATGAGCTTTCATTTCCAAACCTATATTAGCTGTTGAGGTTGCAGACATTAGAGAAGATGCATTTATTTGTACCTAATTATTGAAGTTTGATGGCCCTCCTTCTCCCTTATATTACTGAGAATATTATTGTTCCCCAAGCAATGCCTTACCTACTCCTCTCTTCAGATTCTTTTTTTAATTTTTATTTTATTGTTTAAAGTATTACAAATAGTAGTATATTTGTCTCCTTTTTTGCCTCATTGACCAGCAGCAGCTTCCACTAATCCCTTTTCCTTCCACAGCTTTTTGAACTCCGTAGATACATTATCTGGAACATAGGTTACAATAAAAATGGTACTTATCAATTAAAAAGCTCATGGTAGATATAAAGAAATTGCTGACTTGTATTTGAAGTTAATATGAATATCTAGTCAATAGGATCATGGAACCAGAATAGACAATATCTATTATTGGCTGAACTTTTAAATTATAGTGAAGTATCTGCCAAGAAAATAAATAAATAAATAAATAAATAAACAAAATGATTCAACCAAACTCAACTTAATTAAAAATGAAGAATACATGAAAATTAGAGTCAATTAATGGTGAAGAATAATCTTGTCCATTAATTAACAGGAAATGGTAAGTAGATGATTAGTTAATTAACAGCTTGTGAATAGTAAAAAAAAAATAGATATCTTCTATGGCCATATTGTTTCCCTAATACCAGGCGACATGCCATCTGGCCATGGTAATCTAAGAAACAATCTGATGTTTATCTTAATTTGAAATATTAAAAAAAAAGAATTCGAAATATTTATGTGCAATCTCCACTTTTTGAGAACCAGAAATTAATTCATCAGTGACATGAATTCAGTAGTGTAGAAATGAATCTTGCAAGCCAGCATATTTGAAAATCCTAATGTGTTAAGTAAAAAAAAAATAATAATAATAATAAGCTTACAGTGTGAATAACACTGTTGAGGCTTACATTTTTAATCATTGGGATGTAATATTTTCCCAATGATTTGGAATCCAGAACATTTTTAACAGTTCATATATTTTTTTTAAATGTATGATTTCATCTCTGGGACTAAATTAGAGGTAATGTGAAATGTTCAACTAACATTGTTGTTGGGTCCTTGCTCTTTTGCAAGTGTGTGCATAGGATAAATAATCAAGAACAAAGTGGTCTTTTGATATTTATCTTCTGTTACAAATTTAGATTATGCCTTCTGTGACTAGAAAATGGAAATCAATTTAGTAAAATAATGATAATTGCTTTAATAAACGTAAAAAATGTACTATGTGATAGCAGAGGAAATGTGAGAAGGTCAAATAAGATGATTTAATGTTAAGCCATATAATGTAGAAGTAGAATGTGGAAAATATGAAGAGATCGGTTAAAATTATTTTATAATCATCTATATAATAGGCAAAGCTCTGAGAAAGTACTATCATGCACTTCTTCCTTTTGGGACTTGTTTTTTTTTTTGTTTGTTTTGTTTTTTTTAACATATGCTCTTATCTGCTCTTCTTCTTGAATCTAGAATGCTCTAAATTTTTTGCCAAAATCATCTCTCAAAAAATAATTATAATTAGGTCAATCTGCTCAGGTGAAAAAAAAATTGCATATAAAATCTGAGGCCAACTTATCTCTGGCTTTATTTCCCACACTCACCCCTTTATTATTTCCTTAATTTCTTATTATTTATAAATTATGCACATGCTTGGACCAAAACACTTCTAAAATTTACACATTTCCTTCTAATCACTGTAACTGTAATCTGTCCTGCACAGAAAAGTAATTTACCCTTCTAGACACTCATCAAATATCACTCTGTGGACCATCCTAAAAGCCTCCTTGTCCTCCATGTACCTGTTCTTGAGTACTGTCATTAATCTCTTATTATTTACTAGAGGCCCAGTGTGTGATATAGCGTGAGACCCAGACCCGCCATGCCAGTGGGACCCAGACTGACTCCTGCCATGCTCGGCAAAATGCGGGACCCTGAATCAAATCCCCGCCCACCTACGCATGCCTCACCATGCACACAGCCCCACCAACCCGCCAGCCTCCAGGTGACCAGTCTTTGATAGCTCCTCCTTTATGCCATCACGACCACAGGCCTTTTATGATCTAGATTATTTATTCTTTCAGTAGATTCACTGTACATTCCATTCTTTGAAAATAAGGCCTATTTCTTAAAGATTCTTAGATGTCTCTATGATGTATTGTGCTGGAATCATGGATTATTAATTTTTGAACTGAATTAAATCGAAGGAGATTTTGTATAATTAACTGTTAACTAAATTGATTGAATATAGGAATGGGAGGAAAGTATCTACTAGTTCAAGTGGGACATTGTGAGTCATTAAGAGAAAGAAAAGGCATGAATTTATATCAGAACTTGACTTTTATTTTGGGTTTCCAATGACAGTCCAAATAAAATATGTAATATCTCACAAAGGGACACATAACAATAGGTACTGTTATTTGGAGGAAATATACTTTACAATTATAGCATTTTACAGATATAAGGTACTTTAATAATTATTTGGTCATGGGAATAAAAAAATGTATTCGATGTATTCTTTAAGGAGAAGAACATTTACCTCATTGTTTTCTCCAATCTATCTATATATAAAAGCCCAAACAACCATTACGACCTGTTCACTGAATGACCACCAGGGGGAAGACTCTCAATGCAAGAACTGCCTCCTGGTGGTCATTGTGCTCCCACAGCCAATCGCCCGTGGTCCCTCCCCCTGGCCAGCCAGCCCCAATCAACCCTGATTGGCCCCAATCGCTGGTCAGTCTAAGGGATGCATAATTTCTAATGAAATTGAGGCTCACGTTATCTGCACCATTTCTCCCTCAGGGCAGAGTTGTTTGGATTGTTGATTATCTGTCTCTATAAATGTCTCCCAAATCTTTGTCTCGGCTCGATCCTTTCTTCTAAGTTGCAGGCTCTCATTTCCCTGTGGACATGTTTCTTATTGAATATTCTGTTATCATACTCCACACAGCATTTTAAAACTATGAAATATTTGAGTATGAGGCAGTTTCCCTGCCTTATTTCTTGCGTTTGCCAAAGAGACTGCATTTCTTGTCGTCATACAGGCTTAAATCTGTAGAGATATATTTGTCTCGCTAGTACTTTGTTTCTCTACCAAGTCCTGTTACTTTCCGTTTGTAAAATTTCACAGGATTGACTATTTTGTTATATTTCTATAACGCTAGATTGATTGCAGTCTTTTTTTTCATGACTATTGCATTTCTACCTGGTATTGTGCCTATAAAGCTCCCTTCTGTAAAATGTTGTATGTGAGGATATTCTTCCTAAATATACCTCTCCCTTCTCTTGAATAGCATCTCATTCTCTTTAGAGTAACATGCAGACCCTTTGCACTGACATGCAAGGCCGAAACCATAAATGACTTGCCGGAATGGCGGTCCTTTCCATCCTTCACTTACACAAAGGCTTTACCATTAAGTCTTGCGGGAAGTTCACTGGACCATTCCAATGAATTAAAACGCATTCCTTAGGATGAGATGATTTGAGACTGTCAAATTCTTGTTGCTTCCAGCACATTAGCATCTCTCTACATTGAGTAGTGGTTTCAAGACTTTAAACAAACCTATTCTTTTTTGTTGATTTACAAAAATGAAAGCCTAGAACAGTGGTCGGCAAACTGCAGCTCGTGAGCCACATGCGGCTCTTTGGCCCCTTGAGTTTTTAGCAAAGGCCAGCTTAGGAGGACCCTAATTAAGTTAATAACAATGTAGCTACATATATAGTTTAAGTTTAAAAAGTTTGGCTCT
The DNA here is from genome assembly GCF_964339955.1 of Pipistrellus hanaki. Classification (NCBI taxonomy): domain Eukaryota; kingdom Metazoa; phylum Chordata; class Mammalia; order Chiroptera; family Vespertilionidae; genus Pipistrellus; species Pipistrellus hanaki. The sequence continues at coordinate 191,231,678 of NC_140503.1, forward strand.
CAAAACTTTTTAGAAATTTCAATCATTGTACTGTTGATATTTGGCTCTGTTGACTAATGAATTTGCCACCACTGGCCTAGAATTTAGCCAAGTAAGCAGCATGCAAGTGTTAACTTGCACCTGTTGAGATTTTCTTCACCTTATCTTATAACTGTTTAATTGAATCTAGATTTAATGCTGGTCCTTGTATTCAGGTTCCTGTTGTGGGGAGGCAAACTCATGTGGCTAGAACAAGAAGGTTCAGCTTTTGGTGAGAGAAAGAAGATTCAACAGGAGAAGTGAAAGTTTCCAGGGTCCTCGGGATGCTTTCCTTATGTAAAAATATTGAAAAGTTCTTCATTGGAGTGAAGTCACTTGCAGACACTGATTTCACAAAATAGATTTAATCAAAATTTCTAACATTTCTGCCAGCTAAGCTACAGTTTTGTGTGATAACAGATAAAAACAGAAGTAACAGGAAAACGTTAATATTGGACAGTGAGTTTTGAAGCATGACATTTACGTGTTTCCATTCTTAATTTTTAAATGCAGAAATTATAAATGCCCATTATTTCTACATGAACTTTGTATGGTGAAAAGCTACGCCATTTCTTCAGTATATATTATATATTAAAAAACGGGTACCCAAAGAAGTGACATTTCCGTTTAAATAAAACATCTTCTATTTCATAGTTCACATCCCTTTGATCCGCAGGGTAATCCCATCACTCATACAAAGCGAAGATTGTTATCTGTGTTTTCCTGTGTTTGAGGAGAACTCATTAAAGAGTAAACTTGTTTACTGAGGAGTGAAGCTCTGTGGGTGGCAGAGGAGGGCAGGCTAAGATTTGAACTCTCCTGCAGTGTGGTGGTCTATGTGACATGAAAGGTTCAAGCTGACGCTCTGGGCCCCTGGCATGCCTGTGAATGGATGGCTTTCTTTTGGAGAGCATAGACTTATGTTCAGATTGTAAAATCAAGACAAACAAGAATGTGATCACAGTAAGTTCTTTGGGATACTCAGCACAATGACACAAGTAATTAAGTACATTTTATTGTTTTCTGGAGGTGATGATATATCTCAAAACTGTGTACTTCCTTCCACTGATGTTGGGAAAACTCAGTGAAATGTTTTTGAACATATAGAGAATAGATGTGATGGTAGAATAATGGAAGAAAGATGGAAGAAGGGACTCATCGATGGAAAGAGTTGAAATTTCTGTTTGTTTGCTAAACTCCATGCAATATATTAAAAATGTGTTCTGCTGGTTATAGTTTTTGTTCACACTTTTTCATACCTGAAAAATACTGTACTCAACAAATGACAGATGTTATATTTGAGGAACTAAATTTAAAAGAAAAGGGATGAAGTAGAGAAGTCTCTAAAGGTAACTAGACCTAGGAAGCTGGCTTTTTAAAATTTCTTTTTTTAAAACATGATTTATTTATTTATTTGTTTGTTTGTTTGTTTATTTATTTATTTATTTATTTTTTGTTAATCTTCACCTGAGAATATTTTTCCATTGATTTTTAGAGAGAATAGAAGAGAAGGAGAGATACACGAAGAGAAACATCTATGAGAGAGAGACAAATCAATTGGTGGCTCTCCCCACACACCCAGACCAGGGTGAGGGATCAAGCCTGCAACCAAAGTATGTGCCTTTGACAGGAATGGAACTTGGGGCCCTTTGGTCTGTAGGCCAATGCTTTATCCACTGAGCTGGTCAGGTCAGGAAGCTGGCTTTTATTTATTTATTTATTTATTTATTTGTTTGTTTGTTTGTTTGTTTATTTATTTATTTATTTTTAGGAAGCTGGCTTTTAAAGAGATTTTATAAAATATCTGTTTAAGCACCTTATTTTATAAAGTAGAAAACTAAAATCCAGGGGTGTTCGTATTACAGAATTATAGAACAAAGATTTAAATCTAATATTCTTAGTTTTTTTTTTGGTGTGTGTGTGTGTGTGTGTGTGTGTTTGCAATTTCAACTGTATTTACTCATGATTAGTGATCTCTCAGTGTTGAAAAAATATAGTAATAAAACAATATTACTGCTTTTGTGTTTAAAACCAGTTTCTTGTCCCCAGCTGGGTAGCTCACTTGGTTATCCTATACCCCAAAATTTGAGGGTTTTATTCCAGGTCAGGGCACATACCTAGGTTGCTGGTATGACCCCTGGTCAGTTGCATATGAGAGGCAACAGATTGGTGTTTCTCTCTCACCTCTCTCTCTCTCTCTCTCTCTCTCTCTCTCTCTCTCTAATCATAAACATATCTTAAGGTAAATATTAAAAATATAATAAAACAAAATAAAAATTGCTTCTTATTTATTCTGCAAAGTGAAAATACTGAGAAAAACTCAGAGCAAAATAAAACAGCAACTTTTGATTAATATTTCTAATGGCCAGAACTGAAGTAAAAGGAAACATATCAATGGCTGAGTCAGTGTATAATAATAAAGATACCCAACTTAAATGAAATTTCTTACCACTCAAGGCTAAAAACCTATGCATGATATAAAACTGAATTTATAAAAATTTCTGGACATTATTTATTAATAAATAAATATATTAAATATAGCCACTAGTATATTTAGTCCCCAATTAGGCAAATAAAACATACACATTTAAAATGCAAATAGCATATATTCTCATGTAGACAAAAGTGTGTATAAATTTAAAAATACTTGAATAAAATAAACTAGAGTAAGTGGGTTAATCTCCTAAATAATGAGTTCATTATTGTTTATCATATATGAAATAGAAAAATAATATAAATTAAAATGTTTTTTGATTTTAAGAAATAGGCAAAGAAAAATATTTAGGTAGGGGAGGCCAGTCAAGATGAGAAAGGGAAAAAAAACTTAAGGAATTATAATAATCTCCAGGGTTAAACTTTAAAAAGGTATCTCTTTGGATCTAAAAAAATAAATGAAGAGTCCAACTGTTACCTCTCTATCCCAGAGATAATAATTAAACTGTTTTCAATCTCAAAGATTAATAATTTTAAAAATTATTTAAAAATCATAGGGTGAGATTGATTTTATAACCCAACAAAGTATCATTTTCTAAGCTTTAAACAGTCTAGTTTCATTTTCACTTTATGACATGCTTCTCCCTCATATAAAACATTTTCTTAAATTCTTTTTTTCTAAAATGATACTATGTAGCCGGGACCGGTTTGGCTCAGTGGATAGAGCGTCGGCCTGCGGACTGAAGGGTCCTGGGTTCGATTCCAGTCAAGGGCATGTACCGTGGTTGTGGGCACATCCCCAGTAGAGGGTGTGCAGGAGGCAGCTGATCGATGATTCTCTCTCATCGATGTTTCTAGCTCTCTATCCCTCTCTCTTCCTTTCTGTGAAAAATCAATAAAATATATTAAAAATAAATAAATTAATAAATTAATAAAATGATACTATGTAATTCTTTATAATAATTTAAAATTTCACTTTTAAATTAAATTTTATTTAATCCTTGGAAAATTACATTCTCTAGTGTAGGATTGATTATCTTTTTGTTGTTTTTGTTAATCCTCACCCAAGGATATTTTTCCACGGATCTTTTAGAGAGAGTAGAAGAGAGCAGGAAAGACAGAGAGAAACATTGATGTGAGAGAATCACATTGATTGGTTGCCTTCTGCAGGCTCCCTAACCAGGGCCCTACCCCGGAAGGTGACCATAGCCCCTCGCTTGACCAGAATTGATCCTGATAGCCTCTGCTCTATCCACTGCTCTATCCACTGAGCAAAACTGGCTAGGGCTTGTTGTCCTTTCGATACTTTTCTCTGTATTGCTTAAAGTTCTTTAAAGAAAAAACAACACACAAACTTATGTTAAGGTTAAGTTAAGTTATTTCTGGCTAAATTTTATTATTTTCTATTCACCTCATTTTGTCCTGCAGGAATGATCGCATTCGATAATCCTGCAAACATTTTAAACCATCTTTTTATGACAGGAACTGCTTGGAGTGATCAACAGCAAGTGCATTTACCAATAAATGCAGCATGAAGGGACTTTGCAATTTGCTAATCCCCTTTCTATGCATTATCTCATTGAATCCTTGCACTATCCCTGGAGGTAGGCTTTGTAATTCCCCCTTTATCAGGAAAGAAATGGAAATCTCAAAAGTTTCATGATCTGCCCGAGGTCACTGCAAGTGTTAAAGTAGCAGAGATAGGAAATGACTTCAGGTTTTCTGGTTCTTAGTTTTTGTTTCTATAAGCAGAGCAATCATGAACACATACTTTAATATTGTCAGTAATTGCTTTGGGTCCCCATGTGGCTTTTCTATTTTAGTTTTCACTTTTCTCTTTTCAAATAAAAAAATAAAAACTCTGGATTTAGGTAAGGAGAGCTTCATTTGAAAGCATTTTTGCAAGAGTAAGGAAAGGGCAATTGAGATAGGGGAGGCAGAGAGTGAAGGGGCCTGTCACACTAGGAGGAAATCAGTAAGCATATCCATTTTTAGGGGAATAGGGCTTTTTTAAGAAGGAGTAACCACGGTTAGACAGACTGGGTGTGGGAAAGTACAATAGGATGAGTGAGGGTGGCATGATTGAACACTACATTAAAGAATGCTTTACCCTATGGTCAGTCTGTTCTTCAGAGAAGCCTTAAGGAAGAGTTGTAGGCTTGATCAGACCGAGGCATATGGGAAGGATGGTTTGTGTAGTAAGCCACTTCCAGAACCAACAAAGGTGGGAAGGTTTCTTAACCATGGCACTTATCCAGGATCACAGCTACAGTACATCTCAACCATGTCCCTCTTCTCATTTATAAACTTTTTCTTTTCTGAGAAGAAAATACAAGGAAGCCCTGACATCTATGAGTGTGTTCTCAGAACCTCTGGCATCTGTGAGAGGTCTCTATTGTTTTATCTGTATTTGTTGGGGTGACATTGGTTAGTAAGACTATCTAGATTTCACGTGTATATTTCTATGGTTCATGATCTGTATTTTGCATTGATTGCCCACCACCCGAAGTCTCTATTGTTTATTGTATCACAGGAAATGCTATGCATCCACTCTAAGGTCTTTTAATGCACATTAGGGTGGAGTCAGCATCTACACTAATAAAAGAGAAAGATGCAAATTGGCCTTACCTTTGCAACACCCACCAGCCAAAAAGGAGTGAGTATTCAAACTAACCCAACACATATCGTGGGTTAATTTGAATATGCAGGTGCTGAGCAGCCAGGGGCGGGGCAGGCCATATGCATGATGATGCAGATGTTCCACACTGACTCAGCTGCTCCAGGCCTCTGAGCAGTGTGGGAAGGTGGGAAGGCAGCTCCGGCCCCCAGGCTGGAGCAAAGGCAGTGCTGACAGCCAGGGGAAGGAAGGCCCATTCTTGCACAAATCTTCATACATCAGGCCTCTAGTCTATAAATAATAACATGGAATCCAGGGAAGTTGAATAGATTCCAAACAGACATGAACCTATTAAAACAAAATAATTTTTATTTAATTTCACTTTCTCTTCACTTTTCTGAGCATGCGTATTACTTTGCTTCTATATGTTCTTATTTTCTTTTTGGCCAAAGGAAACTAAACTTTACCTGAATATTTAATATATCCAATATGTGTGGTAAGCCACTTAAAATTTGTAAAATAGAACACAAATATGCAATGTCTTTAGAACCTGTACAAAGAAACATTAAGCTACCTGATGCAGCCCATGAGTTCCAATGCTTTGCCATTCTCTAGTATTTTAAGCTACGTTCACACAGTGGGTCACATGTTATTAGAGGTGCTCTATGTCAGAATAAGGATGCAATTGATTTTTTCAAAACTTAGCTTATACTTCACTACAGAGCAAATCCTTTTCTGAACTACAATACAGCCAATAAATTTTTTTCATAGTGCTGCTTTCCCCACCCACATACTTCTATTACTTTATTCATTCATGTACCAGACTCCCAATTTACAATAAACTCTTTGAGGGAGATACAAGGAAAATAAATCAGCAAATCCCACTTGACACATAGAATATAATATGTAAAGATAGTATTATATGTACTTTTATTACCCATGATCATTGCATTTATAGGTGCATAGTAAGTGCTGGATGTATCATAGCTTAATGTCTGTTTTTCTTTCTGTCCATTAACAAATATAATAATGATGATGGTGATGATAATAAAGGAAAAGACAACCTGTGTTGCACATTGTTTAATTTGCCTTATTTAATTGCTGCTAAAATTCTATGTGGAAAGTACTATTTTTATATTCACAGATTAGGAAACAGGTTTAGAACAAGCCAAGTCACAAGGACAGCTGTCTAACTCAATAATCTGTGTAATTAACACATTGCATCGAAGTTCTATTACCAGCAACAGGAGGATTAAAGCTACATTTTAATATTTCTCAAAATTCTCATTTCTTGGTTCTGAACTTCCTGGGAAGACAGCATTATTTACTTTGGGCCCCATTTCCTCATTTTCAATTGACTGCTTTTATATTCTGTAGGTATTTTGTAATTTAAATAAGGATAATAAAGTAAACTAATATTTATGTAATACTGTGTGCCAGGTACTATTCTAGACATTTTATTTTTTATTAAGTCATGATTCTTTCAACTTGCCCTCTGACCACAAATTCAGGCTCAAACATGAGAAAACACAGCCTGCCTTAATAAGTATAGGAGAGGCATGCAATTTTTTGTTTTGTTTGTTTATTGCGATGAGGGAACAATAAATAAAATCAGATACTACAAAGTATTTTTAAAATTAAAATATATATTCTCAGTCTTAGGACACTATACTATAACCATGATCTATCTATATATTTTATATATTTTAATATACATAGTTCTTGCTTATGAATAGTTTGAGAGATTGAATATGCAAAGAAATAGCATGGAAAGAACTGCTAATATATGCCAAGTGTAAGCAATAAAAAAATCATGTGCAAATGTCAAAATGCTGGGGAGGGAGTAAAACTTCAGAACATGGTAGAATTTATCCTGAAAAGTCTCCTAAAATGTAGGGATGTTGGTAATGAAATTGAATGATATGAAATTACAGAGATCAGAAAGTATACAGAGCCCTGAGGCATAAATTGAGATGTTTGTTATTGAGTGATAAGAAACTGCACTTGCAAAAAGATTAAATGTTGCTCAGCAAACAATTTCTGATCATTTAAAAGCAATAGGAAAGATTTTAAAGGAAGGAAAATGGGTGCCACATCTACTGAACAAAAGACAATGGAAAACCAAAAAGTCATCAGTAAAATGTTGCTTCAAGGGCATGAAATAAAGTCTTTTTTGCATCTAATTGTGTCTGGTGATGAAAGTGGATTTATTTTAAGAATCCCAAATGCACAAAATCGTGGGTTGATCCAGGTCAACCATCAACATAGACTGCAAGGCCAAATTGCTTTGGAAAGAAGACAATGCTTTGCATTTGGTGGGATCAGGAAGGTGTGATGTATTATGAGCTTCTAAAATGAGGTGAAACCATTAATACTGATCATTACAGATAACAACCAATTTGAATCATGCTTTGATTGTGAAATGAACAGAATGTTCCAGAAGACCTGACAAAGTAATTTTGCTTCATGATAACTCACCCATCACACACTTCAAAACCAGTTAAAGACATATTAAAAGATCTTGCCTGGGAAGTATTAACCCACCCACTGTATTCACTAGACATTGATCCTTCAGATTATCACTTGTTCAGATCAATGGCACAGGCACTTTCTAAGCAGGACTTCAAAACATATGAAGAAGTGGAAAACTGGGTTTCTGAATGGTTTACCTCAAAACAAGAAAAGTTCTATCGGGACCATATTCACAAATTACCTGAAATATGGGGAAATGTGTACATAGAGATGGATATTACTTTGAATAAAGTGCTTTTGATGTTTCTCTTGAAATTATCATGTTGACTTTGATTACAAAATCTGCATTATTAACCTGCACACCTGGTATTTTCTGTTATAGTTCACAGAATATAACATACCAAAATATTATATCAAATAGTTACATATATTGAAGAAGAGATTATTACATTATAGTTTTATTCTTATCTCACTTCTACCTTCAATAATGATTTATTGGATATTCCTTCTCTGGACTTGGCAATGTCTAGAATAAATCTCTGTGGATCCATTATTAATTTGGTCAATCTGGTATTCCCTTGAATGCTTCTCCTTGCTACTATATATTATTGCTGTAATTTCATCTTTGGAAATCCATCTTTGGATCAATATATCTCTTCTATCATTCCAGATCATTCTTGTGTTCTTCTATCTCATTATAATTAAGATCCATTGATGTACATTTTTACACCCTCTCACCTACTTTATGTGCTCTGTTTTTTCTTTTCCCAGGTCACATGTCATGGTCAATTGTGATCATTTGAACGACAGTCTCATATAGGCCTATATGATACATACAGTATCACATAGATCATTATTAACCTTTCTTCCGCTTCCACTTTTTTATTATCCTAAGTTTTTGTGGTTCAGGTTAAATCATAGGAAAATATGGATCCTGAGAATGCTTTTCCAGAGGGAAAGGGAGCAAAGCGCTGACCCAGGGAGTAACCCACCTGCTCTTCTGAAGTGAGCGTCAGCACTCCTGATCTCTAGAAAAGTTCCGTTTAGAAGATGATACGCAGTCCTTATAATTGCTTACATCTAGGCCATCATTATTAACTCTAATTGTGGCATTTACTTGGGTCAAATGCATGTGTTTTCTCATTAGTGTGCACTATAAGAATGCTGAAATTTTACATAATGGAATAGGATATCCATCAGCATTTATCCCTGCCTAATTTGTGCTACTTTTCAATGCACTAGAGTGGTCCATTGCTTTCAAATTTCTGAAAGCAGCCTTAACATTGTGCAACTTTCAAGCACAAATGTGGAGCTCTGAAGTGAGAAGGCTAACAGGATACTGATTCTCTAGTCACAGGACCCGCACCATGTGAAATACAGCCCTGACTTCTTCCTGTGCCCTGCTCACATTCTCCTGTCCCCGCAACAGGCGCTCAGTTCCTGTCGGGATGGGAGTTCATGCAGTCATCTCAGATAATTTTTCCTTTCCTGCCAGTGCTGCCAACCAGGGAACCTATTAACGCCAGTCATCACAGCAAAAGTTAAAAACATAGAGTCCTGTCTGGTTAGAACTGGCCGCAGACCGCCACCTATTTCACCAAGGTACAGGCTTCCGTTTTCCAAGGGAAATGTGTGTTAATCAATGTCTGAAGAAATGAGGAATCTGGGGGATCAAAATAAAAATAAATGTATTTACTTATTAGCATTTAAAGCAAGATATAATTCAGTGTAGTAACTAGATTTCTGATTTTTATTGGTTTTGATACCATGGAGTTGTTTATTGTTGTTGTTGTTATACACTTAGGATATCTGATGTCATGGCACATCATGAAATCAGGTTGTAATGTCATTATCAGTTTAGAGTTGTATTTCCAAGGGTGTTATCACAGATTTCAGTTCACCATGGTAGTGTGTGTTGGACAGATGAGTAATTTCCAAATATAGGCACTCATAAAACAGAGTAAATCAATGCACTTGGCACACAGACTGGCGTGATCCTGTTACACTGATATGAAAAGGGAAAGAGTGTGGCACTGAGACTCTTAAGATGAAAAGCCATTTTACATCTTCAAAAATAAGCCAATTAGTGTCTGAGTTATCTAACAGAAGCAAAGGGCCTTATTGTCAACACTTCACAATAATCTTGCATTTACTTTTTGGAATTTCACTAAATTGACCTTAGACGACTTATTAAAATTATAGCACAACCTAAAGTATAATAATAAAACCATATGTAAGTGTAAATGATGATAAGTTTCAGAGTAAGTCCTGTCCCCATGTCCCCATACGCATGGAATGAATATATATATATGAATGAACATTTATTCAATCTATTTTTCTATAGATGCTTTATTTTATATACAGATGCTTTATTTTATATACACCACTAAGTGTAATTAGTGAAGTTTTATAAAAAATAAAGTAGGTAGCCATTTTTAGAAATATATTTTATTGATATTTTTAGAGGGAGAGGTAGAAAGAAGTAGAACATTGATGAGAAAGATACATTGGCTGCCTCTTGCGTACTTCCTGCCAGGGATGGATATAGCCTGCAACGGGAAATCAAACTGGTGACCTCTTGGTTCATGGGATGGTGCCCAATCCACTAAACCACACTGGCCAGGTTAGGTTGATATTTTTTTAAAGGGTGTAGAATAAAGTATACACATTGAGGAAATACTGAAATATTCAAGTACCATATAGAACATATATAATACATAATTCCATTATTAATCCTTGAAATATATTTGCTAATTATTCAGTCATTATTCTTTTATATTTGAGGATCTTAGTGACAATTAAAAAGTGAAATAGAATAGAACACCTACAAAACCAAAAATATGAAACTCTATGTAAAGCATTTTTATTAGAAGTTTTTACTCTATCCTTTTGAATAAACATAATCAGAGGAGAAGCTTATGAGGATGCAATTTCTCCATCTCCACAGAAAGTGTCTTCCATGACCACTTGTTTTTGAATAACTAGAATATGTTGTTCAGTTTGTTCAAATGCTACTTTTCCATGATATCTATCATAACCACACTAGTCTTCACTGTAACTTTTACTTTTTTTACTTTTCCAGCTCTGCTTTACCCTAGTATACTGTTACTTAAAAACAACAACAACAAACCAAAAAAAAACCCTTCTTATCAACTTATCATAGTATATAATAAGTTTTATTTATTGTTTAGAGTTCCTTCTTACTTTATATTAGAATATGGGCTCCAAAAGGGCAGAGAACCATTATATCTGTGCCTGGAATATTGTAAATGCTCATGAATATTTTAAAGTATATAATCCAAACTCTAAGAACTATGACAAACTTTACTGAAATAAAATTTCTGAATATGGATTCTGGAGGACTACATTTTACATATTTTCTCCTGAGTTTCACAATAAGATTTTGGAAATTGTTGTATCCTAAAATTAGAGAACTGAATAGGGTGCAAGTATGCATCTTTTGAATAGCTTCTCTGGGGACTCTTGATATACTTCCTATCTTCTTACCTCCATTGGTCTGTGAGCGCAGTACTTTTGTACCAAGGCAGCACTAGAAATCAAACCCACAACCTTTTGGTTTATGGAATGACACTCCAAGCAACTGAGCCACCTGGCCAATGCTATCTTAGTTTTAAATGTTCAGCTTTCTTTTTCTGTTTTCATTGGGAATTCTAGTAAAAAGTTGGAGAAACTATTTATTAGGGATTGCTACCAGATCTCATGTAAAACCAGACATTTTACATATTTGATCTGTTGTGATAGCTCACAAGAAAGTGAACTATTGGTTTTAATTAATAATATATTTCCGAATACTTCAGAATCAATATAAAACACCATTATTATTGATAAGATATATTTGAGTTGAGATTGGTGAGATAGACTTACTGATTAAAAAGACCAGAAATTCATGCAGAGTGACAATAGAATTTGTGTCAGAGTAAATCTCTGAGGACAGTTAATCACAGAGTCGGTGTATATTTGCTGATATTCTTGAGAATGTTAATTTGCATAGGAATAGTGAGAGAGAAAAAAGATGTATAGGAAATTTGGTGACAGCTCTGTTTTATGATGTTTCTGATATTTTAATTCAGCTATACAATTGCTTAATATGTGAAAAGCTTAAGTATTCATTTAGTCATTAATATTTAAGTCCAATCATTTATCACTAAAATAAATTTTACTGTGATCCAAGTACTGTGCCATAGACTATGAACACTTTGATACATGAACCTTCAAATAGAAAAAATATATAATATGAGATACACACAAGCAAATGCAATCCATAAGTACAATAATAGGCATATATAACTCTCTAGAGGTGACAGAAAAGAAGGAATCATCAATTTTGAATCATACATGATTTAAAGATTCAAAGAGGAGGTTATTTAGGTGCAGAGAATATAAGAGAAATAAGTGAAATACCCAAGCATATTATACTGTCAAGTGCCAAGAGTTGAAACTGACATGGAAAACAAGACTCTTGTTGGAGTGTCTTACTACAAAAAAACAAAACAAACAAACAAGCAAACAAACAAAAAACATAGCCCTAAAATAATTCAAGCATTTTCCAGGATATTTATCTTTAACAATTTATATTCAAGAATCAAGATAATAGAATAGCAGAAGAGTTTCTATTGTGTGGAATTTTATACATATCAAAGACCAGCCCTAACCAGTTTGGTTCAGTGGATAGAACATTGGCCTATGGACTGAAAGGTCCCAGGTTTGATTCTGGTCAAGGGCTTGTACCTTTGTTGCAGGCACATCCCCAGTAGCGGGTGTGCAGGAGGCATCGAATCTACGTTTCTCTTTTATCAATGTTTCTAACTCTCTATCCCTCTCCCTTCCTCCCTGTAAAAAAATCAACAAAATATATTTTAAAAAAGATCAATTGGCTTGTTTTAAACAATATTTACAGAAATAAAATAACAAGTTCAACAGAATTTTATTGATTTATTTTGTTGCTACATTAAGTTGATGCACAGTTTTATGGACAAGGATGGGTTTTTGTTAGTGGTTCTAGAACTCTATACTGTATATAATGTGTCACCTCAGTGAAGGGAGTTGCATAATTCTGGCACCCCATTCCAAAATTATTATCTTGGAAGAGTGTTTTGTGATCTGGAAACTGAATTGTATATTTTCCACCAAATATTTTTAAAATATATTTTTTCAATGTTTTACAAAGAGGAATATAGAGTTAGAAACATTGATGAGAGCTGTCTCCTGCACACCCCCTACTGGAGATGTGCCTGCAACCAAGGTACATGTCCTTGACTGGAATCAAAACTGAGACCCTTGAGTTCTCAGGCAGACGCTCTATCCACTGAACCAAACTGGTCAGGGCTTCCACCAAACATTTTTTATTCAGATAACAAGAAAATGATATTATTAAACACTATTTATGACTTAATCAAATTGGTTACCCCCTTAAGATTACAGGGAAACATTTTAAGTGTAGGCAACAGTTGTGCCTTAGTTTTTTTCATCTGGTGCTCTCCTCAAACGTGTATTCATCCTATTTGAAGTGAAGTTTTTATGCTGTGATTTGTGCCATTGGAGTAACAGTCTTGTCACATATTTTATGGCAATAATTTAGCAAATCACGTGTATAGATGGTTGGCTCATTTGATGAAGAGATTTTTTTAATCACAAGAAAGGTGCTAATCATACTGTCTATTTTTACATTGTTATTGTGATCTTTAATGAGCATGTTAACTTTTTTAAGCAAATAGCCTCATTACTCATTCAAAATTTTGTTTTTCACCTTTCATTATCTAAACATTTCTTAATCCCCAACTATGTACAAGGTGCATTGCTACCATATTTTTGGGGGAGATACAAAGATTTTTGCAAACTTTCCAAAAACCTTAACTCATTTCTTCCCTACCTTCATTAACTCTACATATTCAAGTCACTTCTTTGAAGTGTATGCCATATAACCATGCTTGTAAATGCCACCACTTCGTTTCCACCATTTCATTTCAATTGGCTTTGCAGTTATCTAACATAGTTTCCATTAATTTCATGAAACCTTGAATATTTTATAAATTGTTTTAGTCTCTCTTTATATCACTATTATTGTATATTTACTTTATGTTATAGAATGTAACCAAAATTCCAAAATCAGCTAGATTAGCCTGGAAAGACATAAAGTTTAACCTCATAAGTGTGGAACTGAGATTACAGGTAACTAAAAAAGTTTTCTTATGAATATTTTGATACTCATGCTTCTGAAAGTGTTGCCTTCAGTTTCATATAATAACACATACTTATTGTTGTCAATAATAAGATTAGTTTTATTATGTATTTAAGGTCAGGATTTTTATTAAAATTTGAACTTGCTCAATATCAGAGCTATGTGTAGACTGTTATTAATTGTAGTTTTGGACTCTGGTTAAAGAACCATAGTGATACCAGCTATTGTAAGGGAAGTAGGAGGTGCCTCATACTTGTCAAGATTGGTGGCTGGACTAGATGACTTTAATTTTATAATAAATTTTTATTGTGTTTTTTTTTTATGAAGATGAGGAAGAATGTAAAAATCATAGCTTTTAAAAAATTTGTGAGTTATGTTCGAGTCTGCTTATTCCTGTCTGTACAGAAGGATCATGAACTCTTATTTTTGTTTTAAGAAAATATTGTTCTTATTAGCTCTTACTTTGTGATATAATTCTAGTGAATGTGGACAGCAGAAATTAGTTTATTCTTCCATTTTTTCTTCATCACCAACTTTTGCCTTGCAAATAAGAAAATATTTAATGGAGAAGACATTGTTTTACTATTGGTAAGATTAATTGATTACAAGCTATATATTAGAATCCTTCAGCAAGAGGATATTTTATTTAAGCTTTACTTTAATAAATGTGCAAATGGTGTCCCAGATACTATATTTCCAACTCTTTTGAGTAGCTGACTAAGGATTTACTACCAATCCCAAAAGAGATAACCTGGGTGAGCAAATTAACACTGTAAATCTTTATTTTCTTTTTTCTAAACTAAAGGTTTAATTAATCTGTGCCCTTTTGCCTTGCTAGTGAATGGCTTAACTACTCTGAAGAGTTAACAACTTTGCTAAGCAGCATAATCTTCTCCTCAAAATTTCACTGGCCTCTGTTATTCTTAGAGGTTAAATTATTCAGAATCATTGAAACATATTTTTAAAATAACAGAAAAATCGTAACCTAATCCTAATAAAATAGTAATATGCAAATTAACCATCACTCCCCTACAAAGATGGCAGTGACCATAGCGCCAGTGTCCTTCTCCCAGGCCTCAGAGGGAGGAAAGGCTGAATGGCTGCTCGGAGCTGCTGCTCAGAGTTGCTGCTGCTGCCTCAGTAGCACAACTTGGGACATGCCCCTGGCCCAGCAGACAGAATTCCAGCTGACAGAAGTCTATCTGACATAAAGTGCTGGGGGCATGCTCCCAGAAGCCCCCAGCAGTGTGGCTTGGGGCATGCCCCCAGCCCAGTGGACAAAAACTCTGCAGACACAATGCAGAGGGTCCTCTGTGCATGAGCTGCAGAGGAAACACCTTTTCTTTTTTAATATATATTTTACTGAGTTTTCACAGAGAGGAAGGGGATGGGATAGAGAGCTAGAAACATTGATGAGAGAGAAACATCAATCAGCTGCCTCCTGCATACCTACTACTAAGGATATGCCTACAAGCAACATACATGCCCTTGACTGGAATCCAACCTGGGATCCTTCAGTCCACAGGCTGATGCTCTATCCACTGAGCCAAACTGGTTAGGACAGAAACACCCTTTCTGAAGGCTCATTGGCTAAACTCTCTGTAAGCTGCCTCTCACGGTATTCTTGGTAACTTGAGTAATAAGAATGTAAGAAGATGATCTAGGGTTTTTCCACCACACTCCTAGAGGAAAAACTAAGGTCTGCTGCTGGAGGGGCTAAGAAATGT
Organism: Pipistrellus hanaki; assembly: GCF_964339955.1. Taxonomy (NCBI): domain Eukaryota; kingdom Metazoa; phylum Chordata; class Mammalia; order Chiroptera; family Vespertilionidae; genus Pipistrellus; species Pipistrellus hanaki. Next base: position 191,247,144 of record NC_140503.1, read on the forward strand.
CATATCCTGCCCTAGCCAGTTTGGCTCAGTGGATAAAGCCTCGGCCTGCCGATCTCAGGGTCTGGGTTCAATTCAAGGGCACATACCTAGGTTGAAGGCTCCTCCCTGGCCAGGGCCTCGGTCAGGGCTCATGCAGGAGGCAACCAATCAAAGTGTCCCTCTCACATTGATGTTTCTCTCTGTCTTTCCCTCTCTCTTCCAAGCTTTCTAAAAATCAATGGAAACATATCCTCAGATGAGGATAAAAAAGAAAGAAAGAAATGTCATATCCTATGAAAGACACATCTTGAAAGGGCTTAAAGAAAGTTGTCATTTTTTCATGGTGAACGGACTGGAGTCCGTGTTAATGAGAACACCTTGGTGGCTGTGACAGTGGCAGCAGGAGCAGGGTGATGGGGCTAGCACCTTCCCCTGATCAGCCCAGTCACCTCCCACAGAGGAAGGCCAAACTGTCACTTAGGCCTGCTCCACATCAGTAGGACATCTCCTGAGGGCTCTCAGTCTGTGAGAGGGGGCAGGCGTGGCTAAGGGACCGCCCCCCCCCCCCCCCGCCCTCACAGTGCACAAATTTCATGCACCAGGCTTCTAGTTACATAATAAGAATCTTACCAGAATTCACCAAATTGCAATATACAGTTTAATGAACTGATTTCAGTATCATTTTCTTGAATTTAGGATAAATATAGATATTTAATGCTCCTCAATAAAACTTAAGAAAGAAAAGTCTATTCAGTCAATATAATAGGTGATAAACACAATTTTATTCTTTATTACAATGTGTTAAGATGAATAGGAAGAAAGAAAATAATGTAAGAAAATGAATAACGGAGAAAAAAATCCCAAATCTTTTACAAAGCATACTTTGAAAAATATATTGACTTTAAAAATAGATAGATAGTATTATTTTCTTTAAATCTACAGCCTACCTTGGTATACAGAAAGCTGTATGTGTAATAGGATTCTGAATTACACTGAGTTTTATGGACACCAACACAGTTCATTTTATAGTAGAGGTCATATTTTCTTTTTATTACCATACAATTTGCTGTATAACAAAATAATTTACAAACAGAAGTTGATGTGCTTCTAATTTAAAGAATGTTAATTAAATTCATGAATAACAAATCTATTGTAATGAAAGTTTTTTAGCCAGGACTTTGTTGATTATTAAAATGAGATTTTATCAATAATTACTACTACCAATTTCAGTTGTATTTAAATTGACCAGTTAAATAACCTTTGAATCTTACTTTACTTTTCTGAAGGTAACAATATTTTTCTTCATTTGTTATTATAGAACAGAAAGAGTTCACATACCTAGCTCTCACCTAATTTCGGAGGTGATTTTTAACATGGTATCTATGTTTGATTCATATGTTGATCAAGGATAATCATTTTTTCTGGGTCATTAGGAAAAAAAGGATTTACATGTGTATGACAACAAGGTTTATATTGTGACTAGGTAAGCTGAAAATCTCCCTTTGGAAGTTGAAAAACTATACTGGTTTGAGACCAAAGCAAGCAATATATTTACTTTTTCTCTTTTTAACCAGGGTAGAAAAATAATTCTTATCAACAGGAAACTAATTGTTTTTACACTTGTATTGCTATCTCCAAATGAGGGCAGGGATTTCAAGTTAATTGTTCACAGTAAAACTGTGGGTCCTTATGACTTGGATTAAATTTAGTTGAAAATAGTATCTGTCTTTCTCTTGTCTATACCCCTCAGAGATCTAACCTTCCTCCCTTTCCCCTATCCTCAACCCAAAATAGTCAGCAGCCCCCAGTGCAACAGAAGACAGTAGCCCTCACCTGACTGAAGGTCACATGGTTTGAACTTCTGGCAAGCTAGACATAGCATCTTGACCTAGGCAATGTTTCAGCTCCTAAGCCTTCAGGTAGAATGACCTCAAGGCTACTTTCCCATGAAATCAGAGACAAGGACATAGCAACAGACCTCAGCACTGTCCTCAAGACCTGAAGAAATGATTCATCAACCTTACCCCACCTCTGACTAATCCATGGTGTCTTGTGATTTTGCCCTATGTCATTTGTAACCTACATGACACTGGGGAGTTCCGACTTTTGAGCATTAGCTTCCCATTCTCCTGGGTGGTGCCATCCAGGAGAATAAAAGCATAGTATGTAAATTGTCCCCTCCTCCACCTGGAGTTGTGTGGGGCAGAGACTTGGAATGAATTAGTGTTGAGGGGAAGGGGAGAGGTGACTGATTTCTGGAAAGACCAACCATTAGTGTACCCATTGGGTCTGAATAAACACAACTTTTTATCCACTTAAAGATTTTGGCACCAATTTGTATTGCAAAGTTCTGAAATATATAAATCTATCTTGAGTTTTAGGGCCTAAACTGTAAGTTTAACCCAAGGGATCCTAAGGAACCAAAGGCAGTGTGTGGGGGGGAGATGGGGATGAGAAGGAGAGGTGGTAAGATGAATGAGAATAGAAGGGGCAGTGTATACAGAACCAGTATCATTAAAGTTAGCATTTAAAGGTATAATGGTTATGGAATCTATCTGAAATCTATTTCTTCATATTTCTAAAGAAAAGTAACTACTTTCCAAACACATTATTTCATGTAATACTTATCAGAACTCTATTGGAAAGGACGTACAATCTATGACACACATAGTTTAAATATCTTACCTAAAAGTCCACCAAAGAGACTCTTACTCTCATATTGATTATTTTCCCTGATTTGTTTCAGGGATAGGTTGAAGGTATAGCAATGTCTGTCATTTTCTTATTTTGAAATAAAATTTTGTTTTTCTAAGTGTTCCAAGAAAGTCAAGTTCACACAATTTTTTGGTTTTTCACTACACTGATTGTTTTAATATACTAATCCATGCTCTACCTCTATTAGCTATAATAGCTTGTTTTATTGCATGTATTATGTATGGACAGGTAGAATGTGGATTGTATACTATTGGAGCTGTGAATATTTGTCATAACAGAAGTAAGTTATATACCTATGAACAATTCTGTATTTTCTATGTAAATAAAACTGGACTGTGAGGAGAAGGGACCTCTATCAGTTCTGGGCTTAATAGCTCAAACGTCCAGGGACCTCTCTTTGGGTTCCCAAGCTGGACAGGTCACAAGACAGCAGAACCAGGAGGTTTGACCCAGGTCACAAGGGAGAGCTCTCTAAATTCAGAGAACAGATCCATGAGCTGGAAACAAAGTGCCATGGATGAGAATGTCTTTGTTTCCACCTATTTTTGCTAGTATTTCATCAGGAAAACAAAAATAAAGTGGATATTAAACTGGAACTTAATGTAACCATTAAACTGGATGCAAAAACCATTACTCAGTTACCAGGGCCTTATCCTCACATCTGCTGTTGCATGTCCAGCTACCTGAGGAGGGACTGGAGTGTGTACTTTGCAAATTTCTTGTCTTAGTTTTTTTTTAAAGTCCCTAGTGACTGTGCTAAACCCTTAGATAAACCCTTATACATTAAGTATTTAGATCCTACCTCTGCTCATTTATCCTTTCATTGAAAGTCAAACCTGAACTGTGCTCTTTAACATTTTTCCCCACACAAAAGATTTTCTGTCTCCCTGGGCAATTCCTTCTTGGAGCAATAATGCAGCAGCAGCAAATCGATACTTTTCCTTTTGTTAGAGAGAAGATTCTCTATCAATTCTAAGTGTGGATAGAAGGAGAGGCAACTAAATAAAAAGAGAGCTTCACCTGAGTGAAGGCCACCTTCTCATGAAAGAACTTGTGTTTTCCAATTTGCTCAAACCTGATGTTACACATACAACTTCCCCTTAAGGGTGTGTTACTTAGCACCTCTACATTTATGGTTTGGCGAAATAGATAATACTAAATTCAGGTTTCATAGTCACTTGTGTTGGGGAGCACAGGAGACTTGGTTGGAAAGTTTGTAAGGGGGACATTCTGAGAAAGGGGAAGTGTGCTGAAGGAAGCCCACCCTGTTTACCAGAATTCCAACTTAGGGGAGTGCCAATGGTGGCACCCTGAAGTATTCCTTGACCTTTCCAAACAAGTCTGTGCATGTGCAGACCCCTGGATGTTTAAAGAAATCCTTATGCTTCATCTTTGGATGACCTTGCTTGAAGGACACTGCAAACATGTGTGTCCTCCCAAGATTACTTACCCTACTGAATGTATCTAAAAGATAAACTTTATCTCAAACTGCTGTTGCAATTAGAGCCTAATGAAGCAGGCAACTGAGTCTGGGTCCTTTAGCTAGGCAGTCCCTTAGCCCTCTTTTTTACAGTGAACCTGTGTCAGAGTTATCATTCATCTGTCACTCAGGGTTTGCTGGTCTGCCCAGGCACACTTGGTCTTCCATGGGTAGAGATTTAATTTCTTTCAGATCCCAGCCCAGAAGCAGGCCAAGAGCTAATTCTTTAAAAATATATATTATTGCACACTAAATTTTCTTTTAAATAAGGTTACAGGCACATGCAACAGAATGGTAGACTAGCCTACCCATCTACATATTTTTTGCTAAAAGATGTATTGCCTATTTCCACCAGGAACCATCAGCCTAAACTTCTACATCTTCTATTGGCTAGGAATGACTTTGCATTTAACTTTACAGCATTGATAAAAATTTCCTTTGAAAAATAATTTATAGAAGTAAAAATGTAAGTTCATTTAAAAAATAGATTATGACAGTATGAATGATACTCATATGACAATACATCTTAACAATAGCATGCAAGCATCTAAATTCAGGCAAAACTGTTTAGAGATTTATATTTGAAATCAGGCAACAAACCTTGGACAAATGAAAACAAACATTTTATTTATTTCTAAGCAAATCATATTTTAATGCCAGTGAAGATCAGAGGCTCCCTTGACTCGGTTTCCTTCAAGCTCTCTTCTTTCTTCATGGGAGCACATTTCCTCTCGAATCCTACTCTAGCAATAATCAGTGAGGTCTTAGAGTTAACAATATAGGGTAATAAGGACAACCTTTAGTCCATGAGCAATATGGTACCTTCTGAAGGAACTATCTTGATCTATTGTTTAGGAGGAAAAATTTTTCCAAAGTCTCCACTGCTATCCTGTCTTCAAAAATCATTTTTCCAGATTAAGCTGTTGAAAGTAACTGACATCAGCCTGGAGTGTAATTAAATTGTTGTTTTTAAAAGGAATTCTACTGAGTGTGGAGGCTCTGCTGTAGATTGTAGGCATCTAGATTTTCTGGCAGAATATGAAGAGTAGAACAAAATAAGGATCCTACCTCCACCTTAGTGAAGTAGGCACTGCAATTTGATTCACAATATCCTAAACCTTCCATACCTGCCTTTCAGTAAGAATCAGTTGAGCTCAGACATGTATTTGGCCTAGTGGATTTTTAAATTCATACCTTTTCCTTCAGAGGTAGCATGAACTGACCTATTCTTCAGCTCCACATCACTTTTTTTCTTTATTCTTACTCTAAGTAAATCCACAACTAACTCTGACATCCAATTTCATAAAATTTTGATAATGGCCAATGGGTGCATAAAAGATAAATTTTAAGAAACTGTCAAAATAAGACCAGTCATCTAAAGAGTATTCATGTACTTTGACAGGATAAATATGAATGTTAAGACATACTATAAGTACCTTTTGGAGAATTGAATAAAATTTTACAGAAAGAATACCTACCGGAATTCCCAAATTCATTCATAAGACATTGTTTGTGTTTAACATGGATTCCACTACTAAGATATTTTTTGGCATGAGGAAAGAAGGTAAAAAATCTTGCACATTATCTTAAAATGATTTTTATACATAGCAAAGGTAATTTGGTCAGAATTTCTAAATGTAGTGTATTCCCCCATATTCCAAAACATATTTAAGAACTAAGGCATTCATTCCAGAGGCAGACTCAGTTAATTAATTCATGTAACTAAAATAAAGTGATGATTATCTACCTGATTGGATTAATTAGGGTATTAAATAAAAATTTCTATTTTGAGCATATTCTAGCAGGGGAGCACAGCTACTCATATAGCCTTGACCTAAGATTGTTCCTCTCCTCTGGAGAAAAGGTCATCCTCTTCCACTGAGCACACAGCTTTGGGAGGGATGCTTGTGGATCAGTGAGGGAAGAGGGGGACACCTACCTAGCCAGCCAGATCAGCGGAATCAACACTGGCAATCAATGGGGTGACATATATTGAAGCCAGATCTCCCTCATATCTAATATATTTCTATTTTGTAATATTCGAAGACAAAAACCAAGAAGAGGAAAGATAAAGATGTAGATCAAGAGTAAAAGGTGGGCCAGTTTGAATATCACAAATAAGGGGAAATTTCATACACTTGACGGAAGTCACAACTGTAGCTCAGAATCTAAGAATACCACAGGTGAAAAGTTTACTACCAAATGAATATTGCAATAAAATAAGGGAAATCTTACAGATTCCCCGCTTAATTGGGGGTATTTGTCATAAGACAATTAAGAGAGAATGAATTTCATGCATAATGTTTATGTGGAGTGTTTTACCTGATTAGTGAACTCTGTTGGCATGCTGGGGAATCTTACACATTTCCGTGGCAAATGCGCAGTGCTTTGCAATGATATAAAATACACAATATAGGTATAGTTTAGAATTTAAGCTAAGAAGATAAAGTCAGCATGCATCAGTTCCACATGACATATGCCCCAAGGAAAACTGACACATCACTCAGTGTGAATTAATCACTAAGGAGCTCTGGCTTACTAAATGCCCAGGCATGGTTCTAACAGGAAGTTAATGCTTTCCTGGGGGATTCTCTAAATGCTGTCCCCAGCCTTCATGTTATATATCAGGTTCCTTCGTCATGAAGAAATATAGGTTACCAACATACTTGTGTTTTTGAGGATTGCTCATTTTAGGGTAAAGATTGACTGTTAAAACCTATGTAACCACTTAGCAGAAGGATCTGAGACCTGGAACCACTGAGGTTATCCTAGGAAGACACTGATTCTGATGCATTTATCTAAACACTCTGGGAATAGGAAGGACAGTCAAAGACCATATAATCTAGTTCTAGATCCCATAAAGTATCTTAAACACCACCTACTCATTGACACATACAGGTGAACACCTTTCCTTACCACATATTGATACATTCAACTGTGTCTGCAGTAAACATTATGTGGGAATATTACTGTGTGCCAGACATTCTGTTACATTGTGGAGATATAATGGGGATGAGCAGTTGTCCACACACTTGGGGGGTCTCGAATTTCAGTGTACAGAAGGTTTCCTTTTAAGCTATCATATGAATAATTGTGAAACAAACATAAAAACAAAAATAAGCCCTAGCTGGGTTGGCTCAGTGGATAGAGCATGAGCCTGTGAACTGAAGGGTTTCAGGTTCGATTCTAGCCAGGGCCACATGTCTGGGTTGTGGACTTGATCCCCAGTAAGGGGTGTGCAGGAGGCAGCTGATCAATGATTCTCTCTCATCATTGATGTTTCTCTCTCTCTCCTTTCCTCTCTGAAATCAATAAAAATATTAAAATAACAACAAGAGCAAAACACTGTAGAAGTAATTAAGTTATTGAAATTTGCATGGCTTAGAATCCAGCATCTACTTTTTTATGCACACCTCCTGACAAGAAGTTCATATTGTGCCTGCACTGTCATTAGAGAGAAATAAACATTGTGTGTGTTTGTGTGTGTGTGTGTTTCTGATTTCATTCACGAGAGCAAGTGTTCTTAAACATATCTCCCTTCTCTATTCTATTTTTGCTTATTATTGGTAAAACAAGCAAATAAATACAGATTATTATGACCACCCCATCAGTACTTTGTTGGGCCACCTTTTGCTTTCAATACTGCAGCAATTCTTCTTGGCATTGATTCTACAAGATGTTGAAAGGTGATGCGAGGAATCTGACACCATGCCTGATGAACAGCACTGTGCAGTTCTGTGAGATTTGATGGCTGTGGAACCAGCTGCCTGATGGCTCTTTTAATTTCATCCGACAAATGCTCAGTTGGATTGAGATCTGGTGATTGTGAGGGCCATCTAAGCAAGGTAAAGTCTCACTCATGTTCTTGAAACCACTCCTGCACAATATGAGCACCGTGGCATGACACATTGTCTTATTGGAAGAAGCCATCTCCATTGGGATATGCCATCAACATGATAGGATGAATTTGTTCAACAAGATACTTAGGTATGTTGTGCTATTCAAACACTGTTTCACACAAATTAAAGGGCCCAAATCATGCCAGGGAAACATGCCCCAAACCATAACACTGCCCCCACCAGCTTGAAGGGTTGTACTCATGCATGTGGGGTGAATGCTTTCATGCTGTTTCCATGAAATTCTCACTCTGCCATCTGCATGATGGAACTGGAAACATGATTCATCAGACCACATGGCTTTTTTCCAATGCTCAACTGTCCAATCCTTGTGTTCCTGTGCAAATTGTAAACATTTTATCTTGGTAACTGCAGACAGCACAGGTGTTTAAACAGGCCTTTGGCTTCCATATCCTGTGCTTTGCATTGTACAACTACTTTGCCTAAAAATGTCAGGTGGTCATGATAATCTGGTTACTCAGTGTATATTCCATAAATATTACTTGTGTCTAGTGTAAAACCAGAACCAGCATGTGAGATGTTGATGGAATTTTATATTTATCTCTTCTTTTTTACTTCTCTTTCTTTTTAGTTCCTAGATTTTCTCACTGACGTTTGGCTATCTTGATCTGTTAAGAAACAACCACACAAAAGTTACCAATAGCACCTTCCTTTAAATCTTAATTATCCAAGTTGGATAAAGAATACTATAAAAATAATTCATATGGTATTCTGGAATCTTAGATAACACATGACTCCATTGATAGGTAAATTTAAGTTGTCAACTTTACATGGTACTCTTACTCATAATTAAGCAGAATAGTCAGGTGGGTATTGCAGGAATATGGAGTAGTTGTTTGTTTGTTACTAGTTATATTTAACTCTCTTTTGAGGATTTGGCGCCTTGTAGAGTTACAGTACATGGTGTGAAACTGCATGCTAAATATAAACCAAGTTTACAGACATGTGCACATATGCATATGAATTATCTCTAATCCCTAAAACATTCCGCTGGTAGGCAGAATTATTTTCATACTTATAAAGAAACAGATTCAAATATTTTAGGTGGCTTTTCCAATTCCATACAGAGTAGTACTTGTGCAACCTTTTCTGCTTTGTTGCATCTTTCTCAGTATTGGCCCCTAAAACGTTAACACCTGAAAAAATATCGCAGTCAGTGATGTCAACAAGGTAAAGCAAACGAGATTGATATAAAATTCCCTGTTGCATAATTGCAAATCCTCTTGAAATAGTTATTCTTCTTTAGTTTAATTTATGCTGCTACCCTATATAGAGTTCCTTTGATATTCATTTTAACTAATTCAAAATCCACTTACACATTTAACTCTAGAGTATTCCATGCTGTTTCAGAGGTCACTGCAAATACATATCATCTGGCATAACTATTGAATTAATCCATTCTGACATAGAATAACTCCAAGCTATAGATTATTTTACTCCATTAGAAGAGATTAGCATAAGCTTTTGTTATAATTACTTAAATTATTAACATGCAACTGATTAGCTGTATAAATTTTAAAAGATTGTGCTTTTAAATAACATTTCAAAAAAAATTAGCAAGAGTGAACATAAAATGATCGCAAAGAAAACTTTACTATTAGGAAAAAATTGTCAAGTTCAATAACAATTTTAATATCTAGCAACATTTTATAAAAGGCAACTAACTGAAAAGATAAATAATATAGGATTATGATAAAATGGAAGTGTAGTATGATTTCATTAATAAAAATACCCCAAATAATTAACTTTATTGCTTTTCCTATTGAGAATGGATTGTAATGTTGTTGTTTTTTTTTTTTAGTAAATGATCAGTTAACAAAGATATTTATATTTTCTTACAAGACATAAAATATATGGATTTCTTAAGGAAGAAAAATCAAATTTTTATTTTTTTTAAGATAAGCAAGTTATTTTTGGCAAAATAGTTACTTTGATCAGAAATACTAATATATAACATATATATATAACATATATAACATTTATTATTTACTACAGACTATAAATCTGTCTTTGAATAAAGTTTGCAATGAAGGGATCTAGGTTATTATAAATTTATAAAGTACATGCTTGTCTAAATATTATACTGTACACATACAACAAATACAAACTAATATCAAATATAAATTTTATCTTTAAATTAAAAAATAAAGATGCAATTTTTAAATAAAAAAATACATTTAGTTCAATATTTAGTACTGAGAGCTCTTTTGAAAATTGTTATTCCAGAACTGATATTTGAAGGTACCATGAGGCAAATATATATTTAGAATTTAATATTAATAATTAACATTGATTTTCTAGTAAATAGAAACAGATTACAAATAGATTAAATCTAAATAGATTACAAACATCACCTCATTTGATTCTCACAGAAATAAGTCCTATTCAATTTGAGGTGGGGATTGAGACCTACAAATATTAAATTATTTGTCCAGTGTGAGAGTTAATAAGTGGTAGAATTCATTTTGGAATCCAAAAGTCAGGCTCCAGAATCTAAGTTCTTACCTTTCACAGTTGTGCCTCACACTAATCGATTCTTTGATGGAAACTTCCACTAAAGATTAGGATATACTGATTTTGCCATATTTAAAATCTGAAATCATAGTCTGAAAAATGAATGTAATCAAATTAATAACCTTTACCAATCCAGAAACCATGCCTATAAGATTTATAATTGGTGGCTACCACCTTGCTCTTAAAACAGCTAATCTGGTTTGTGGCAATAGAAGTAAAGAATTCTTGTTACTGTTGGTGTAAAATCTCTCTCTCAGTAGCTTCCTCTGAATTCTAATGATAACTTCTGTATATATACAGGCATACTTTAACCTATATTCTATTAATCCTTAAACATTTTATTTGAATACTTATCCTCACAAATCCAAAACATTTCTCTCAGAAATATATACATTCTATTTTTCTTCTTTTGTTTTAGATATTTTTTCAACTAAATCTTACTTAACTATTTTCAGTGTCATCTCTGAGGCAATGATCTTGCCTAATGCTGTGAATACTGGCTGCCTTGTACAAACCAGTCATTTAATGATCTTGTTTCAACACATCTGTGGGCCTTAACTGCAGACTTAAGCTTCCCCTGCACCATTAGCGCTACACTTCATGAGAAAAAACCCTCTTAGAAGGGAATGAAAAGCACAAAATAGGCTAATGTTGACAGTGCCAGCGAAAGACCTATCTCCAGACTTTTAAGTTCTATTTCTAACTTCTACAATAGAGTACATGTGCACCTATGGTAAATTTTGATGTACAAAAGTAATGTGAGCTGGAAAGTTATTTTAAGTTGCACAATAAAACTGCAACTAAATAATGTTCACTTAGAGCAACTGTCATGCAGTTATTGACAGACAGATATGCAGTATGCTTTACCTTCTCTATATAATTAATCTAGATTGTGTCCAGTTTTTTAAAACACCTTGTAATGTTAAAAGCTGTGGCTTTGGAGACATTGGTTTTTTAAAAGACATTATTTTCCCAGTTGATTTTGGAGAAAAGTAAAAAAAATATTAAAAAAATAAAAATCTATAAATACAGAAAAAGATATTAATATGCTTACTAAATAGATATTACATTACATTTTTAATTATAAGATAGAAGGTGCTATCCCTAAAAAAATGATTGCGATTAATGTCAATTTTAACAGTGCATTAACTGGTATTAATTCTTTGCAGAAAAATATAAATTATTATTAATACATTAATGCCATAGACCAGTGGTCAGCAAACTCATTACTTGACAGAGCCAAATATCAATCATACGATTGAAATTTCTTTTGAGAGTCAAATTTTTTAAACAAACTTCTTCTAATATCACTTCTTCAAAATGGACTCACCCAGGCTGTGGTATTTGTGGAAGAGCCACACTCAAGGGGCCAAAAGCTGCATGTGTCTCTCAAACTGCAGTTTGCCGACCACTGTCCTAGACTATAAAAATGGAGGAACATAACAGTGAAATGTGTGGTACTAACATACTGCTCATTAACCCCCACTGTAAAAAAAGAAAAGTCAAGATACAATTTGTCAATTGCAAAATAAAAGATAAAACATTATCTCTGAGTTATGGCCAATCTGAATCTTTTACCACATCATTCATATGGTAATCTCATAGGCAGCAGTAAATATCAGTTATAGACAGAATTTTTATTATAGAAAATGACTTTTTGAGAGGAAAAGAACTAAATAATTTGAACAACACTACTTATTTTTTACCAGAAAGGCAGACCTGAATTGAAAATGCAGTATTGATTACCTAGTCAATGAATAAAACTCATTAGTCTGCACATAAGTAAGTAGATGGCATGACTTACGCCATCTCTGACTAATAAAAATAAGTTATATTTGCTTAAAATCCTAAGATATATTCATCTGGTAGGTTCATCTCTAAAGAATCTTGTTTTAGAATGACTTTGAAAGCTGCCCCAGTAAATTATTCATGAAAAATACCAAATGCTCTTTGGATGAATTAATCTACTTCTGGGTGAGGTTAATGTCTCATCCCTGTTGCAGCCATAAATCTAAGAATATCCTTCCTATTTGAATTTAGGAATTATTTTTTTGTCCTGTCTTTTTTTTAAAAATATCTATTTTATTGATTTTTTTACAGAGAGGAAGGGACAGGGACAGAGAGTCAGAAACATCAATGAGAGAGAAACATTGATCAGCTGCCTCCTGCACACCTCCATCTAGGGATGGGCCGGTAACCAAGGCACAAGTGGTAAAAAAGTTCTTACCATTTGCAACATCATGGATGGAGATGGAGAGCATTATGCTAAGTGAAATAAGCCAGGTAGAGAAAGAAAAATATCACATGATCTCACTCATTTGTGAAATATAATTAATATAAACTGATGAACAAAAACAGATCCATGCCCTAAACTGGAATCGGACCTGGGACTTTTCAGTCTGCAGGCCGACACCCTATCTACTTAGCTAAACCAGTAATGCCCTGTCTTTCTTTAATAGATGAGAGAATCAGATTTTACAAGCAGGGAGCATAATTTTTTGTTGTGAGCTTAGACTTAGAAATTTCATTTGCTACATATTATAGAAGTGATTTTAAATGTATATTTTTGAATTCTTCTTTCAGTTTGGTTTGCCTTTTGATTGAGTTTAAAACAATTTTAGGATCTAAAGAAGCAATATTAAGGAAAAAGGTTATTGGCTGATCTCTGATTCTCTGACATTGTGATAGTTTGTAGAGGAATGCCTACTTCATTTTGGTATCTGCACCAATAGAATAAAACTGGAATACTCAAGACAAAGAAACTCTGAAAACCTGTCCATGTATACTGAAAGCCAAAAGAGATTTAAAGAAGTTGCTATACATTTCATATTATTATCAAATGTTTATACATTATTTTATTAGTGCATTCCTAAAGTACCCATATTATGAAGATAAGTAGACTAATTATAAAGTTCAAATTTATTTTATAATCCAATTTGACAGAATTTAAGGGCTTCAAATACAATATTCAGTAAATCAAGAAATATTATTTGAGCATCTACTATTTGTAGTGTCTGGACACAGGAATGAAATGCTGAAGAAAAAAGTGGAAGTACCTGTCCTCATTAAAATTATATTCTTAAAATTATTTAACAGCCTTAGATGATTTGACTCAGTGGATAGAGTGTAAGGACTGAAGGGTCCTGGTTGCAGTCAAAGGCATATGCCTCAGTTGTAGGCTCAATTCCTGGCCTTGGTCAGGGAACATGCAGGAGGCAATCCATGTGTTTCTCTTACACCAGTATTTAAAGATAAAAACTATTGGCAAGATTATTGAAACACTTGTATACTGTCAGGAGAAATTGAAACACTTGTATGCTGTCAGTAGAAATGTAAAGTGGCATAGAAGCTATGGAAAACTATATGGATATTTCCCAAAAAATCTAGAACCACCATATGGCCTGGCAATCTCACTCCTAGCTATATATCCCACATAACTGAAAACATTATCTTAGAGAAATAGCTACACATTCATATTCATTACAGCTCTAGTCACAATAAGTAAGATATGGAAATAAACCAAATGTCCATTAACAGATAAATGAATAACGATAATCTGGTATATACCTACAATGAAATGTTATTTATCCTTAACAAAGAAGGATATCCTGCCATCTGCACCAATATGGGTGAACCTGAAGGATATTATGCTAAGTGAAATAAGCCAGATGTAGAAAGACAAATACTGTATGATCCCACTTAAATGAAAAATCTAAAATGGTCAAACATTTAGAGGTGGAAGATGCAATACTGGTTGTCAGGAGAAAGGAAATGGGAGATTATTCCTATGGGTATAAAGTGTCAATTATGCAAGATGAGTAAGTTCCAGGGATCTTCTCTACAACATTGTGCCTATAGTTAACATGATGTTGGACACTTCACATCTTGTTAAGAGGGTAGCTCTCACATTGAGTATTCTTATCCTAAAACAAGCAAACAAAAAAATCAAAGGACACCCTGTTAAGTGTTGGATATGTCTATTCTCTTGAATGTGGTGATAGTATCACGGGTGTTTGCAAACGTCCAAAATCATCAAATTATATAAACTAAGTATGTGCACTTTTTAAATATCAAATAAACCCCAATAAATCTGTTTTAAAGTAGAAGGAACCATTGAAAAGCGAAGTGTAGGTTTAGAAAAAGAAAAGAAAAATAAGAGTTCTTCCCTTTGAGAGTTGCTTTCCCAAGTTGACTTCCCTCTGAAATCTGCCAACTTCTGTTTATATGTATTTTAGAGCCTTGCTTCTTGTTTGTTAAACTAAGATTTAAGTGTAACGAGTTGAAAGAATTCGTTCTTTTAGCCATATACTACCATACTGGAACCAGAATTAGATGTTTCTTTGCCTAGGCATTCCTTTTCCATTAAGATGTTCCTTTTGTGGTTGCTCTTGTTACTAGTATGTCCTTGAAGATCCACCAGACCTTGATCTTTGAAAACTTCTTTCTGCCTTTTTCTCTTACTCTGCTCCCTTCTGGAAACTTTCCCTCTTGTTGTAGTCACATAACACACCAGGTGTTGAGAAAGGGGGAAGAAAAGGGACACTCTCACATATGCCTTTACTTGTAATACTGACTCCATGTCCCAGGTGCACGGAATTGAGGATGATACGGGGGATTTATAATCTTAATTATAACCTGAGTTAATCTGAAAAATTATTGTATTATTTTAAATCTTACAACACATATACTTATGTGAATAGGGGGGGGGGGGTAAGTTTTTCTTAAAGTTTCCTTTTCAAGGCCTGAGTGAAGTGATTGAGGAGGTGACTCTGCTGTGAATCCAGTAAGCAGAACCGATAAGCAGGGTCAGACTGACCCACCAAGATTCAAAACATATCATCAACTTCATTAGTCATCATCTGATGACTAATCACAATAGCTGAAGTTTGCGGACCCCCTGGCCTGAACATAGTTGATTCCTAGCCCCTTCCCCTTTGTAATCATGTCCCCTGCACCTTGTTGGGAGGCAGGATTTGATACTTGTACGTGCTCTGTTTTCTCGATTGTCTGGCAATTCTCAATAAACGTCTCATATAATTCAACCCTTCCCTCGTTATTGGACACAGCAACAGGCAGCTTGATCCCAATCAAGGGTTACCAGGTAACAAGTTTTTGGAGTCATTCAGATGTAATCTGCTATGTGGTTCTAGTAGCATTAATTGTGTGTCCTGGAGTGGCTAATGGACAATACTTTTGCTCAGGGAATGTGTCTGAGAGGGGAAAAAAAAGCTCACTAATTTCCACCTATTACCTTACATGTCCCTGAAATGGGGAGAATGACTCTCCTCAGCTCTGCCCTTTTCTCTCCTCCTCAGGTCAGAGTGCCTTCTCGTTCCTCAGATTGTTCACACTGATCTAACAAAACTTTCCCTGGTCTTACATTTTCCTCTGACCTCCACTACATCTTTATAATTGGACTAGGAGCTTGTGCTGGTTTCTCAACTTGTCAGCACTAAGCACCTAAATACTTACTTCTCATTATGTGATAAAGATTTTGCAATAAATGTGGTAAAGTTATAGCTGTAAAGCAAAATTAGTCTGTTGGAAAAATACTCAGGTGATCATTATATTTTAGCTCTAATGAGGTGCTTTATTCTTTGAGACCCAATTGTTTTTACAGTTTGAAAACACCGTGGTGCATTACTTTCAGTTAATTACCAAGAATTTAATTTTAGAAACGAATATACCAAAAGCAGAGTTCATAATTATCATAGTAAAATCTCCAGGGAACTCAAAGAGAATATATTTTCTAGACAAATTATTTTTCTTTAAATTAAAGCTTAAAAATCAATCTTTGATTCTGTGAGAAATGTCTGACTTGGCTTTTATGTAAACACTTTAAAAACATTCTTGATAGAACAAAGTTAACTATGGGCTATTAGATCTCTATGCCATTAGCAACAAAATGGGTAGTTAAATTCTGGTGCCTGCTGAAATAGCTAGTCAGAATTATAAAGCCTAAAAAGCGTTTTTTAAAAAAACAAAGGAAATAATATCATAAATACTTTTATATGCATAAATATACAAAGGAAAAGCTAAAAATTGCATTCAGACTATATCTTGTAAAATAAACTCTGACCTTCAAAACCTCCTATATCAAAATTCATATTTTGCATTTTTATTTAAACGAAAGCAGTATTTGTTAAAATTATATAAAATGGGACTCCGTGAGAATCAGTCACACATTACAGCATGGACATGTATATAAGATTCTGTGTGATTAATTCGCTCTTCACTTTAGGAAATAACTGAATTGTTGATAAATGCTTCACATCAATGCTATGTGTAAATCAAAATTGAAACTTTCTTTAAAAATAATGTATTTCAAAAGGATACCTCACACTTAAAATATTAGTTCTTTATGATCTAAGTTTTTCCTCCTTTTTTAAATTGATATTATCTTGTATTATTTGAGTTTTCAGTTTGCACTAATAAAAGCTGTGTGGAGGTATATTAGCCAAATTATGTATCTTCAATTTTACATTTTATTGAACAATAAGCAAATGTAAAACTCCCACACATAGTTACATATGTATCTGTGTTGCCTCAATATATATGTATATGTACTAGTAATATACAATACAGTTATTTTAAAAAAACAAAAAACTTTCCTTAGTTACACTTTAAGCTTCTATATTGTTCATTTCTTCCCTTCATCTCTACTGATATAGACTAGCAGAATGCCAATTTTGCTCACTATATTCTTCCTACTGATTATAGAAATCAGGACATGTTGTTTTGGAGGGTTTTGTTCAGCCCTATGTAAGTGCAACCACAATGAACATATTTGTACCAATATATGTCTAGATCACACAAGTGTAATGTGTAATTGCTTTGTAGGATCTCAATCCCTATCAGAGATATCTTTAAGTGTAGCAGATTAGATAAATCGCCTTTGGTCTTATTAAGTATGGCCTTTAAATATCAAACTTCAGGAAGTGAATAAAGTGACATTATCATTACAATGTCACAAAAAGAGCAAATACAATAACTACTAGATCATATCAGTGTTACTTTATCATTCTTAAGGAAAGTGATGTAAAAGCTGACGGAAGAATAAGGCTAAACAGCATGTCCTTTTAATATCACACTGGAGCACTATTTAACAAGTACTCTGAAGACCTATTTAATTCTGTAAAAGGATCTATTTTTATTTGGTTTGCTATTAACTCTTCAATTAGAGCCACAGTACCACAAAGTTATACATCAAGGTGCATTTTATCTACTACAGTTACAAAGAATCTTCTCTCCTACAAAAGATGACATCAAAGGATTTTTTTTAGTTTTTGTTGTATGTTCGCTTTTTTGTGTTGTTATTGTTGTTTAATTGCCTTGTATAATTTACTTGCAAGGGCTTGTGAGATTACAGAACATACACAAGCAAGGCTTGTTATCAAGGCAGAAAATGCAGGACAGCAAAGGAGAGAGAATACAGCCACTTTAGACAGCAAGGCTTACTTTCCGCAAGGTCCTCATTTGCACAAAGATGTTCATTGTCTTTGAATTGAACTATCAGGATTTGTGCAATGAATTTTGGTTGGAGGGAGCCTCCAGATGGGTGTCTCCAGCCGTGTAGTTTATGTCCCTCTGGTTACTTAGCCACGCCAAGTTGTCTAAACTGCAAAACTCGGTAAAAGTCAGCCATAAACAAATGCTCCTTGCAAGCAAGGCGGGAGACTTTCAGGTTTTCAACAGTCCATCACAAATCATTAGTTAGTAAGGGAAGCTTTATTTTAAATAAAAAGCAAGCCAAATGTTCCAGCATCTCTGAAGATAAGCATAAAGCTGCCCGCATCTAATTATAAAATAACTATTTTCTGAATAAGTTACAACCAACCAGCAATTTTTAAAGTATTTATTGTTGAAAATATTACATATGCCTCATTTTTTTTTTTTTTTTTTTTTTACCATTGACCCCTTTTGGCCTACCCCCATTCCAAGCCTTCACCACCTTATGGTCTATGTCCATGGGTTATGCATATTTGCATACCAGTTCTTTGATTGATCTTTCCCAACCCACCCACCTCTGTCCATCTTATCTCTGAGATTCAGCAGTCTGTTCAGTGCTTCTATTTCTCTGCATCTATTTTGTTCATTGGATTCTACATATGAGTGAGGTCATGTGATACTTGTCTTTCTCTGACTGGCTTATTTCCCTTAGCATAATACTCTCCAGGCCCCTCCATGCCTTCGCAAAGAGCAAGAGGCCCTTCTTTTTTTAATGCTACAACCCAGCAATTTTATTTTAACAACTAGAGACCAGGTGCATGAAATTTGTGAATGGGGGAGGGGGGTGTCCCTCAGACCAGCCTGCACCCTCTCCAATCTGGGACCCCTCAATGGATGTCTGACTTGCCTGCTTAGGCCAGATCCAATAGGATTTATTATCTTAATGCCTATAAACACCTAGAAACTAAAAATTTTATTTGTAACAATTTTTACATAGTATTGTTTCCTCATTAATGGTATGTTAATAATATTTAACATGCATTTATTTAACTTTAGGGTTGGAGGTGATTATCAAGAGGATGTGAGCCCACTTTGACCTGTGACCTGGACCCAGGCCATTGGAGCTCCTCAACCCCACCCCTGTCCTTGTAATGTATTTTCCAATAACATTTCTACACTAGGAGCTGCTGTAAGGACATAGCTTTGATAGAATGTGGGGAAGCACAGGACATGGTTGGGAAGTCTGTAAGGGGGATTCTCTGAAAGGTTAAGGGCCTCTAGGGGGATCTCGCTGAAAGCAGCAGACCCTGCCTTAACTTTTCCAAACACGTCTGAGCCCCTGGATGTTTTACTGGAATCTTTATATTTAGATTTCAAAACATCCTTGTTTAAAGGACATTACAGACATGTGTCTTCTCAAGGATGCTAACCCAGCTGATAGTATCTAATAGTTAATTTTAATAAAAGCCTAAGGAGGCAGGAGAATGGGGCTGTTTGGTATTAACCCACCGCCCCGTATTCACCAGACCTTGCTCCTTCAGATTACCACTTGTTCCAATCGATGGCACATGTACTTTCTGAGCATCACTTCAAAACGTACGAAGAAGTGGAAATGTGGGTCTCTGAATGGTTTGCTCAAAACAAGAAAAGTTCTATTGGGATGGTATCCACAAATTACCTAAAGATGGGGGAATTTGTAGGTAGCGATGGGCATTAGTTTGAATACAGCACATTTGATGTTTCTCTTGAAATTATCATATTTTCTTTGATTACAAAATCTGCATTATTAACTGGTATACCTAGTAAGTTCCCTTTCTTATTAAACCTGCTACCTACCATCTGAAGTGACTCCCTCCTTCTTCAGTTTTTCCTTTCCCTCTATGCATGCAATGTATATAATATATTTAATATTTTAAAAAATATATAAAATTATATTTTACTTTATTTCAATTTTTTTTCATTTGTCTGCCACTTCTATTTCTCCTATGACTGTATTTGTTTTGCTCTTTCATAGTTGCCTGGTGTCTTTTCATTAAAAGAATGAGGTTCCCAAGCCATGCCTTTGATCTGGTCTCTCAGATTTTTAAAAAATGGATTTCCAAATTTTTATTTTTTATATATTAACAAGAGAAAACTTTGGTTGTTAGGGTTATTCCCTGGTATTTGTGTTATTGTGCTTTCATAATATTGAGAATATTGTCCTTTACCATCTATCTAGAAGGAAAATTTCATATGGAGTACATAGTACACAGCGACAATCTCCCTGCTGGTAATTTTATTAATAAATGTTGCATTCATTTTCTTTCATCTGCTGTGTTAATCCATATGCTATGCTCAATGAATTACTTAAGAGTTGAGGGAACCATAATCCTTTTTTCCACCTTAGTTCACTGGAAAACACTGAGAAATCTCTAAAAACAAACAAACAAACAAACAAAAAAAACTAAAAAAAAAACAACAAAAAAACAAAAAACAATATTTTAATTTCTTTATTGTCATTTTTCCACTATTAAGTAGGTGGGATATGGAAGCAAGGTCCAATAATTTAAAAATTATGAAGTACATTTCACTTATTTTTGTATAATTTTGGCTTTGTTTTAGACAATGAAAAATAGACTGTGTTTGAATGTGTTTAAGTTGTGCTTAAAAATACAATGTATATAAGTAGACTATGACCTAGAGATAATAAATTTAAAAATTAAACTTTTTTGTAAAAGCCTGTGGATATAATATTAAACAAAACACAGAAAACATTTGCCCCCATAAAACTTACAGTCACATGATAGGAAACAGAAAATACATGGAGATATCTATATTTATTCTTTCAAATAAAGTGTATGAGAATATTTCAGAGGGAAGATAAAAATGTGTGGCTAGAAAAGGAAGGTGATTTTTTTATGGGTTAGTAAATGCAGATGTATCTCAACAATGTGACATCTGAGCAGAGACCTGAAGAAAGGCACAGTCGTAGTCTTGGAGTTACCTCTGAGAGGAAGATTCCAAGCAGAGGGAAGAGCAAACCCCTGATGCCAGAGCATGCTTGGCATTAGCAAAGAGCAGCAAATAGCAAGTGTGGCTTTATGGTAGGGCAAGGAACAGAAAGGGGGCAGATTGGAGGGGCAGCAAGACACCAAATATATAGTGCCTCTTAGGCCAACTTGGAAGATGGAAAACCATTCCAGAGTATGGAATAGAGATCACCTGGTCTGATTTCCATTTTAAATTAATTACTTTGGTTAACATGGATAGTAAACTAAAGAGGTCATGGAGAAAAGAAAGACTAGTCTGGGTGTTACTAAAAGCAATGAGATATTGAGGGGGGAGGAGACATCTGTAATACTTTCAACAATGAAGATTAAAAAAAGAAATAAAAGCAATGAGACAAATGATAGTTTGAACAAGAATTGTGTTGGAGTATTTGTTGAGAAGTGGTGAAATCAGATTGCACTTTGAATATAGAGCCTAGGAGATTTGCTGATAATTTGAGTGTAAGGATATGAGACAAGGAAACCAGTCTAACGAGATGACTTTGAAATGGTGATTTTGAGTAATCTGAAGAATTAAGCAGCCATTTACTGAGATTGATGAGAAAACTTGGGCTGAGAAGACAAGGAGTATGATTTTGTAGATAACTTTTTAATTTTTAATTTTATTTATTTTTTAATCAGAGAGGAAGGGAGAAGGAGAGGAGAGATAGAAACATCAATGATGAGAGAATCATTGGTCAGTTGCCTCATGCACATCCCCCACTGAGGATCAAGCCCATAACCTGGGTATGTGTCTTTGACCAGAATCAAACCTGAAATCTTTCAGTATATAAGCTGATGCTCTAGCCACTGAGCAAAACCAGCCAGGGCAGGAGTACGATTTTGGATAAATATTAATCAAATTAATATCTTAGCTATATATATATATAAAATTCTAATCCATTTTTCTTCTATAGAGAGTAACATTAAAAAGGAAGAGAGGGAACAAATGGACATGGGAAAGAAGAAAGAAGTGTGAGAGAGGCATTGCTAAAAACAGTAATGCACAAAATAACTAAAATTAGAAGGATGATTCATTTCAATTGAAATTGGTTTCCCGAGTCAATATTTCTGGACAACCACAGAGAATTAGTTGATTTATTTTATGCATAAATATACTTCTTTTTTTGGTATAGATATATTTTGACACTATTTAGAGAGGCAATAGGTTTAGGATCCTTTTGACTATTCTAATTTAACAATATATTTCACAGATTAAAAAAATAAAAATTCACTTGATATGGATTACAATAGTAGCCTGGTTTTATCTCAGATTTCATTTTGCAACCTCATCTTTGTGTTTGCTTAAAATTTTCAGGAGACAAATGGCTAGAAGGAGAAAATAATACACAAATATAATTTTTATGGATGCCTTCCTTGTTATTGATGAAAACAGAGCTCTGATATTTGAGGTTTCTGACTTTGTACAGTTCCTGTGAACTGCATTTTTTTTTACTAACATCCTTGCAAAAAACACACACTTGCATAAAGGATTCCAGCTGTTTTCTTGAGTTTTCACACATCCGCTAAGTCAGGCACCCCACAAGTCACAGGTGACAAATAATGCTCGAACATCTGCTTGCTAACAATATAATCCAGCTCATTTGCTATCACCAGTTTCCTGGAATTGTGCCCACAGGAGATGTTAAATAAATACTGAATGAAATGTTTCTACCTGTTGAGAAGGATAAATGAACCTGTGGGGTGGGGGAGTGATGATGCCTCGACCTTTCTTTTCCTTTTAAAATAAATAGTTGCTGGCCATATGAGACGTGGGAAATACACTGGACACCATTGTGTGTTGATAGCATGGTCTGAGTTTCGGATGAAGGCTGGTACAGTATCCCCAGGAAATCTCAAATAGGTCAATTCCACTGAGAATGGTTCTTGGGTTTGGGAAGATGATCATTTCAATTCCTGCTCAGTTTGCTTCCAGATCAAGCAATGATCCAAATGATTAAACTTCAACCACTGGGGATAGTTAGAATTCAGAGTTTCAGGTAGCTATGAATGAGTCAACAAATTGCAAGCTGTTTGGCATGTTGCCCATAAGAACAGTTAGTTGAAATGTTCTTAGATAAGGCACTTGGAATTCAATACTGTAAGGTGTGTTACCTTTCAAAGATATAACAAAAATGGTAGCAGTTCTATTTTAAGACTATTTTATATTACCTAATATAAATTTTGTTTTAAAATTCACCAAATATAAAATATTTGAATTATTTGTATTTTTTTAAAGTACAGATTTTGTGATAGTTACATACTATGAATGTTCTTTTCTAACAATTTTTCAGTGAACCTTTTATATACTTTAACTTCTGTCAGGCAGTCATTTTATAACTTTCCTTCTCTAACATGTCACACACATACAGAACACTTTTCTCTCTGATTGTTATTGTGCTTTCACAAAAAGTAGAAACTAACAGAAATGAAATATCATCATTATTTCATCTAACAACCTACCTACATCTGTACCCATAATCTTAGCTTTCCATCCTTTCAAGTTCTGTAGTGCGATGGCCAGTATTCCCCTCATGGACTTTGATTCAGCAACAATCCACTCTTGCATGCATCACCAAAAGTTCTCATTAAGAATGAGAACAGGTTTTTATATCTTTTGTCTTAAAAATCCTTACAAGATTCCTCCAACAAACCCATTAACTAGGACCCCATTATCTGTACTTTAGAGTAAAACACTACCAAATATCTGTCCATACAAGCTCCTTTTCAAATTAATTTTGTTGGTGTGATATTGGTTAATGAAATCTTAATTTCATGTATATGATTCTGTACTATACCATCGGTATATTGCATTGTATGTTTACCACCCTAACTCAAATATCCTTCTATCACCATATATTCAATCTCCTTTACTACCTCTGTTTATCCCCCTTCCCCCCCCCATCCTGTTGTGTCCATCATTTTTGCTTATATTGATTGTTCATTTGTTGCTTTCAATTTTATATGCCAAATATGAGTCATGCGGTTCTTTCTCTAACATGTCATACACGTACAGAACACTCTTTATGTCTGACTTATTTCACTTGGTGCAATATTCTCTGGATACATCCATGTTGTCCAAAATATCAGTATTTCATCTTTTCTTATGGCTGAGAAGTCTTTCACTGTAAATATGTACTGCATCTTTACCCAATCATCT
Organism: Pipistrellus hanaki; assembly: GCF_964339955.1. Classification (NCBI taxonomy): domain Eukaryota; kingdom Metazoa; phylum Chordata; class Mammalia; order Chiroptera; family Vespertilionidae; genus Pipistrellus; species Pipistrellus hanaki. The sequence goes on from NC_140503.1 coordinate 191,271,384, forward strand.
ATCAAAGAACACTTGAGGATTTTTTTTCATGTCTTGGCCATTGTGAATAATTCTCCAATGAACATATATCTTTGAGAATAAATGTTTTCAAATTTTTGGGATAGATACACAGAGGAGGGTTTGCTGGTAACTCATGTGGTAACTATTCTTAATTTTTTTAGAACACTCCATACTGTTTTACATAGTGGCTGTACCAGTTTAAATTCCCACCAGCAGTGTAGAGAGGCTGATTTGTATAAATTCTCTCAGAAAACATCAGAGGATGGATGAATTTAAAGCAGACCCACTGCCTGCATTTCCTTGAGGAGTTGGTATTAATTTAAAAATTGCCATTTGGGTCACATACTATTAACAAGAATTAAGTTAACAAAGAATGTTCTTAACCTTTTCAGTATTGGATGTTGATGTTTTAGTTTATGATATAGTAATATTCCTTTTTAAAGGGGATATTAATGACAAATTAAATTAGTAATACTATTGTAAATGTGTAATATGGTAAAAAATCAACAACAATACATCTCTTAAGGATCTTTATTTTGTTTTCAAAGTCAGATGAACAAAAACATCTTAAGAGGTTATTACAAGAGTTGGTTTTATTACAAGAGTTGGTTTCCCTCATTACATCCTTCTTTGGTCTCCCAGATAAGTTTTTATGTCAAAACAGATGGTATTTGGCAAGCAAATGCCTAAAACTTAGCTGTGTTCATCAGAGTTTCTGTTAGAAATGTTTCTATGAGTGCAGAGGGAAACTCAGTCCTTTGCAACAGCTTTTCCTCCATAAGATCCTGTTAGTCAGCAAGTCCTACATGAAAGGGTACTAATGAGGTTAATAAGAATGTCGGCAAGCACCCCACTGAGGACTATATTTAGAAGAATAAGAAAAGCACAGTGTACCTGGACTTTAAAAACACTAAAAAGAGAGTTAGCTACTAGTTTTGAATTGTAAGCAAGTATTTTAAAGGAATCTTATTTGTTTCTGCTTCTGCATTTTCTTTAAAACCATATGAAATTTGCTTTTGCCTCTAGAATTGTTATTTAACCTCTAGAATTTTGCAAAATCTGCATTGGCCCAAAGTGACATTTAATGAAAACCAAATTTTCTGTTGGCCCATGTCTGGGTCAGTCATTAAATGTCTATTTTCAAAATACAAAATGTGCATATGAGAAAAACAGTTCTAAATGCTATCCTCTTTAAAGAGTATATTAATTTTGTCATGGTAGAAGCACAAAAAAATGTTATAAGATAAAACTAGATAATTGTAATAAATTTAATATGATGACAGTATTCCATGTACATAGAATACTTCTAAGCATGATTTAAATAATCTCATATAATTCTCTAGGTCCCTTCCAAATTCAGAGATACAGACAATGGATATTGAAGTACAGTGAATGAAAAAAATCATATTTCTTAGGTGCTCATTAATACTAATGATATTGAAAAATACAAATGAGCCTGGCCAGTGTGGCTCAGAGGTTGAGTGTTGACCATGAATGGAGAGGTTTCTGGTTGGGTTCCTGGTCAGGGCACATGCCCAGGTTGTGGGCTTGCAAGAGGCATGTGATGTTCCTATCACTCTATCCCTCTCACCTCCTCTCTCTCTAAAGTAAATAAAGAAATATTTTAGAAAAGGAAAGAAAAATACAAATGAAATAGAAAATAATCTTGCTTTGGCAAGTTTGGCTCAGTAGATAGAGTGTTGACCTGTAGACAAAAGGGTCCCAGGTTTAATTCTGGTCAAGGGCACATATGTCCATTGCAGGCTGGATTCAGATCTCAGTCAGGGCACATGCGGGAGGCAATCAATCAATGTGTCTCTCTCATATTGATGATTTTCTCTCTTTATCTCTCCCCCACTTGTCCACTCTCTCTAAAAAAAAATCAATGATAAAATATCCTCGGTGAAGTTAACAAAAACAAACACAACAAGATGAAAAGAATCATAATACTTTAATTTTAATCATTTATTAAACTGATATCAATTTATAATTGTGTGAGTCATAATCATGTATTTTCCTTTTCTTCAAGAAAGAATGTCCAAGGAACATTAAAAAAGTAAAAGATAATGTTTCAAGAATACTGTATAAATATCTCTCTTTGTCTATGTCTATATGTGCAATTAAATATATGTCAGTTTTATACAGTATATATAAAATCTTTTATACTAAATTAGATGGCATAAATATTATTTTAAAAAATTCTAGCACAAGATATCTATAAGTAAAATTCATAGAATTTACTATTATTAAGAGAATATTTTTTGTTAAAATTCTCAACTAACTATATCCATCTAATATGATGAGATTATTAAACAAATCCAGTCTTTATCATGCTCTGAACACATAACATCTGACTTAGACTGCTGCGAATTGAATATTTACTGAATGTAAATTGCTCCCAAATGTAGGAAAGTACTATTTTTTTCTAGGTGAAAATCTTTCCAGACTTTGGGTAACTGGACTTTTGTTATCAAATACTTTTGAAGTTGGAGTACAAAGTCATAATTTAAATCTCTACCAGAACCTGGATATTGTTAGATCCAAAATTAAGGACATAAATATGGACTTATCCAATGCCCATTTTATTGAAAATATAGGTAAGCATATAAAAATACAGTTATTATAAGAAGAAAGTTCTTAGAATGTACCTCTATCATTAATAACAGATATCATTTATATAGTGTTTATTCTTTGCCAGTCTTCAATCCAAGGAGTTAACACAAATTAACTCATATATTCTTACAAGTCTTTGAAATAAATACTATAATAATCTCATTTTATGCCCTCAATGGATAGAGTGTTAGCCTGTGGACTAAAGGATCCTGGATTTGATTCTGGTTAAGGGAACATGCCCAGGTTGCAGGCTCACTCCCCAATAGGGGTATGCAGGAGGCAGCCGATCACTGATTTTCTCTCATCATTGATGTTTTTATCTCTCTCTCCCTCTCCCTTCCTCTTTGAAATCAATAAAAAAATATTTTTTAAAAATAAGCCCATTTTATAAAAGAAGGGAATAATATACAGAGATGGAATAATTCAGATAAAGTCAGTCAAGTTTACTCTCAAATTCTATTGGCTCTCTGCTTAAATTAGTTTGTGTAGTCAGTTCTTAGATACCATCATAGGAATTCCTGTTCCTGTTGTTTTTGTCAATGTTGTTATTATTATCATTATTCTTTTTGCTTAAAAGGACAAAGGGGGATATAAAGCCTTAAATAGGAAGGATTTTTTTTTTAATCCAGGTGGTTTCCAGACAAACAGAATGAAGATCAAAGAAAGGTATGCAGATCTGTAACTTTACATGTTGCTATTGACCAGAGGAGGAACCAGCTTAGGCTATGTAATTTATTGTGTTATATACATTAAAGAGTCCACCAGAGCAATAAAAATAAATATTTTAGGGGGATTGCACAGCTCTTTGTATAATAGCTGCTTGAGGAAAACATAGGCCTTTAAATCCCTTAGAATGAGTACCAGATGCTTCATAAACTGGGTCTAGCCATATCTCACAGCACACCCCCTTACATGCGCTGTTCTCCAGGTCCATTAACTACTTGGTATCTTCCACATGTGAAAACATACTCTTTTGTTCCTCCTTCAGTTACATGAGGTGGTATCTGTTCTTGAGAAAGCTCATCCACCATTTCTGTGTCGTAGAGCATTTCTGTAACAGGTAAGATCATAGAGATGTCCATTTCTTCTAACTTGTTGGTTACATCTATCATATTTCATTACAGTGAGTTCAATGATATTTACAATGCCCTTAATCTAGTCTGGGTACTGGAAGTAGAGATAAAAGAAATAATTCCATTCCTTAAAGGAACTAAAAATCTAATAGGGTGAATGAAGGAGTCAGCAGACCACTTCAGGTTAGATGAGTACTGTAGTTAACTTGATATTTTGGAGATTCATGTGGAAATGGATTCATTAGGCTGCCTAAGATTGACTAGTAATACAATAAAATTACTCAACCGACTTCCCTTACTCAGACTACTACATTGGTTTGCTGGTACCATTATCTATGATGTGCATCAATCAATCCCCTAATTAAAACTGGCCTTTTATTCTGTCTTTAATATAAGAAGCTAATGTGCCGACTTACCCTGTAAACCTGGGCCGAGTACTGATGTAAAGTCAAGTCCTTTACGCTGGTAATGTGTCAGAAGTTGTTATGCCTAGAATTCGTGATCCCCAAGGACCACCAGGGAGCCGAGTCCCATGCAATAAACAAAAGAGCCTTTTCCATGCTAGCATGGGCTCTGTCCCACTCACGCTGGCAGCATGGCAGAAGAGAGCGAATTTTGCCCAGTCCAGGGGTTTTACTCCGGTCGGTGGTGATGTCACTGCCTCGGCTGACCCTGATTGGTTGGGCGAGGGCCAGGGTTCAACCACAGAATGGAGGATAACTCCGCCCTGCCACACAGTGGAGTCAGGAGCCCATCCTCGCCCTGCCCTGCCCTCTCAAAGTAAGATGAAATTTTGTTCCCTGGATGTTCTTTCTTTATGCTATTCCTCAGTTTATTCAGAACCTAGACATGGAAGGGAGATGATATTTATTAGGGCTCCTAAAAGATCCCAGCACTAAAGCAAGTGAAGTAAAATTAGGCTATTGTTTTTGTAGGTGGCCATGCCGATGAATTTGTGAAGAAAAATAAGTGTGTGGATAGGCGTTTGGTGATGGTGGGCTGAAAACCCAGATTTTTGTTAGAGGTGGGGGCATTGGCACCTTGAACTGTGTTTTTAAATTTGAATTGAGGTAGAGGAAAAAGAATTAAACCTCCGGTTACCTAGTACGTTGATCTTGCTTTAAAGGTCAGGGGTCAGAAAACTCATTAGTCAACAGAGCCAAATATCAACAGTACAAAAATTGAAATTTCTTGTGAGAGCCAAATTTTTTAAACTTAAACTATATAGATAAGTACATTGTTATTAACTTAATTAGAGTACTCCTAAGCTGGCCTTTGCTAAAAAATCAAAGGAGCCAAAGATCTGCATGATGCTCTGGAGCTGCAGTTTGCTGACCACTGACCTAGGTGAAGCTGTTTTGATAGGGGAGTGGTTCCCCAGACTAGTGGTATCAGTATCACATTCTCAGTTTGGGCTGCACACTGCGATCACCTGAGGGCATCCGGAATCATTTACATCAGCATTGTTATGGATGGGACCCAGGTGTCCTCCAGCTCACCAGGTGATCCCCCTGTGCATTCAAGGCTGGGAGGCAATGCTGTAGGAGTTGGACCTCAGGCAACTTGCAGGTGTTAGCAGCCTCAGCAAAAGTAAAGGTGTCTCTATGGTGGGGAGAAGGGTATGGAGCATAAATGAAGGCCAGCAGAGAGCTTCAGTTATGTTTTGGGGGTGTAAGTGCAGTGCACTGAATGTTTGTTTCCTCCTTATGCTCATAGTTAAAATCCTAATCCCAATGCAATGGTATTTGGAGGCGGGCCCTTGGGAGATAATTAGGTCAAGAGGGCGGAGCCTCGTGATTGATTGGTGCCCTTAAGAAAGGGATCCAGAGAAGGCTCTTGCCCTCTTTTCTCCCTGTGAGGATATGTTAAGAAGTCAACTATCTGCACCATGGAAGAGAAATCGCACCAGAATCCAAGCCTTAGATTCACAGTCTCCAGAACTGTAAGAAACATATTTTTATTGTTTACATACATTTCTATTGCCACTCAGTTTATGGAATTTTGCTGACTAGCCTGAATGGACTAAGGCACTTAGTCAACAGGGACTGTGTCAGTGCTGGGCATGTAGTCAATACAGGCCAGAAGCACTTCGGCTGGCACAGACTTCAGAAGGCAGGCTACTGCAATGTAGTCCTGAGGTCCAGTGTTTCATAAATAATAGATGTGGCTTAGGCAGTGACTCATGTGTAAAGAGGTCCTCTCCCTCTAGATTCTGCTGCCTGATTTTAAACTGCAAGGCAGCTCCAGTCAGCATGCATTACTTCCTACCTAGATAGAGTTGCAAGGTTTAGTACATAAACTTTTGGTATGCTATTTAAATGAGAATTTTAAATAAACGTAAGTATTATTTTAGTATAGGTAAATAGGTATGTGTCCCAAATACTCCATGGGATATACTTATATGAAAACAAACAAACAAGCAAAATCATAGCTATTTATTTATCTGAATTTCAAATTTAACTGGGCCTCCTGTATTTTATCTGAAAACCCTGTGTTATAGGCACCTCTCACTGACACCAGATAGGTGTTATGGGACAGGACAGCCCCCTGAGTCAACGGGAGAGGGCTGTCCCCAACCTCGATCCTTGTCTTCTCATCTAAGTGAATTTATATGAGAGATCTTGATGGTGTTGTGAAAAGTCAATGTATTAAAACAGTGAATGCATGCGCCTTTATTTTAAAAAGCAAAACAAACAAGCAAACCTATGCATCTAGCTAATGAAAAGCATGTTGGGTGGGGGGTCTGAGGTGTTGTAGTCCCTCCTGTTTATAGGCTTCAAAATTTCTCTCCTGACTGTTTTGGTGCAGATTCATTCTCAAGGCCCCCTTTTTTAGTTTGTTGTGGCCTTCCTGGAATTCATGAGAAACACCTGGCGACTTTATCTATCTTGCCAAACTTTGAGACCGCTGGCTTCTCTGTTAGGTAGTAAAACAGTCCTTTTTCCTTTTCCATCTCCCCCTCCCTTTCTGCATTCTCTCATCAGGGAGTTTTATTTTTGTTGTTTTTAACCATTTGCTCTATGTCCTTGGCTGGGGAAAATAATGCTTAGTTACAAAATGGCTGCAAATTGCCCACAGCTTTTGGCCTTGTTTAACCTCCTGCCTCAGTTTCCCCATTTCTCCTGCCCTAGAGTCCTGTAACAGTTTTAGCTGGCTCCAACTGTCATCCACAGTTCCTCCTTTCTTTCACCTATTCCTGTCTGCCTATTCCTCTTTATAACTCCTTTCACCTATATTAGTGATTTAACTTTTAAATTGATATTATTAGGCCTATGTTGGTAGAATTGGATCAGGTATTCCAAATTCTCTTATGTGGTAAAAGCCACAGGAAGAAATTAAAGGAATACATTTTATACATGTAGCTTGTCTGTGAAATCAGGTGTTGCAGATACTCAAAGAATTGCTTAGTGAACTTAAGGCAGGCTTGTAGATAGAGAAAGTGCCTTAAGAAAATATATTTAAGAAATATGTAGAATTCAAAATCAGAAGAAAAAAAATGTGGCTTGCCTAGCACTTGATGGAGATTTTCACTCAAGAATCCACTGAGCATGATTTTCCAGCTCAAGTGAATGTGAATGGAATGGTAAACTATAATTTTGAAAGCGCAAAATCATGACATTCATACAAATATAAAATGAATGTGTGTCAATTTCTTATGCCAACTCATTAATGAGAAAACCATTAAGATATTCAAACTGATTCAAAGGGGATATGAAGAACATACATGTACACATAGAAAGGCTAAGAAAGAATTTGCTAACAGATGTAAAACTGGTTAATATGCACATAAGGTGATAAAATGTAGTATTGGGGCCATCTTTTCTACATGGCAAAATCTAGTTTCCTTGAAAAATTTTCATTCACCTTTATTTTTACATTACTAATAATTTTCAAAACTTCAAAAAATGTTCCTGACAATGATAAATGAAATGAAAATTTTCACTTTTGAAAAAAAAAAAAAAAAAGTATTTAGAAGATGTAGGACTTGGCCAAACAAGCCCAGAAATCTGAAATCAATTTATCAACAGAGCCAAACCCTTTCTGAAAACTCCAGGAGAGTCTCTTTCCTCACATCCTTCTGAGGTCTGGTGGCTGCTTACAGTGCTTGGCATGCCTGGGCTTGTGGCTGTATGATGCCTGTTTCTCTTTCGGTTGTCACATGACTGTCTTCTGTGTCTCCAAATTTCCCTCTTCATTCCTGTACAAGGATACCAGTCATCGGATTTAGGGCCCAATCCAACCCAGTAAGGCCTAATCTTAACTTGATTACATCTGCAAACACTGTTTCTAGTAAAGGTCACATTCACAGGGTCTGGTTGGATGAGAACTTTGGGGCCAGAATTATTCAAAACTATGTGTAATTGAGTGGAGTAATATAGTCTGATAGTTGTTGAGTTTCAGAAAGCTTGCTCTGGTTGCAAATAGACCACCTTTCTTGTTTCTCTAATATCTAATATCATATTTTTCATACTTAATGTAGGCTTGGAAATCAGATAACCAAGTACATGTAATTAACTTGTAATTAATATTAAATAAGTCCTATGAGCAAGGCAGAAGATTTAGTCAATATGCGTGAAGCATTTACATTACAGAATAAATCTATACCTTTTGTATTTTAGGTTACTTTGTGACTACTGCATCCTTTTACCTACTATCTGTTTAGGTGATATTGTCCATGTCTTTATCAGATAGATTAACTGTTACTGATAATATGCAATTCATGTGTTTATTATGCTAGTATTTAGTCATTCAAAACACTTATTTATTAGGTACTACTGGGAATAACAACAAAAGTAAGTTAACAATGTTCTTGCTAATGTGAAGCTTAATTCTAACAAGAAAGAAATAAGCAAATAATACAAAATACACATAAAAAAAAGTATTAGTAGGCAAAGCCAATGCTATGAACAAAAATAAAGAAGGACAAGGAGATAATTAAAGGACCTTTCACTTTAGATTAGCTAGTCAGGGAAGATGTTTCTGAGGAAGAGATAGTGGCAGAGACATGAATGATGGGAGAGTTGAAAACCATTAATGACCTCACATTTCCCTGGGATGAAATCAAAACTTCACGTTGTTGGCAAGGCCCTTTGAGATCTGTTCATTGATTAAGTCCCTAGCTTCATTTCTCACCAGTTAACAAAGTTTAGACACTTTTAAAAAGCATTTCTTACTAGGATCAACAGATTTTTTATTAGGAAATCTCAGAATATGACTTATTTCTATAGAGTTTAACTTTAAAACATAGACATATACACATAATATTTAATGTTTTTATATTGTGAAATTCTCACAAATTTCAAATAGTTTATAATTATGAGCAACTTCAAACCTAGAATTTAAAACCTGTCTTTTATGTAAACATATAAATTTGTTTTCTTTACATATGTAACTTATAAACTTATTTGTTTATGTATTCTCAATAAAATGCATTTAAGCTGTTAGAATGTTTTAAAATGTATGCCTCTCTTCTTTCTAACACCTCATAATTCAATTATAAACCATGATTAGTATTTTAACTTTTACAAATCTCAGAGTTCTAAACCTTTAACATTCAATGATAATGATAGAGATAACAGTAACTTAAAAAAAAATCACAAATAGAGAAACTATGAAACTCCATCAATATAGCTCAGAAGGAAACCGAATCTCTATAATAGTAATTAGGCAAAGTAAGTTAATATGTCCTCCTAGACTATGGTTTTGAAATCACTTAAATTAAAATGTTTCTGGAGAATAATGTTCATTCTTGTTCACCTCTTAGACATACACATTCTCAATTATTTGAAACAATATTTATCATGGATAAAATTATTATACTTAGATCAAATATGTACTTTGCTGACAAAGCAAGTGGAAGGCAGCAAATAACAGGCTGTAGTAGCACCAGCTTAAATTGTAAAGGTATGTGACAGGAATGAGGTAACCAACAGCTGAGGGACAGCTTGTAACAGCCACTTTAATATTAATCCAAGAACTTAAAAAAAATAGGGAGGCCTAAACATTGTCCCCCCCAAAAAATATGTAATTAAAATGAGATCTACAAGAGAGTCAGTTTGCATTGTCACAGTTGCAGTGAGTATTAAAATAATTGATAATGCTGAAACTGGTTTGGCTCTGTGTATAGAGCATCGGCCTGCGGAAAAAGGTTCCAAGTTCGATTCCAGTTAAGGGTATGTACCTTGGTTGCGGGCACATCCCCGGTGGGGGATGTGCAAGAGGCAGCTGATTGATGTTTCTCTCTCATTGATGTTTCTAGCTCTCTATCCCTCTCTCTCCTTCTCTGTAAAAACTCAATAAAATATATATTAAAAAATGATTGATAAGGTATGGGTGTTGTGGTTGGTAAATAGTAATTATACTATTTACAACCTACGATACATTTTAAAAAGTAATATTCATGCATCTACACTGTATGTGATTTATGTAGCACATGGAACCTGCTGGAAATTGGAGCCCAGATTTTGCATTCTAAGTGTGTTGGAGAGAGGGTTCATGCAGATACTTTATTTATGTCAGGTGTGAAGAGTTCCCTGTAGGTTGAAAAGCTCTTGGGTAGGGAGGCTGTTCCACAAAGCTAAGGACAGTAAATTAGTAGACCCCCCTCCCCCAACACAGAGTAAAGTTTTACTCTTGTCTGGGCCCAGGCCCTGAGTGAGGAAGACCCATGCATATTGAAAACTTGCTGTGTGTGATGAAGACTCATTCCTCAGATAACTTTGCACTTCTTTACTTTTTGGAAAACTATCCACTTGTGGTGGTTGGCATGAGCAAATAGGGTCATTCTGGCTCTTTGTAAAGAGGTCTGTAGGGTGGGAAACTGTCATTTAATTTATTCTCAAGGTGCTGATCTCAGATGGTATGACACTATGACCCTCCTCTCTTTCCCTCCTCCCCCCACAAGGCTGAGAAGCCTCCCACCAGCCACCTTCCCCCATTCACCTGCTTGCTCCCTGATGGGCCCTGGAACAGCTGGCTTCAATGAGAGCCCTTGAGTCTTGACTCAATCTGTTGCTAATTACTATTTACATTTTCTTTGTTATCTTCCTGTTTTTGTTTTTTGTTTTTTTTTTCACTTCTATTTTACTGTGGTTGACTAAGTGGGCCTCTTCATCCAACTGCCTCCATGTGCATAACTAACTGTTTGCTGATTGGTCTGTGCAAGGAGCAGGGACATTTCACACTCAGACTAAAAAGAATTAAACTTCTGGGACCAGCAACTAGCTCAGTATATTCCTACACACCTCACTTAAGTCCTCTCCTGACTCCTCCCCACATGATCTGAGGGGTCTTCACACTCATTATCAGCCTGTCCAGTGTCCAGATTATAAGATCCTGACTGATGGTGGAGGAAAAGATAGGGAGAGAGGAGCGAAAGCATGGAGAGTAGTAGGGAATACTAAGATGGGAAGCAGTGGCTTCAATATCCTTTGACATCTAACAAATAGTCACTAATGATGCCCTTTTATAGTAACGTCCTTCTATCTATTAATTTGGTTTCTTATAACATGCATAGTGGCAGTTGTATTATACTAAAGGGTCACATCACAGCTTCAATAAATCAATGATTGGAAATTATAAGAATAAATTTATTAATTAGTTTTACAAATTAATATGTTCAATGCTTTTAAGATATAATTTTAAAGATTTCAACAACAAAAGAAGGCAAATTATTTACATGTTGGTTCACATATTTATATTACAGTGTTTACTATTTAATATCCTGAATATTATCAGTTTACTTAAATTTGAATATTTAAAAAAGAAGTTTCTGATTTTGACTTAAAATTTTATAAAGACATAGATAAAATATGTCTTAATTACTGTATGTAAATATGGCAACTCTTGAAATAGTCAAATTTTGAGTGAATTGGTATCGTTTGACTATATGTTTCTCTATAACTAGTTTCTAGTTTATTCAGTAAATGTTTATAATAACCATTTTCTTTATCTTTATAAAATGACAAGTATGAACTTTGGTATGTTTAATGACAGCACACAATCAACAGATATTTCTTTGGATGCAAACACAAAATGAAAGTGATTTGTCACTAGGCTTGGCTTTATTTTTATTATTTTGATTTAATGTTATATCCTTTTGTTATCTTATTTCTGATTTATATAATAGACTTCAAAACTGAAAGAGACAGGAAAGTAAATTGATATAGCTATAACCAGGTATGGAAGATCTTTTATCGACAGAGTTTAGGAAGGGATGTTACTTAAATTGGTTTATCTCAATTTTTTGCTTTAACCTCAAAGTTTCCTGTTGGTGTGGGTTCAAAGGAAAGGTCAAGCCTTGATGGAATATCTTTATGAAGTGGTTTGGTCTAAGGGCATCCATTTTTTTCTAGGATTTCTTGAGAATTTAATCTTGTCTGACACAAAGTCTTATTCTCTTTTTTATGGTCATATCAAGACACGACATTTTATTTCACAGCAGACATAGGTTGGCTTTCCTTGTCTCATTGCTCATCCCAGGGTTGTTGCTTCTAACCATCTTTATCTCGGTATAGGTTATTTGGTCAATATTCACAGAAGACTTTTGTCCTTTTTTCTAAATCACCTAACTTGTTTGGTATTTTTATCTTTGTTGTATTTTTGTCTGACTCTTCTGTTAACGATATAGCATGCAGGAGGCAGAGGATCAATTCTCTCTCATTATTGATGTTCCTATCTTTCCCTCTCCCATCCTATCTGAAATCAATAAAAAAAGTATATTTTAAAATCTTAAAAACTACTGTATTGCAGCCAATACTGCACTCAGCCAAGAAAGAGCCCTCTCATTCCTACTTTACTGACCCCTTGGAAACTAATGAAGGATTTATAAATCAATTTAGTATACATACACACACTTATGCACAGATTCACACATAAAAGAGATATTATTTTATTGTTTATTCAGCCAAAATTACTGTGTATTTATTGTCTTATAATGAGAATGACCTTCATTTTGTCAGACTAATTATTTGAGATAGTACGTCAACATCAGTTTTATATTTTAGTTTGAAATAGTCAAATGAATTTTTCTTTTGTAAACTCTCAGAACATCTGAACATAAGTAATTGTGAGAAGGGATTTGTTTAAGCTACTAGATCGCAAGTGCTCAAAAGTAGCTGCAAGGATAGAACACAGACTGCTGGACAGATATTCCTCTGGAATAGCCCTCGGCTATGTGTACTAATTAGTCTGACTGATTACACTCTTCTAAATTGTTTTGGACTTTTCTTATGGATTGCAACTTCCCCTTAAAAAGTCTCAAATAAAACTTGTTTTCTTTAAGTTCCAAGAAGTGTTTCATTATACTAATGACAACCTTAGAGTATAAAAAAAGTGCAGGTTTTATCTAGGGAGTCATGAAAGGAATACTACATTGAATTAACTATTAAGCAGATGCCCCATTTATCCAAACAGCTATCACTCCGGATACCCAGAGACATAGACAATTAGTTTAGAAACATCGAATTTTGAAATTTCCTCCGTCTACAGTAATGGCAGAAATGAGATAATTCCGATCCCAGAGGAAGCCCACAGCTCAGGTGAAGTATAATCAGGAACATTTATGTATTTATCATTAACTGTAACAGAGAGAACAACCCAGACAGTGGTAAATGATTCAGAAATCGTTCCCTTTGGAATACAAACGTGCTCCTGTTGTCCCCAGTATTAAACAGATGAATACAAACCAAAAAAACTTTATTAAACCCCTTGGCTCTTTGCTAACATCACTTTTTTATTTTTATTTTTTATTTTCCTTGACTGCCAAGCTTTGTAATGGTATACTGTATTCAAATTCTATTTATTTTCTTTCTCAATTTTCCCCATTAACACATTAAAATGTCATTATTACTGAAATCATTCTAAGATTTCCAGGGACCAACTTATTGCCAAATTCAACAGGTAATTTGGTTCTCTGTGTTATTAATCTCTTCTGTGTGTGAATTCACTTCTTAAATCTCACTTTCTTTGTGGTATGGCTTCCTTCTGGTCCTTCTAGCTCTAGCTTCTCTTTGCCATACTATTCCTTAGGGCCTAAGGCTTAGGCTCTATTTTAATTTTATTTTTTGTACGTTTAAATCTATAAAAGTCATTTCTTGGTCAATTGTTCTCATTCTATAGTCTCCCAAAGCAGATGCCTCATCTGCCACCCAAAGAGATCCCTAGGTCAGCTTTCCCTGCTGGGATGTACACTGTTAGACCCAGTGCAACAGTATCCACAGCCTTTAGGCAACTTCAGCCATTTCCCAAATTATATCACCACCATTATACTTAACTCCAGTGCATCTTCTATCAAGCTGTAAGAATTACTTTGTAAAAGGCACTGCTTTCTAAAAATTATTTAGGATTTTCATACTTTTCAGGAGAGATTTCAATGCACATGCAAATGTCAGCCCCCTTTCACCAATTCTGCATAATGTTCCTTATCCATGATAACTATTTAATTCAACCATATGAAAGAGTTTGCTGGTTATAGAACACTACTATATTTAGTCTTAAATTGAGCACCAACTATTTGATAAGCACTTCTCCTAGGCACTAGGTCTGCAAGGAGGAAAAATAAGTTCTTTGGGAAGCTCTTAATCTACTAGAGGGGAGATACAAAATAAAAAGATAATTGCAACAAAGAGTAATGTCATAGTGACAGAGTGATGTGCAAATACTATATTTAAGAGGAGAACTTAACTCAGCATGCTCTGGGCTGTGGAAAGATCCCAAGGCAGCAACAATACATGTCTCCAGTCTTAAAGAATTCAAAAGATTTGGGTTTAAACGTGGTAAAAATTAGATATTTAAGAACAAAAATTATGGGTCTTTAAAAATGTTATTGATTTTTAGAGAGAAGAAGGGGGGGAGATATAGAAACATAAATGATGAGAGAGAACTTGCTTTTATTTATATGTGAGATATAAAGAACAAAATAAATAAAATGGAAAAATATAAATTTCTAGAAACCCAGAACAGACTGGTGATTACCAGAGGTGGGGAAGGGTTGGGAGATTGTGTGAAAAAGTTGAAGGGGTTAACACATCGGTAGTGACAAAGTTGTCATAGTGAGGTAAATGCAGGCAATGATATTGCAATAACATGGTACCAGGTGGAAACTGGACACATCCGGGGGGACACTTTGTAAAGTACATAAATGTCCAACTAGTATTTGGTGTATACTTGAAATTAATGCAAAGTAACATTGAAAACAGTAAATAAAATATAGTTGTAATAAATAAAATAAACTATATTTTCCCCATAAATTTAAAATATGTGGATTCTTTCAAAGAGCCAATTCTGTAGAGTCTTCTGAATAATCAAATTTGAAAGAAAAAAAAAAGATTTGTTTTTTAATCGAAAAAAATGAATTCCAGTTTAATAAAATTTTCTATATTCTATATATGTATTTGTGCATATTAAATAAACAATATTTGTTTATAAAATCACAGTCCCTTAGCCTTCTTTGATAATATTTAATAAGGATTTCCTCTTTATTAAAAACATACTTTGTTTTCTAATACAGATATATTGGTGTCTTTTATTCGGTTTTCCTGGGTAATTTATACCAATTCTTTGCTAGCACATCTGTTATGAATTAAAATGCCTCTAGTCATGTTTGACCTCTAGCTTTTAGTTAAAGAAAGAAAGCTTAATGATTTTATTTCAAAATTATAATATTCAACATCTCTTTTTCCCTTTGTCTTTGCAAGTCACCTTCAAAAAACTCTTTGATAATGTTTCATGGTAAAGGTCTATACTAGGTCTGTTTATTTATAACTTTGCTTCAAAGACCTGAGCAGGTAGACAGCTCTGATTTGATTAAATACAAGTATAATTTCTAAATTTTCATCGCACCGGTTTAGAAATGTACTCCTCTGAGGCCGTTAGGCTTCTTTCTCCCTTTGTATTTGTTTTAACAGCTTGTGTCAAAAATTGATTCTGATTCCAAACAGATGGAATTTTCTCCTTTATGTGGTGTTCTTAGCTACCTGAAGACCTACCATAGACAAGATGCAGCTCACGCTCTTTTCTGACGAATCTTGTCTCAGACATTTCAAACAACAAAGTTCCCTCTGGAGAAAATTATGTTCACTCCCCATAACCCTTAAGTGAAAGGATTTGGCTTCAAATGTGCTGGGATTTTTTTTCTTCTTCTTCTTTGGGAACAGCAGATTACTCTCCTTTGTACTAAATTAATGTCTGAGGGAATTGAATGTCAGAAATTTGGCCCACACAATATTCTATTTCCTTGTCAGTGTCTACCAGAACTTTTTGGCAGAAACAAAAAGAAAAAGCAAGACACTTTGAATAAAATGTGCTGTATATTAATCAAAGGGAAATACAAACACATTAATTTTGCCTCTAAACTGTTAAATTACAGCCGTGACAAAATATATGACTTAAAACACTGTTTTATAACAATGTCTTCAATAGGGCTGGTCCGTTAGCAAAATGTTACACACTTCTTTTTTTGCAATTAGGCTGCCCTATTTGCAAAGTTACTCCAATTTATTTTTCATTTGTAAGAAAATGGCAAGAAAGAAATGAAACTTTTGTACTTTTTGGTTTCTTCTAATTAACCAAACAAACTTGTTGGTTTCTAATAATAATAATAATAATAATAATAAACCTAAACTAAAATATGTGCAAGAAGATGTTTTAAAGCCATATTTTAAAAGCCAGACTAAGACAGTTTTGAATCCCAAATTTTCAGGTATTTTCAGCAGTCTGTATTTGTATACAACACATATGACATTGGGAGGGCAGGCCCATCACCTCCTGTGGGCTTGCTCTCTTTTTTGGATGCAGATACCAGTACTGAGTGTGAGGCATGGGGATTCTCTTTTCATTTCATTAGCTCTCACATTTAGCTCAATTTAAGGTATTTTATTCCAACCCATCAGAAAAGGTGGCTCAGCCATAGCCTGTTTGGCTGGGTGGATAAAGCCTTGGCCTTTGGACCAAAGGGTCGCAGATTTGATTCTGGTCAAGGGCACGTACCTGGATTGCAGGCTCCTTCCCCGAGGGAACCAATCAATGTGTTTCTGTCTCACTGACTTTTCTCTCTGTCTTTCCCTCTCTCTCCCACTCTCTAAAAAATCAATGGAAAAATATCCTCAAGTGAGGATTAAAAAACAAAAACAAAAAGTGTTTCAGAAGGTTTGAACATAGTAACCTTGAGGCAACCAGTTACAGGCAGCTATCAACAGAATGGTATCAATTCATAGGTTTAATAAAAATGCTAAGCATAGTTACCAAATGGTTGCTCACTTGAGTGGAAGATTAACAAATTAAATGAATTAGCACCTTTTTTAGTAACTATTAGATAGCTTTAAAAAAAAACAAAATTAAAAATATATAATTGATTTCTGAGAGGGAAGGAGAGGGAGAGAAATATCAATGAGAGGAGAGAATCATTGATTGGCTGCCTCTTGGCACACCCCCTACTGGGGAATTAAACCTGCAAACCATTCATGTGCCCTGACCAGGAATTGAACTCTGAAATACTAGTTCACAGGTTGACACTCAACTACTGAGCCACACCAGCTAGGCTGTTAGCTTCTGAGACAAGATAAATAAATTTAAAAAAAAATTCCAAACTTGGAAGCTTAAAATAGTTATTTGGACTCTAATTTCAAGAGTCAACAGTTTGGGCTAGGCTCACCTAGGGGGTTCTTCTAGTTTCAGTTTTGTTTACTTGTTTGCTGTAGTCAGTCACCATCTCAGTCCCCGGTCAACTCATCTGGGATGGCCTAATCTGGAATGATCTTCACCCTCCCTTTGGAGTATCACCTACCGTATTTTCCGGCGTATAAGACGACCCCTAATTTTACAGATAAAACCCAATCTGAGCAGGCTTTTTATTAGAATACAGTGTAGCTTCGGGTACAGAACATGTATAATTTGCATGCATAAAAAGCCTGCTTGGATTGGCTGAGTTAGAGAGGCGGTCTATTAAAAAAAGAACTGGTGTTGCCTCGGAAGGGGGGGTAGTCTTATACAGCGAATATAGGCCTAAACCTATGTTTTAACTGTAAAATTAGGGGTCGTCTTATACGCTGGAAAATACGGTAGCTGGCTAGTTTGTTTACTCTAACAGAAAAAGTAACCGCCAAAGCATAAACACTTTTCATGTCTGGGATTATATCGTGTTTGCTAATGTCCCATTAGCCCAAACAAGTCATATGGGTAAATCATAAGAGGAAAAGAGCCACCTGAACATTTGTACAATATATCAGTGGTTCTCTGACTTTGTCAGCATCCCATAATATTAGGCTATTGGACAATGAATTCTCACCTGCAGCTTTTCACAAGGAACTTATATTAGTTCCTTCAAAAATAATCCTATGTCTAAATTTAGTCCTCCAAATCTTATAAGTATCCTTTTCTAACACTTTTTTATCCTGAGGGGCATTCTCTCTTGCCATTGTAAGCTAGCATATTTGAATTAGTTTTACTAATAGTGTGTTTCTGGTGGTGCTTGAACAATATTTTGAACATCTATGAATTAAGATTATGGGTTAAATGATAGGATGCAAGTTTACATAAGGAATGCTCTCTATCCTTGAGAATTGACTGTCTACTTGGCATAACTATCCTCGAATTTAAATCCTGGATGTTATACCATGATGAAATGCTTACATAGTATAAAAACACCTGTTTTTATACGAGTTATTTTTCCCAGAGCCAGAGGATTTTCAGCAGGAGATCTGATCCTTATAAAGAAAAAGCCCAACAAATAAAATGGAATCAAGATTTTACTCAAAAAAATATTTTAAAAAGTATTGTTGTCTACCTCTTTCTCATGGTTGCATAATTTTACACAAGAATGCATGAAGGGTGTTTTCCAATTTTAGTGGATCCTCTCCCAAAAGTATACTAGATTCACATAATACAGTTTAATATCCTAAAAGTAATAAATAGCCAGAAGAAGAAATTTTATTTTTCAAGACTGAACGTTCCCATCATTTTACCCCAAGAATAGCATCTTAAGACACAGTAGAAAACCTAATGTTTTTAACTCCACACTTATTTGCATAATATCTATTTTCTTGACATAGTCCCTCTAAACTTAGTACTTGGGGATATTGGATAATACTAAAGGAAACCTGGCAAAATGATGTTAGAATATAAACATACACACACTCTAAACTTTATTCTCCATCACAAAATACCTTTTCATTTACATATTTATTTTTAAAATATATATGTTTATTTATCTTTTCATTTGTTTTCCAGGTCTAAGCTGAGATAACACTCTTTTATTCTAAAATAAAGTCTTCCTTCTCTATTCTTCTCCTTGTCCTCTGGACTATCCTGGGTTATGGTCCATCAGTTAGCACTTTTTATTTTTATGTATATTTAGCCTCACCCTTTCTGTGGTCCTTTTCTCTTTTTCAAATAAATAAAAACAAAAACATTTGATATCCTTTCAAGTTCTCATTCTATATTTTTTCAGCATTTAGTAAAGGCAGTTATAGTAAGAACAAGCATCACAAAATCCTTATTTATACTACTGTCTGTATTTTATATCTTTACATTTACTACTTAAACTCTTAATGCCCATATTTCATTAAAAATGACTCTCCCTAAGACACAAAGGCTTGTAGACACTCTCTTATTTGTTGCCAATCCTCAAAAATTACATGCTATTCTGTATTTTTCCTGTTCTCTTTGCTGAGAGATGAAGAAAGCAGGGGTTGTGGGTCATGGTAAGAGTGAGAATTAATTCATCTTGGTCTCCAGCAGGAAGAGATCTTATGTCATCTTAGGTATTTCTGTTTGTATTCTTCTCTCCATGAGTGTATTTGACTTGAAGGACGCACCACTCACTTGATTCTTATTCTATAATACTTATTTTTTGTGTTCATTTCTTCCTACTTATTATCTTTATACTTGATACCATTTTTTAAAAATATATTTCATTGATTTTTTTAACAGAGACAAGGGAGAGGGATAGAGAGTTAGAAACATTGATGGGAGAGAAACATTGATCAGCTGCCTCCTGCACATCCCCTAATGGGGATGTGCCTGCAACCAAGGTACATGCCCTTGACAGGAATTAAACCAGGGACCCTTGAAGTCCATAGGCTGATGCTCTATCCACTGAGCCAAACCAGTCAGGGCGGTATCATTTTGTTTTTGCAGTGGGTAGCAAACGATCCTAAACTTTCTGAGGTGCTCAATGTCTTTCTATCTATTCATAATTATAATAGCCAGTATCTCAACAGTTGTGTGCAGCACAGTATGAGGTGGGAAGATAGACTTTGTTGTAGGAAGATGGGTTTTGGTAAAAATTTTAATACTTGCTTAAGCATTTCCTTAGGATATTGTTTTAGCTTTATTCTTGAGGCAGGCAAATAAGCAAGTCTATTTTAGCTTATTCCTTTCATTTCTCTATTTTCCTCTAAATAATTCAACTATTTTTGAACCAACCATATGATAGCTCTATCAGTCTTGCAGAAGCAAATCAGACACAAAGGAGGGAAGTATGAAGACTCCGAGAAAGTATTCTTTTTCTTTTTCTTTTTTTGAATTCTCAAGCTGCCAAATGTTGATTCTTCCAATGAGTTTTCAGCTCTGGATGGTCAAAGCTAATATGGTTTGAATAGGGATGAGTCTCTTTAATTGAAAAATAGAATTATGACAAAAGATACACCAAGGTTGTTTTTTAAATGAAATATTTTAACACCTTTGGTTTCATGTACTATGTTCCGAAGCCCTTGGGAAGATGCAGCTGACAATCTGGGTTAGGTTTCAAAGCACACAAAGTGAAATCTGAGGGGGAAAAAGTCTTTCCCTTCACTTGATTTGTCTCAAATTCAGAATAAGTGTACAAGAGAACATATGCTCATGTGAATAAGAATATAAATTAACAATTACAATAATATAGCAATTCAATTAAGAAGTGATATATAATGTTTCTTATCTAACACAGACTTGTTTCACATCATTAAGATACTTTACATTCTTATACTATTTGAAATCAATTATATTTCCTAATATGGAAAAAAATGAAAAGTAAATTACATTAACTTAATTTGTTAAATGTTGAAAATAACTACTGAAAGAAGTCTTAAAATAGGAGGTACATTTTAAAAAAAAATACAGCCTATTCAGCATAAAATGTGAATCTATGCATGGGTAGCAGAATCGCTAGTGGGTAAATCTGACCTGTTACTAGAAATAGCTGGTTTGAAAGCTAATACCAGAGCCTGGTAAAGCTCTTTCCTCAAAGCATAATGCAGATTTATCATGCTTTTCCTTTGGGATAGATGAAATGCTGACATAACAATTCGTTGCAAAAATCAGTATGTTCAAATCCAAAAGGACAAACTACTTCAGAAACACTTTGCTTCTTTCAAGGCAATTTTCAGAGCCCTTGTTGCCCAGGAACTTTGTTCAAACTCTTTCCTCCTCTAAGAGAGCACTATAAATAATTCTAGCCTGTGACCTTCAATTCTCATCCCCTCCGGCATGTATAGCTTGTTATTAAGAGAGAAAAATATCTTCTTGCTTACTGAAAATTATCTACAAGTATGCTGTACCTACTTTATTACAATTTCTAATTATGCCTCTAAAGTTGTTTTGCATGTGACCTCTTTTGTTTTTCTTTTAAACACACAAAGAAAAATCCAATTGCCTCTGTGTCCCTGGAAGAAAGTGAGATTATTTCAAAAGTCTTTTCTCCTTCTCTTTCCTCTCTCTCTTTCCTCTCTCTCTCTCTCTCTCTCTCTCTCTCTCTCTCTCTCTCTCTCTCTCTTTCTCTCTCTCTCATAAATAGACAAAATGCTATTTATGTCTATAGTCATACTCTTACATACTATATAAATTCAGATTATAGCGGTGTTTGAATGAATTTATCATTCTCTCTCTCTCTCTCTCTCTCTCTCTCTCTCTCTCTCTTTCTCTCTCTCTCTCTCTCTCTCTCACACACACATACACACAATATTTAAAAAAAATTCCCTCTGATATTGCCATAGGCTAGGCCACTATTCCATTACCCTACAATAAAGCTACTGACTTACTTTTTATCTTCACTAGCAGTTTAATTATTATCTTGAATTTTCTAAATCCAGTGTTAGACAAAATTTTGATGAAATATATGAGTTATTTTTATACAAATAAATAACAGTTTATTCTTCCTTAGAAACACTTGTTAATGTAACTATAGTTTTTTTTTTAACCTGTCATTCAAAAGTATCCATTTTTCTTGCATATATCTCCTGATATATATTGCATACATTGCCTGTTATGAAGAGCTTAAGATGTGTAACCTGGTTGTTTGCACATTTACCTATCTGTGATAATTTGGACAAATTATTCTAAAATTCTAGGCCTCAGTTTCTTCATCTTTAAAATAAAGATGATAATTTCATTTTCCCTGTAGATTTGTTACAATATTTAATTAACTTAGTGTAAATATAAAATTGTATAGTGCCTAGAACAAAGAAAATGCTATTTATGTCTATAGTCATACTCTTACATACTATATAAATTCAGATTATAGCGGTGTTTGAATGAATTTATCATACTCTATTTCCTTTCATATTTAGATATTTGTATACATATCCACTCATAAAAGATACCTATGAAATTGATTGAAATGCTACTATACTCAGCATCAAAATGGCATGGTAAAATATGGATTGATGTGCGGGTATGAAAGAGTGACATTATCCTTTACTACTTAAAAATCTATGCATGAACATTATTTAATCAATGTTGTTCTTTTAATTACTGAAAGAAATATTCCTGATATTACATATTTAAATTGAAGCATCCATCTTATAGAAAAACTGCTGTTTGGAATTTTAACCCTGCTATTTTGGCTTCTGTAAATGGTTGGTTGCTTAAAGGAAATGCTTTCCTTGCTTAAGGAAAATAAGACTACTCCCACTTCAGAGAGGCCGTTAAACCTTCCCCGGATGAAGTTATCAGTGCTGGCACCAGGCCAGACCTTTGGTTGAGTTCTCAAGGCCCCAGCACATAGGGGCTCTTTAAGAACTTGCAAAGGGGACCGGAAGCATCCCATATTTCAGAAACAATGAAGGTAAAAACATATAAATAGGGAAAGTTCCTCCATGTTGGGACCAGAATTGGTAATTACAAAGTGTAACTCCATCTCTCTAAGCATTGCTTGGTTCTTCTCTGGTCTTCTGTAACAAAATCATAACTGCTGTCTTATTTCATTTGTCTAAGAAAGGCGAATTTTCCGTGAAAACAGATCTTTTTTTACATTTGGTCTCATTTTCCCATTTTAGGGGGCAGATTTCTATTGTCAAACCCCAGTGGATATATGACAAAACTGTTATTTTTTATGAATGTTCCAATGGGGCACAAGACTTGTCATTGTGTTAAATAATCCACACACATTTTCTTTTCCATAACTTCTTCTTTACAATTCTAAAAAAATATTTCAGATATTATGATGTTTCCAAACTATCCTCAGGGATTGCTGTTGTTATGGTTTAAATAGCTCCTGAAAAGGGAAAAGGAAATTCTATGTGGAAAGCTTTGCTAGCCAACTGCTTTGATATTCTTTCCTATGTATTATAGCAGAACTATTAAATCTATACCTTCTAATACTATTCTGTGAATCTTATAATTACAGCACTTAGACTTAAGAGACAAAATTTATCATCATTCTATTGTAATTGCTGTATTATTGTAGTTGAACTTAAAAGCATTTTTTTAATTTCACTTCTGAAGGTCATGCTGACCTTTCCTTAATATTGAAAAAATAACCTAAGATGTTCTTTCAGTTTGTAAATCTAGTCTATATACAACAAAAACATTTTCTTCTTTCCTTTTTATGTATTAATCTTAACATGTTGTTGATAAGATATATTTATTAATTCCTTTTAGCATTATTTACCACCATGAAAAAAGCAATAACTTCCTATGACCTTTTTTCCCCCTGCAGTATATCTGGGTAATTCTTCTCTTAAAACATTTGAGAGTATTACAGAGCTAGATTTTATTAGAATTATGTTATTTGTAACTGTTCAAGTTGATGTTTAGTTACATTTATGGGATGGGTCTCAATGGCTTTTCACAAGCTCATAATGTCTGATGCAGCAATTCATAAGTGAAGATTATATTATGGACTCAAATATCCTTGCAATTAATGATGATCAGTTCCCGATTACATATTTCTTATATACATTTATGCGTATACCTGTATTTAATAATATGCCTTATTAGCAAATTTGAATAAGATTTATCCCAATGAATTTAAAAAAATCTACTCTCACTAATCACTATCAAAAGTTGGCCTTGTTGATCAAAAATTTCCTTTCATTTTCACACCAACTTTCAGCATCATTGTGCACACCCTTCTAAGTTTTACTTCCAACTAGAAGAGTATTTCCCTTCTCTGCCTCTCCATGGCCCCTATATATATTTCTATTTAAGAACCCTAAAATTAATTTTGATCATGTGATTCGCCATTCAAAGCATATGAATAACCTCTAGGGAATTACAAATTCTGGCACCATCCAACTTACAAAATTACAATTTTTTTCTCAATGTTCTCTATACCAAACCTAGTATAGATGGTATGTTCTCTATACCAAACCTAGTATAGATAGTATCAAAGTGTTTATTACCTGTATTACCTGAAGATATAAAAAGCTTTCACCAAATTGTAAATCAAAATCCTTGATACAGGACATTTTAGTTAAGCTTCCTTTATAGTTTCATACCAAGACTTTCTTGGTAAAAGATGCAGTGCATTCATTTACATGCTGGACCAAAATATTTATATCTTCACAGTAGTTACAAGCAGTTCTTGGGCCAGTGATACTCATTGGATGACCTTTAGTTATTCTAGAGAGTACATGACTACCTGTGGCTTTTCTACTCTCCCTGGGAAAATTTTTACCTATGTAATTTAGCTTATGCACTTTTTTTGTTCTAGAAGAATCTATTCTATTTTGTTAAAATTTATGGATAATCTAAAATGCTGTTAATAATTATCTTATTTGCTCATTGAGTAATTTTCTCATTCTACAGATTTACTGTTTTCTAGGAGTACTGCAAAAGTTGGGAGATGTAGAAATAATTACTATATTTCTCTGGCAAAAAAATACCATTTGTTTATATCTCTGAGAATGGAATAAATCTTAACTTTATGGAACCTTAAAATTACTCCTAGCCAGAAGAGAAATAGTTTTCATTACCTGGCAATGCAAATGTGTAGTTGTTTTTCTTTAGGGTATGACCGGACAATTGTAACATTTTGATTTAATCAATGTTTCACTTGAGTGAGGAATATGCATGTTTATTATTTTTCTAAATTCTGTTGAAAACTTATGATAATATCGCGAAAGGGCCAGGATGAGTGTTAGGGGCTTAGAGAAGTCCCAGGCCAAACATGGAGCACTGTTTTAAGAAATACTGTAGGAACCACAATCATTATTTAGCAGAAGATTAGATTTTGTGATAAGCATAGACATGTCATTGATTTGAAAAGTGATTAAACATAAATCTCTACAGGTAAAGACATTTTAGAAAATCCATAACTTTATTTCATGAATATTTTTTTACATGTAAACACAGTTGGTAAACACCAACTGTATGCCAGAAAACTGTTTGAAAGTAATTTACATAACCTAACTTAATCAGTACCTTTACCTTCACCCTGCAAATTTTACAGATAAGGATCATGTGAAAATGTATGAATTAATGAGTATGAAACTCCCAGGGCAATGGCTGGACCACATCAAGTATAATATCACTATATTTATTTCCAATTTAGAGGTGAGGAATCTAGAAATAAAAAGTGAGGTTCATTAACTTTTTAAACAACTGCTAGTATGGAAAACCTGGGATTAGAGCTCAAAGATTCTAATTTTTAATTGCTGCCCTTCACCCTTTAGACTATTGAGTCAACAAATATTCAATGCCTTCCTGTGCAGGAGACTGTAACTCAACAAACATTGGTAATGCCACGTGCAAAGCACTGTGTGCTTTAACAGTTTTGTAGAGGCATACAGAGCATGCTGCTACTAACTGGAGAAACCTCCCCTCCACAAGACTGGTAGATACCAGGGAAAGCTTCCATTTGGAAGGATTGCCTAAGGCGAAATTTGACAAAAGCATCAAAGATAAATCTTGGGTGGTGAAAAAAATGAAAGAGGTTATCTCAACAGTAGACATCATTGAGCCATCTCCTATGGCTGACCTCCTTTTAACTGCTCTACCCTCACAAATACCAGGCAAGCTCTCTCTGCAAGACCTTTGCACTTGATGTTCTCTCTGACTAGAAGGATGTTCCTCCAGATAGCCATGTGGGTTAATCCTTGACCTCTTTCAGTTTTGTGTTTGTTTTTTTGTTCTGTGTTTTGTTTTTAATATATTTTTATTTATTTCAGAGAGGAAGCTAGAGAAAGAGAGAGAAACATCAGTGATGACTGGGGATCATTGATTAGCTGCCTCCTGCATGCAACCCAGGCATGTGCCCTTGTCGGGAATCAAACCAGGGACCCTTCAGTCCATAGGCAGACGCTCTATCCATTGAGCAAACTGACTAGGCTTCCTTTCAGGTTTTTATTTAAGTCTCATCTGTGAGGCTTTCTCTGCCTATCTAATCAAAATTGCAACTCACAATAGTAATACTTCCTTCTTTATTTTCCTTCTTTGTGTCATATTACTACATAGCTTCCTTATTTAGGTTTTTGTTAGTTTCCTCCACTAAAATATAAAAGAATAAATGTAAAGATTGTTTCATTGCAGTATTCCCAGTGCATAATGGTTCTATACTGCCTATCTGATTAACGTAATGCTTATCAAGGGTGTGTGTGTGTGTGTGTGTGTGTGTGTGTGTGTAGTGGACAGGGATAATTTTAAGCAGCTAGGCAGACACAATGGAAAGATATTCTATACTAAAATGTTTGGACTTGATTGTTTTGGTGACTGTGAAGCCATTTGGAGAATACAGTGCACAAGTAAAGTGAGAAAAGGGAAAAGGCTTAGACACCAGTTAGGTAATCACTGCTCTACTTCAGGACAGTAACTTCTAACAGTTAATAAGAACTATTGAATTGAGGTATTATTTTCCCTTTACGAGCTCAGTTAAAGCTGGCTTCTGCTATTGCACAATAAAGGATGATATTAGAGAAGCAGATATAATCCCTGTGCCTTTATCTAATATGCTGGTCTAACAAGCTTCCCCATCTTCTGTTGAACTGACTCAGATGAAGAACTCTGAGTAATCAAATTGCTTATGAGTAATCAAATTTTAAGAGTGTGCAATAGGTATCATAATTAACTTTTGACTAGGGAGAATAACCATCCTGTTAAAATTGTCACATGCTTGATTTTCGAAGTGATATTCTCTCTCTCATCCAAGCTTGTTCATAAAATTTATTTTTCTATGGCTTATCCCATTTCTAGAACCATACGTTTTATCAAATAGAACAAAGGTACCTTTTTTCTCCTCATGTAGCACATACTCTCCTTTAGCTCATTTGTATTCATAGCTCTGAACTTTTCAGTCTTTGTTTACTCAATGTGATTAATACACAAATGCAATTATCCCAAAGCATCTTCTATGTTTTCTTACACATTATATTAATTATTCATACATTTTTTGTAGGCAATGAGTTACAACCTAAAATTTAGTGAGGGAAAGGAATAGACATTACTGTTTTAGAGAGTAATGTGTTGTATATTTGAGAAAGGACATTAAATGCTTTGCACTGATTGCAATATCATCATGTTTTCCTTAGTAAATTTGAACTTTTATGATAATGTCTCTCCTGTATGCACAACACATCCTTTAAGAAGTTCTTGAACATAAGTTTTTACTATTCTTCTGTGCAGTATGGATAATTAATATGGCCTATGATAGTGACACAGGGTTAGGCTAGTGAGTCAATTGAATATTATAGAAAACAAACAACAACAACAAACACAATACCTCTGTACATATAAAGGAACTTGGTATTTGACAAAAGGTACAGAGCAAAATGAATAGACTCTTTGATGGATCCTATGCAAGAATTGACAACTGAGATAAAACAATTTGTTTTCTTCCTCATTTGATTTTTAAATAATTTCACTCCATATGCAGATAATATAAATAGAATTCAGCATTTGATAATCCATATAGACAGTATCTCCTCACTAGTAAGGAAACATTTCTCCAGGATTGATTCCTTGTTAGCTGGGTGACTGGGAATGGAGCCTGGATGTTCAGAAACAAGCTAAAGCAACCAACTCTGGTTGACAAGACAGAAGCTCTCTAACCATGGCAGAGATGTACTCTATATTGCCCCATCAATCAGCTACAACTGAAGATAACCCCTGGATTATGCCACACAGCTGGGACTGATGTTGGGTTGGCACAACAGGGCTAAAGGCAAGGTTTTGCATGTTTCATTATTAATCCTGTTGACACTGGAGATAGGGTCACTGTTCCTTGATCATGCAACCCCACATTCAAAAGTTAAGGTCCCTTTTTAGGCTCTTCTGAGTGTGGTTTCCGGTCCTGACCAATAGCTGTGAAATATCTCAAAGGATGATATGCAATGGATGGCCTGTACACCTGCTGTTGAGACTGCCTCGGTGAGGTTATTCAGTCCAGGCTGTTCAGCAGGTCTGGACCCAGGATTGCCATTTCCCCCAATTAAATACAGTCCATATTTAATTGAAGGACTCATAATTCACCTTATAGTTGTCACAATGGAAATACATAATTGAAAGGAAATTTTTGTAAAAGTCATAATGGAGAAGAATGAGGTTTGATGTGAGAAGATGAGAGCAAACATGAGGTATCTAGATATTTTTAAGTAAAAAATAAATGTACAGCAAATAGTTATTCAATTAAAATAAAAATATATTTTACTCTGACATGATATAAGGAAAAATGTTACATATATAGATTGTTATACTTGCTTTGAGATAAACCATAAAGGTTGGAATCACCCTAACCAGTTTGGTTCAGTGGATAGAGCGTGGACCTGTGGACTCAAGGCTCCCAGGTTTGATTCCAATCAAGGGCATATAACTTGGTGGCAGGCACATCTCCAGTAGGGGACATGCAAGAGGCAGCTGATCGATGTTTCTCTCTCATCAGTGTTTCTGACTCTCTGTACCTCTCCCTTCCTCTCTGTAGAAAATCAATAAAATAAAATTTTAAAAAGTTGGAATCACAGAGATGAGTCTGCCAGGTCCTCTTTATGCTGGTGTTCCATAGCAAGCTGGGAAAGACATCATTGTGACCCAATACATTTAGTTTAGCACTGGACACTATTATAGTAGTTCTCCTTTATACAAGGAGACTATGTTCCAAGAGCCCCAGTGGATGCCTGAAACTCAGGATAGTATTGAACTCGATATAAATTATATCTTTTCCTGTGCATACATAAACTTTATGACTTATCTTTGGCATATGTGGATTGCCAGCATTGCTGATCTTGCATTTGCGGGATATTAATAAGTAAAATGTGAGCTACTTGAACACAAGCCCTGTGGTACCATGACAGTTCATCTGATAACCAAGATAGCTACTAAATGTCTAACAGGTTGGGTAGTGTATGCAGCCTGGGTACTCTGGACAGAGGGATGATTCATGTCATGGGCTGAGCAGGATGGCACGAGATTTTATCACACTACACAGATTGGCACACAATTTAAAATGTATGAGCCACAGAAAGTGAAACAGGGGGTAATGGTGAGATTCTGTACTTAGGAACTTTCCCACCTTTTCATGTATCTATTCAGAAGGAGAACTCTGTGGAAATAGAATGTCATTATTTTAAACATGTTCCTCTTAGATTCCACCGTATTTGTTATTTTTCTTCCAAATCTCCTTGTATCTGCTTGCCAGGGAGGTACTATCAAAACCCAGTTGTGTACCTGTAGTCATTGTCATTTGACACATGGCACAATGTGGGTGTGAGATGGAAAATGCCATCTTTACAAATGTATTCTACTTGGAAAATGCACATGTTTTATGTGTCCTGTCCCAACAACGCTCAGATTAATCCCACAATGCAAAAATGGCTAATTAGAACCAATATGATAAGCAGCCAGTTATCTGCCTTAAACATGTGTGTTACTATTCATTGTGCAAGTAAACCTATTATTTCCCAGAGAAATCAGAGTCATTAGATTAGAGAGACTTACTGAAATAGAACTCTGCTAAGCAAAATTAAGGACTTCTATTTTAGCAGAAAACTTATCATTTCAAAGTAATGACACATTAATAGACGTAATTAGCACTATAAAGAGTTCAAGAGTCTTGAGAAAATTAATATGAGTATTAAGTTTCAATGTGGTAGCTTGTTTTGGAGGCCATCTACATATTCTATTATGAATAGGTTTTAAGGATATTAATGCTTTAAAAAGGCTTACGAAGTACCAGATATTCTTTGAAGCAAGGATCTGGAAAATGAATGTAAGGAGAGAATTGAGTTCCCCAAATTATCAGAGATTCCTTACTAATTGTTTTTCTTTTTTATTTTAAGGACAAATTGCAGAAGAAGAAGAAGAAAAAAGAACACCAGAAAAAAAATTCTCATCCAAAGTTGAGGTTAGTGATAAGCCGCTTCTCAATCTCCAGGGTGCCCCATGCTTTCGGCATTGAGCAGGGATTTCCATCCTTGATTTGTAAGATTTCAATGGAGTGACCAAGTTTCCATAATAAATGGAATTCATGTACCATTATTCATATTTCCACTGATAGTTAATGGGTACTGTTTTAGCATCTTAATTGCTTCATAAAATAACTATTTTAAGCAATTGATCTTCTTACAAGCTTAAAATGGTATTTCATTTTCAAACAATGCAATTCCTGCCCATGGGGCTTTCCAGGCAAAGTCCAAACTCATTAGACAATTTAGCTCTTAAGATATTCCAGGATATCTTCATTTCTGTTGTAATTTTTTTTTTATATCTTTCAAGTGCATAAGCCTCATTCATTTCAGTTTTGTGGAATTTCTTACAGATTGAGTTATGGGATTTATTATCTCTCAGCCTCTTCCTTTCTTCTTCACTTGATATCTTTTCACTCATCCTAAAAGATCCATCTTAGCTAAATTTTTCATTTTCCTTTGGGGGTGGAGGTGTGGGCAGTCAAAGAACTGAACAGTTCATTGGATGCTATTTCCTTGTTTCTGTTTTACTATCTGATTACACTGTTATCACATTGATCACATCACAGTGATTCTTGATTTACCTACTTGTTCTCACCCCAGATTTCAAAAGCTTTCAAGATCAGATAGAGGCTTATTCAACTTTATATTCTCAGTATGTAACATGGTTTGGAGTTTGATGTAGTGTGCTGCATTTTAAAAACATAAAACTAAGACAGCATTATTAGATCAATTATACAAAAAAATGGCAAATGATGCCACAAAGGAGATCAAGCCAGTAGAGAACTGATCTTAATCCTCACCTTTTAATGTGAAATAACAAAGCGATGCAGTTCACATTATTGCCTGGCTTATTGATGAACTTATTTGTTTTTCATTCAATAAGCATCTACTGAGGGCATGCTGTGTGCATGGCATTTTGTGGGAAGCACTATGGTAACAGACCAACCTGAGAGAACAATCAGATCTGTATTTTCAACAAACTGTCCTTCATGTAAATAATAATGAAAAACTAAGTCATCTAAATAGAAAGTTATATGACGTTTCCTATGGCTGAATTGTGTACTGCCAACATAGATTGTAGTGTGCCAATAGTATAGTGTAAGCTTCACCAGAGAAGAGGGATGGAGCTGGCCTCCCTTATCTCCACCAGGAGTCTCCAATGAGTCCATTGCTTTGGGTATTGTTTTACCATTTCCCTGTTAGACTTGCTTTTCTCTGTTAGAATATAAAGCATTCCTTATAGCAAGATATCCTTAAGCTTTTCACCAGGTAGTTTTGTTCCTTTGTTTTATTCTTCTTCTGGACCCAGTTCCTCATCCAGCCTTGCAGAAATTCTATATTCCTTTCTTAAAGGACCTGATTGATCCCCCGTGTAAGCACTTGAATATATGTTCTAAGTAACATATGTTAAAAGAATAAGCAGCTCACTCATGGAGTAAGCACAAGGTGGTAGGTAGTAAATGGAAACATAACATTGTGTGATTTGGGGCAAGTGGATTACTGTTCTCAATACTCAATTTATTCTTCTTTAAAATAAAAGGAAGTATGTGTACTTCATAAGATATTGAGTAGGTTACTTGAGTTAATACATATAAAGATCTCACAATAGCCGGGACCGGTTTGGCTCAGCGGATAGAGCGTTGGCCTGTGGACTGAAGGGTCCCGGGTTCGATTCAGGTCAAGGGCATGTACTTTGGTTGTGGGTGCATCCCCAGTAGGGGGTGTGCAAGAGGCAGCTGATCGATGATTCTCTCTCATCGATGTTTCTAACTCTCTGTCCCTCTCAATTCCTCTCTGTGTAAAATCAATTATATATATATTTAAAGATCTCACAATAAATCATAGCATATAGTAAATACTTCATAAGGGCAGTTAACGTCATACACATTGACACCACTCATATTTATATGTAGGAATGTGTAAGGAACAAATTGGGAGGTTATAGAAGAGGTAGAGAACTAAAAACAGTATTTTCTAGAATTATGGTAAAATATCCTGAGGTTATCTATATATTGACTCTTCTATTCACTTCAAAAGTATTATAAAGACAGAGTACTTACTAAATATAATCTTCTAAATTTAGCATTTAATTGCATTCTCCTAGGGATTCAAGTTTTGAACAACTAGAAAAAGGAATATTAAGTTTTCAACTAAGATTTTCAACAAGTGTAACAAAATTTTATACTACTGAAATTGGGAAAAATAAAAATTGTTTTCAACATGCTGTGTTAGTCCAGAAAGAAACAGTTGATAATTTTTTAATGAAAAAATGTAAAAAGCAATGCAGTTATAATTGGGGTGGCAGGGCAGTGACTGACACAAAACATAAGCCTTGTGATATCAGCTGTTAAATCAGATTATTAAAATTGTGACATATACACCAACTGGTTGAGTTTTGACCTATGAACCAGGAGGTCAGGTTTGATTCCCAGTCAAGGAACAGGCTAAATGTATGCTGTTGTAAAACATGTAAATGGATAATTTAAGTAGAGTTGTTAGGCTGCTGATGTGAAAGTTATTCTGACCAATAATGATATGTAAACTATTATTATACAAAAAGTCTTTATAGCAACATTAGAAGAAAAATTGAAATACATCACCCCTGGTTCCATTGCTCAATCAATCAAATATTTTGTTATTTTTTTCCCAGTTTTCTCTTAGTTTGTTTGTATCTGTATTAAATGTATATTTCTTCAACCTCAGCATTACTGAAATTCCCCAGTCTGCATTTTTTGAGACATTTTATATTTAGTAGAGTAGAATATAACATTTAGTAGAATGGAATATAACAGTGATTAAGGCTTTGGATTCAGGATTAAGGATATGACCTTGAGTCTAAAAATTTCTGCATTTTGACTTTCTAATTAATATATATATATATATATACATATACACACACACACACACACACACACACACACACACACACATATATATATATATATATATATATATATATATATATACACACACACACACACACACACACACACCTTGGTATAATTAAGTAAACTATTATACATAATATACTTGGTATAATATTAATGAAAATAAGTACCATATAAATTACAACATAATAATGATTATTTTGTTTATTTTTTATCAAAAGCAACAAAATAGTCTCTTGAATACATTAACAGGCCATATCATGCTAAATTGTGCCCTTTAATCATCCCTATTCATATCAGTCATTATAAGAAGCCCCTGATTCTGAAGCTAACTCTCCTCTCTTATCCTCTAACACCTTTAAGACTATGCATAGATGTTAACCTGTTTTTTATCACACTCTATCCCAACTTCTAAAACAATTCCCTTAGCTGGGAAAGAGAAATGTGTCTTCCTAGAGGAACATATGTCCTACAACTCACAAGTAGGTCATGGTGTTCTCCAATTGAACAAAATTTCCCCAAAACACCATCAGTCAAAAGTGCTCTGTGGCTAGTTGGATAAAAGCAAAAGCCAGACAACTTCTAAGTCATGTCTGAACACAGATAAAAAACACTGTCTAAAACAGCAGAGTGACTACATCTTTAAAAGGACTAAAAGGGAGTGACTGGTGCTCCTTTACTGAGCAGATTTAGCCTTGCTCTGTTCTTCTGATTGAAACACCCAAAGTATTAATTAACTCAGTACCTCACAGCATCCAATGTAGAGCAAAGTCCCTTTATTTAGTACTGAACTCCCCACTAAATAACCTAACGCTGGTTCATTCAAATGAGCAAATAGGGTCAGTATCATGGGGTCTACTGACTGGTATGTACTAGGGGAGCAGGTCATTGGTCATTGCATCTGGTCCTGATGTCAGCCAAGGCACCCTCCATCTGATTTTGCTGCAATTCTGGGCCTGGAGATGAAACACAATTGAGGCCTAGATGTTATCTGGCCTATATGTCTCTGGTCCACAGACTCCTGGCTTTGTTCTTAAGATTGTGATGCTCCTCAGAACCTCATTGTCCTGAGGGCATATGGCTTAAAGGAGTGGCCATGTAAGGAAGAAGGAGGCAGGTGAGTGAGGGTGCTGGATAAGGCCAGTTTGAATCAGCTATCTGTCTCAGTTTCCCCATTCCATTTGCTAATTAATTTTCCTAATTTCTTACTATCTGGTCTCAATTTAAAAGGGGGACAAAATAAAACAGGAGGAAACTGTAGTTTCCATGGGTGCAAAGAGAAAAGCAATGGATTGACAGTCCTTGACTCCAACTTCACCAACTCAAAACCAGCTGGAAACTTCACTTTTGCTTACCTGTGTTTTGTTTGGAGCAAGTCTTCTAATAATTTAAACTTCTTTCAATTGTCAATGTTAAGAAATGAGCGCTCTGTAAAATTCATTGGTGATGGAGTAAGCAGGCAGGATAAGGCAAAGCCAGGAAATCTCTGGGATTGGATAAAGAGCAAAATTAAAAGACAAATACTTTAACATTGGTGGGTACAGGATAGTTAACAGTTAACATTTATAGCACTTAGAGCTGCTCTTTGGGGGAACAAGTTAACAATGAGGGGTTCTGCAGTCATGTGCTCTGGTGGGAGGCTGTACCCTGAGGAGTCAGGAAAAAGGGATTACTCTGACATTCTAAAGGCATGTTATCTTAGAAGCAAAAATAAACCGGGAAAAAAAAAATCGACAGGCTCAGTTAAGTTAAAGAATGACCTTTGTCAAGAAAGATACCAGCCTAGGATAGGACTACCCACCATGAACTGCTGTACAGTGTTAATATCAGACCATCCTGTATGGTTACTTTAGTTCTGAGTTTGTGAAATAGCCATCAGTTTTAGTGTGTATCCCTTTTTTTTCTCCACAAATTTATTTAGCTTTAAATATCTTAGATGGAAAGAACTGAAGAAAGTTAAGGGATGATTGATATTTGATGGTAGAGCAGCCCCTCTTCCTGTTTTCAATAGAATATGCATACATCCAAAAATTATTTTAAGAAAAACTCATCGTCAATAGTAGTTGTAAGAGAATTGATGAAGCCTTTCTCTCCAAGCCATCTTTGTGGCAATTTTTTAAAAATTATTTTATCTGTATAAAAAAAATAATTCAAATTGCTGCTGATAACAATGGATTTTTACCATCATTTCCAAGTAAAAATATTGATATGTTACTAGTATTATATATAGTGCTAGTGTTGTTTTATTAGGATGGTTATAATGAGTAATGGTTTTCTGGAACTTATTTAAGAGTTCTGGTAGGGAGTAGAGATACGGAAACTGAAGAGCTAGCTTCCTTAAGTACTTCCTTTCAATGGTTAACCTTTCAATGATAATCTTTCAAGGCTATGTCAATATTCACATGTTCAAGATCTCTTATGGTTGTGAAAATCTCCCTATGGTTATTTCAAAAATTCTAATTAGACACCTTGTCTGTGTCAGGCATTTTGTTACGAATTGGAGATTTCAAAGGAAAGGAAGTAAGAGGTAGTTTTTATGTTAATGAATCTTAAAGAGTAAATAAGGAAACACAACTAACTGTAGGATTTGGCCAGTAACATAGTCTGTAAAAGCATTAACAACCAAGAGAAGAGCTGCAGAGAGGAAATTTATTTTGCTTTCCCAGAGAGGAAGGACCAAATATTGCTAGTCAATAGAGGGCAGGGAATAAATGGTGGTCTTCTCTTTTAAGCTTTGTTGCTAAGCAACAAGGAAGGGAAGAGAATTTTGTTGAAGTTGAGCAGATACCAGGAGTTTGTCTTGAAATTAGTTTGTTTGCTTTCCAGGGGACAGTCCAGCAGATGTCCTAAGAAAATGTCTTATCTGTATTTTTCCCAATCCTGTAAAACAAGTTTAGAGCAGAAGTTATGAAGAGTTCAAAAGAAGCTTGTTTTAAGGGGAGGGGAAAGGGAACTTTCTACTAACTAGAGAGTCTTTGGTGCGAATTATCCCTGAGTTGTGGAAACAACTAGAGGAGGAGATGCAAGAATGTAGCCTTGAGAGTAGCTTTACTTGTCCCACATTTTGAACAGTTTAGCCAACAATCTTGGGGTTTAATTACAAGGTGCTTCTCATAAATTGTGGAAGGCCACAGCAAAGAAAAAGAGACCTTTTTCTTGTCCTTGCATAAACAAATGATTGATGATAGTGTAGACTCTAGTGTTAGACTTATGCAAGGATCAGCCAGATTAGCTGACTTGGACTACAGTCCTCGAAGGTGTATGAGAGATAAGGAAACCGAGATATAAACAAAACATTTATTGGCTTTTAATATAAAGAACACATGGGTTCAGATGCAAGATCAGCTATGTGAGAGGCAATGTTATGGTGGTTGAGAGAATCTTACACAATTTTGTCTGGATTCACATTTCAATTCTATTATTTCTTGGCCACATTACTTAACATTTTTATATCTCAATTTCCTTGTTTATAAAATGAAGTAGATAATAACAGCAAGAAAATTAACTGTATAGTAACTTGAATGAGTTGAGATAGAAAAATGTATGGAACAGTGTCTGACACACATTAAAAGATAAAGTTGTTATTATAAATTATTGTCATATTTTTAACTGTGTAACCTGAGGCAAATTACTGGACTTTATAAAGCCTAGATTTTATAATAAGCAAAGTGGCATACTAAAATAGCTTACCAAATGATAGCCTGTTGTTTCAGTTAATTACTACACTAATACTTTGGTGTTTTAAGATTTATACAGTATCTTCTGTCATCTATATTAGATAGGCTCAATTGGATGGTTATTGTTTGGCGTCACTCATGCAGATATAGTCAAAAGTCAGCAGGGACTGCATTCATCTGAAAGCTTTTCATGACGAGACTTACAAAATAATCATTCACGGGGCTGACAGTTGGTGCTAACTGTCATCATCGGAGGCTCACTTGGACTTTAGAACAGAAAGAATTGACTATCTGTAGTGTCTGTAGGCACCACGGGAAGGACACATGGACTTCAGGAGGGAGCAGCTTCAGAGTGAATGCTCTGCTCAGAGGCCTGATGACAGCTGCAGGGAAGGAAAATGGTAGAAGCTAAGTGTCTTCATCAAGGTCATATTACCTAGTAAGCAAAAAGCAGTTTCATGTCGGACCTATTGACACCAGAGTTTCTAAAATACAATACTAAGTAATTTAGAAAACTAAAATACAATTGTCATTTCAATATTTCAGTTTTTAAATGAAATTTCTTCAAATCTAAAGTGAATCATAAAATATTAGAGCAAAAATAGAGATTTTTAAATATATTTTAATTTATGCTATGTGTTTGATTATTGTTTTGTTTCCATAATGTTTCTAGAGAAATGATATATTCCTTAACATTATATCTTTAAATAGGAAGTGGCGAACAATTTTGTGTCTTGCCTTAAACATAACATTTAAATGCAACTCTTGACCTTTCCTGTGGGTGAAATTATATACCTCGAAGGCTTATATAATAGTTTGCTTATTGCCATCCAATACTGAACATTTTTTCAAAATTCTAACTTTATAAACAACATTTACATAGCATAATTATATATGAAAGAGTGAGTATTATTTCAAGTAAATATCTCAATGGAATATTTGGCAAAATATCATCAAAACTTTCAGAAAAGGTAATGTTTAATTATAAAAATAGCTCCTCAGCTCTCTCCAAAAGCACAATGTTAGATGGCCAACTGAACAAGAGCACTCAGAAGGGTCATCTTCCTCTTAAATTCTAGGCATGTGCTCTTGCATACTAATTAAACCATGCTTGTCTCCTTTTAAAAGTACAGACCTACCTCTTGCCCTAAGGATACATTTTATTATCATGTGGAATATGAAATGCTTTTTCTGCTTCAGGAGATAAAAGCAATTTAATCTGAATCTCTTTGGAAACGGAAGTATCAGCACAGCTAGTCATCTGTAACACCCATGACTACTTTCTTTTAGTAAGCTATCTTACTGTCATTAATATATGTGGCATTTTTGTATACTGCGACTACTACAGGTGCTGCTATTACATCTCACCCCTTATGGCGGGGGGGGGGGGGGGGGGCGGGCAAGTCATTTTTGCTTAGCAGGTATTTGTTTAGATCATTCATAGTTTTTAGAAAAGGGCCAGGAGCAGAAGGCATTCCCCAGACAGCCAGGTAGAGACTAGTAGCATCTTTATTTTGTTTTAACAAAAGAAAAATCCTTCTGAGATTAAAAGAATCCATTACAACCTCCCCAGCTTTCTGGGTCAGTGTCACAGCCCATGTAGGCTTTAACCAATCATAGCATGTTGCCTAATGGTGGTAATGGGAATTCATTTCTTCTTCTAATTAAACACAGATGTAGATCTAAAATTTAAGGAAAAGAGAAAAGCTGTATTCCCTTGACAAGCTCATAATTTCTTTCTTTCTTTTTTCTTTTTGCATACTACAGGGTCATTGATAGCACCCAGGAGCCTAGCACAGATGCACATTAATTACTCGTTCTCTAATTACTAGGGTACCAATATAACCGCTCAACCATTCATTATACATTCTTCTTAACTTTGCAAAACCCCAGAGACATATGAATGAAGCACACCACTTGGCAACATTAATTGAACCCCATTAACTCATAAAATTTATGAAAAGTGCAGCTATTAATAAAAAAAAAGTGCTCTTTCATTTAGTCCGCTAAACCTACAATGTACAAATGATCATTTTCCTTATGCTGTATATTGGATATCGGACAATGCAGCTGTTCACAGATTGTTAATTATCAGGAATATATCAACAGGATGAGACTCGCATCCTGGTGATTAGATCAGCCAGCCTAATTTCCCATTCTGAAAGTTATGCACAGTGGTAGTTAGCTGTATAAGCAAATCTAAATAAGATGCATAGCCAGGAAGTTACAATTATAAAAACAAAAAACAAAAAACACAGAAAACAAAAACTAGCTCAGTCATAACAAATCACTCCATTCCCAATTTGTTTACTTAGAACATAATTCAAATTCAAATGTTTTATCAGTAATGTACCTTTAACAGGACATTTTACATTGGAAACTACATTTTTTTTTCTAGTCATATATTTATTATTGCTGAATATCACTCATAGACTGGGCTCACAGTGATCCCCATTGGTTTAGCAAGTCATTTCCAGCATCTATTCAGATGACACATACATGCATCTCACCTGTAATACAATTGATCTATTGGCCATTCTGTCCATGTCATCCCAATCTCCACACAGATGTCTCTGTGGGTGTCTAATATGCTCTGCCACAATTCTTTTTGAAAATATGAACTGCTA
This sequence comes from Pipistrellus hanaki, assembly GCF_964339955.1. Lineage (NCBI taxonomy): Eukaryota > Metazoa > Chordata > Mammalia > Chiroptera > Vespertilionidae > Pipistrellus > Pipistrellus hanaki. Next base: position 191,310,853 of record NC_140503.1, read on the forward strand.
TGCTTCTTGCATAACAGTCTAATGATCAAAGCTCTCACTTTTGAATTGATGTTGTCCATACACATTAATTGAACAAATACTAGGTACAATAAATTTGACTAGCCACTCTAAATATATAGTTGTTAGATGAAATGTAAAACAAAATAGAAGATCTAACAGTTTAGTGGAGAAGGACTGGTCAACAATTAAATGCACAAGATATTAAATGCAAGAAAAGCGTTGGGGACAAATGGTAGTAGAAAAGGAGACTCAGAGAGTCCTGAGGTATAATATGGCCTTCTAACTCATTTGTTGGTTAGCATTTGCTGCTTTGTTTGTATCTACATTTTTCTACTGTTAAATTGCTTAATATCTTTTATATCCTTTTTCCTATAACCCTTAAATAAAAATTTATTGACATAAAGAAGATTCTAAAAATATATAAACACCTGACTTACTTATACTAGGATATTATTTGGTGATTTAAAAACAAATTTTCAGCCCTGGCTAGTGTTGCAGTGGTTAGAGTGTTGGCCCAAGTACTGAAAAGTTATGGTTTTGATTCCTGATCAAGGGCATGTACCTGGGTTTTGGGTTTGCTCCACACTCCTGGTCCGGGCATATGAGAAAGGCAACCAGTCAGTATGTCTCTCTCACATTTATGTTCCTCTCTCCCTCCCTCCCTCTCTCCCTCTTTTTCTGAAAAGCAATGGGAAAAAAATAGCCTCTGTGGAGGATTAACAACAACAAAAAAGTTTATATAAAAACAAATTTCAATAGTAAAAATAAATTCTTGACAGATTTCAGTTTTCTGTTTTACTTATATTAACCTGAATAGTTCTCAACAAAATAGGGTATTATGCATGATATATTATATATACATATATAAAGACAGAGACAGACAATAACTTTCTGAGCATCTAAGACATTTTTTGATGTCTTAGAATACTGTAGTTTCAAACACAGTTAGAATGAACCTATCTCTGATCTATTCTATTAAATTAAACAGCCCAAGTGCCCATGATGAGTTGATTTTTTTAAAAAAAAATCTGTAATACATTTACACAATGGAATACTACATGGCCATAAAAAAAGAAGGTAATCTTACCTTTTATGACAGCATGGATGGACCTAGAAATTATTATGCTAAGTGAAATAAGCCAGTCAGAGAAAGATAAAAACCATGTGATATCACTTACATGTGGAATCTAATGAACAAAGTAAACTGAACTACAAAATAGAAGCAGAAACATGGATACATGGAACAGACTAACAGCTGTCAGGGGGGAGGTGGGTGGGGGATGGATGAAAAGTGAAAAGATTAAGCAAAAGGCATTTGATATATATATAGATGATTATATATATATATATATATATATATATATATATATATATATATATATCCAGGGACCTGGCATGGTTTCCTCATATATCTATATCATATATATATATATCTAGGGACATGGCATGGTTTTCACATATGTCCCTGGATAGTCAAGGCAAATGGGAGCACAGAGACTTTGTTATCAATACACCAGAATGTGCAAAGGCTGCTGCTCTGGGCAGGTGCCTAAATGAGGTGTTCAAGGACTCTGAGACTGGGAATCCTATTCAGACCAAGATACCATGAGTGGGTGCAAGGACATAACATACACTGTTCCTTTCAGTAGCCAATATATTTGATGTAACTATTGGCCCAAAGCCTTTTTTTGTCTACTTAATATAAAAGTAGGTTACTGACCAGCTAGTTGGCTGGAGTAGGCTGGAGTGAGAAGTCTGCTGGAGAGAGAGCAGCTAGGATCGAGTGAGTGAAGAAGTTTGCTAGAGAGAGCAGCTGGGCAGGAGAGACCGGAGAAGCTGCTGGGCTAGAGAACTCAGGTACCGCTATGATGTGAGGCAGTGAGTCAGAGGCAGTATACGGCTGCTCAGATAATAGCTGTGGGTACAGAGACTAATGCTACTTTATGGGAAAGATGTATGTTCACCATCCAGTGTCCAGCAGCCTGCCTGTACAGACTTTGCTGTGAGGACTCTTCTTGTCTGATGGCTCTATGGCCAATGGCTTCAGCAATAAAGGCTCATTCTTAGATAACCACAAACTCTCATGGCTTCTCTGTCTAAGACCTGGAGGTCCAGTCCCAGGCAGAGGGGCTTGGACCCAACACCTGCTGTTGTCTAGTGAGCAGAAGATAAAGGGGGAAGTTGGACTAAGTTCCCAACAGTTAATACATTGGGCAAGGTTCAAGCAGGAACTAGCTCTAGTGTAGTCGGATAGGAGAATTTAGAAGAATACATGGACTCAGAGCCACTCAGAAATACTCAGAGCACCAGAGCTTCTGCAGAGCTCCTGCTGCATGCTCTAACAACATAGATGTAGATTAGATATAGCTATATAGATATAGATATAGGTATGTATATATATACAGAGAGAGATATAGATATAGATATATAGATATAGACATGTAGGCATGTAGGCATGTAGGCATGTTGGCATGTAGGCATATAGGCATAGACAACAGTGTGGTGATAGCCAGAGGGAAAAAGGGTTAGGGCTAGGTGGAGGAGGGAAAGCAGGGGAGTCATAAGGACATTCCTTGGGGCGATAGATGCACTACACAGTATGCAAATGCTGTTTTGTTGAGTTGTACACTTGAAACCTATATGGTTTTGTGAATCCATGTCACCCCAATAAATTTAATAAAAAGTAAAAAAAAGTACGCCTTCAATAGCACCCTATCAACTATATAAATGTTCATTGAGTTAGGAACATTTATATATATATATATATATATATATATATATATATATATATATATATATGTAAAACAATAATTAAATCTTATAAAATATAATTTGAAAAAAAAGGATGCAGAAGTCTCTTTCTCAAATTTAATTTCATCAGTGACAGTTCCAATTACTCAGGGGACTGGAAATCTGATACATAGAAGGTCAAGGAAAAGAAATATGCCTGTCATTCAGCAAATTAAAATTTAAATACATGTTCCTCAAAAGTATATTTGAATAGTATCATTTATGTTCTCCACATTATTTTAGATACTTCAAGTATAGCTATATTATAGTGCAGAAGACCAAAAGCACAAAGATGTACAAGACAGACAATTAATATGTTATGCAGTATCTGGTATTTTATTTATTTTTTAAATATGTTTTTTATTGATTTCAGAGAGAAAAAAGGGGAGAGGGAGAGATAGAAACATCAGTAATGAGAGAGAATCATTGATTGGCTGCCTCCTGCACATTTCCTACAGAGGATTGAGCCTGCAACTCAGGCATGTGCACTTGACTGTATTCCACTGAGCCAAACCGGCTAGGGCAATATCTGATATTTTAATGTAAAAATACAGCATGGAGAGAACATAGGACCAGGATGCCTACCCTGCTTTCTGGTTGTCTGGTCAATTTTTGCATGTCAAACACATTTAGGTTTAAAGCTGAGAATTGCTAGAATGTAAAGCTGCAGTAGAATTTAAGAGGGAAAGCCAGCTTGACCAAATTTTGTCCTACTGAAATCACATGCCCTTCATAATATTCATTTTAAACAAGCCAATCTTTCACTTTTAGCTTGAATCATTCTGTTTTTCATTCTAGGACTAAAAAAATAAAGCCCCATTATATTGATACCATCACTTTTAATGTTATCTATCAATTTTGTCAGGTCTTTATTTATTTGCCACACTTAGATTAATTTGTCAATAAGTGGAGATATTTACCAACTTACCAACTTAATTCTCTTTCCTTTTTATTTCTCAGTGAGGTCACTTGGGAACTCCAATACTGATTAACTCCAAGGCTCTGCCTACTCCTTACCGGCATCCAAACTCAATAGTTTTGACTTCTCCAATAATTCTGTTTTTCTATTTTTTCCTTAATCTTCAAACACTCTTCAATGTTACTTGAAAATACTAAAACATATCTCTTTCAGCAAATATAATCATCACATAAAAAGAATTTATTCTCTCCACCATCAAATACTCATACTTGCACTTTATTCATATATAATCTATTACATTTTTTCCACATCTAGCTGAGTCCAAGCTCTCTATTTGTTATTTTACTACGTTCACTATTCTTTAAACCCCCAAAATTCTTCTTCTCACACATACCACGATGTTTTCTTTATATTGTATTGTTTCTATCATCACATGAAAAATGCTTTAGTAGCTACTATTTTTAAAACACAGATAGACATAAAAAATCATTCTTTAATTCTATGTATTCCTTCATCCAATTCCAAAAATTCCCATGACCATTTATCAGTAAAACTAATAGGAGCTATCTAAATTTAGAATCCCTAAATTCACATATTTTATCATTTCTTCGATTCATTCAATAAGACTTGCTTTACACACTATTGCAAACATACTAGTCAAATCCATAAATAACTCTTTCATTAAATTTAATAATATTCAGTCCTTTCAATTTTCTTATTGACAGAGTTTCTCTAGGTGAAAGAGAAAACTCTTATTGAGTTGTTGTTTGTTATTGTTGTTTTTTAATAACTGGCTTATTCAGAGTTACAAGTACTATTTCTTAGGGAAGCACCAACTGACTGTCTTATAAAGACCAATATTCTTAAAATCCGCTTGAAAATCCACTTTTTCTTCCTAATATTTACTAGGGTTGCAACTGTGCTAGTGTGTGGGAGGCAGGAAATTTGCTCTGAAAGAGAAAAAGAGATGGACACTTAAATTTGCATAGAAAGGAAGAAGCAGAGAGAAAAATGGCTTTGCAGTAAGCCTAGTTAATGTAAACACATTTACTGAGCTCTTCTAGGCATTTTGAGGGTCCCTAAAATATTTCTGAAGCTTAATACCTTGGAAAATTTTTATTAAATTGATTGGATTGATCTTTGTTAATGACAAATTATAGATTTCAAGTATGCATGTCTATGATAGATGCTCTGTATATTGCAGTGTGTGTGTATAGGAGTACTGAAAGTCAAGAAAGGATAGGAATTGCAAAAGTAAATGAGAAAAAATGGGAGAAATCATTAAGAGCAAGTTTATGTTAGTTTATAGGTAAGAAACTTATTTTGTTAATGAGAAAACTAAGACTAACAAATTAATTAACAAAATATACATACTTCTAATGGCAGAGTAAGGATTCCCAAGTGCATTTCTTTTATTTGCTTTGATTTTTACCACATCTTTGAACATTACACATAGCAGTTTTTGATGTCTGAGATAATTATTGGGATTAGATAGTTTAGAAGACTGTAAACCTGAATTATCTCCAGTCCAGCTCAATTCCTTTAATGTGAGGCTGCCGTAATTCAGAAAGAGAAAGAAGAAAAGAGAACATGTAGAAGAAAGAGAAGCACTGATAAGGTAAAATACTATTTTACTACAGTTAAATAAAGCCAAACTTACTTCTTTAAAGAGATTTCTAACATTCTAGAATATTCTAATATATAAAAAGCCAGGGGCCATCAAGGCTGAAACAACCAGATGGATGACCAAACACAGGCTGAGTGGGGCAACAAGGCTGACAGGGGGCGGAGGGGGGTTTAGTGAGGATCGACCAAATGGCTGACCAGGCCAGTGGGGGCAGGCAGTTTGGGGCAACCAGGTCTTCAGGGGGGCAGTTGGGGGTGGTCAGGCAGGCAGGCAGGCAGGTGAGCAGTTAGGAGCCAGTGGTCCTGGATTGTTGGAGAGGGTGCAGGCTGGGCTGGCGTGACTCCCTCATGCATGAATTTCATACACCGTGTCTCTAGTATTTGATAATGCTTTTGAACAAGATAGGAAAATGCATTGTAAATCAGGTATGTAACTTTCTCTGACTTCTTAACACATGTATTGTTTTTTTATTTGGAGAGACTTTTGTGATATATCTCCCATGAAGACCACTTTAATTCCAGTATTAATTGGAATGTTCACAATTCACATTATCATTTACATTTTAGAAGGTTAAATGAAGGATGAAAGATTATTCTTGATATAGTAGAAAATGATACAAAAGTTTCCTCTCCCTGACACAGATCCTTTCATGCACTTTCCCAGGGTGATATCCCTACCAGTATGGTATTTTTCAATCATCTACCTCTTCCAGACATTTTATTTTATACTATTTCTTCTTCATTTTTGAAAAGTATTTTTAATTCTGTTAACATCTTGTGAAGAGATTCATTTGCATGTAATTAGTTTCTCCATAAAATGATTTCTCTTAATGAAATTATGCTCTAGCACATTATAGAACAATCAAATTACCAGCCTCTCTTCCAAGGATCAATTCAACACTCAAAATAATAAGTTAGGTTTTCCATCATTCAAACTGCATACAAATTATTTAGGGCTGTCAAAGAAATATCAATGGTTGTTATTTAATGTACATATGACTATCAGGAGTTAATGGCATTTTGGAATAAGATAGAATATTCTTGGAAGTTAATCTTTCTGTGAGTAGAATATGTGGCTGGCAGCCTAAAGAATGCCAAGGAGAATCTGCTACTATATCTATGCTTACCAATAGCCAGTCTACCACCTTTCTGAAATACATGTGTATGCCACAGGAGTTCTAACTGAAATTTGATAGATTTGAAATCAATAAATTTTTTACCATTTGGTGCATTAAGATGTCAAGTGCAAAAGTTAATATGAAGTTAGTGGTAGTTTCAGTGTTTCTCTCCCCCCCCCCCCCCCGTGAATTAATTAAATATTTTGCTGTATTCACATTAATAAATATTAAATCTCAGGAATAAAATATGTTGCCACCAAACAAGCAAACAAAACCTAGATGGCATGCCCACACACAATGGCAGAGTTTATTTTCCTGAAGAAATCACCTTGTAGGACCACATAGTTTCCAGATCAAAAGTACGGAGCACACATAGCCCTTCTGTTCCTTTTATTCCAGTATTTCTTGAATGTTAATGTGTTACCTGAGGATCATATTAAAATGAAGATTTGGATTCAGTAGGACAGGTGTGGTGTTTGAGATTCTGCATTTCTAAAATGCTTCCTGGTGAGCAAATGCCACTGATTTTCTGATGTGGCACTTGAAATACCAAGGATGCATAATATAGGCTGGTGCAAAAGTGCTGGAAACAAATCAGTTTCACTAAAAAAGAGACATTGACAGGAAGCCAGGAGGGCTGGTCAACAACCTTAATTGCTCTAACCACTCACCCTTTAGTTGAGACATTGTTAGCTGAAGCAGCCTCCACCTTCTTTGTCCTGTGTAAGTTTCTGTTATTTCCTGCCTAGGGGATACTTGTAAATTTCTATTTATCTTACCTAAGATGTTTTCCCCAAAGCCCCAATAAAAGGGATGGCAGGGCCAGAGCAGGGATAGTTCTCCCACTAGAGTTGGACTACCGCCTGACCCTCCATATCGCCAAGTTGAATTTCTTCAAGTCTCTTTTCATTTGGGTGCAGCCCTTCTCCAGAACCAGAACCCTGAATTGGCACTCTTTCCACGCGGGTGGCCGAGAAAGAGATTCCTACACAAAAGCAGAGTTGTGAGTACAAAACAGTTTATTCTTGTATTATTATTTCTTAATTGTCATGTTATTTTCCACATGAACAACTATAAACCTGTTATCCATGGGGCTACCTCTGCGTCTCCACCTGCTGCCAGTGGAAGTGGAATTCTTGCAATGTCCCAAGGAAAGGAATCTTTTGAGTCTCATGTGGGAAGATGAGTGATACATATTTGCATGAACTTGAACCCCTGAGTTTCCAAGGTTTTATCTCTCTCTGTCTCACCATAGAAAAGGTCCAATCTTGTCTTCAACAGACCATGGCCCAGAGTCTCCACTCCATGTTAAAGAACTGTTCAGTCCAGCATCAGACAAGCTAAATTTTAGCTTGCGGAGTCCATTGCATGTGGGGTCTGCATGGCCGTGAGCCATGAATTTGCTAAGACTACATGGCGGGCTAATGTATGCATGAGCGTGGGTCACAGAGCAAGCATGAAACAGGAGTTCAAGAAAGCAAACAAGCAAGTGAGAACATTCGTTGGTCTGGGGATTCTAACTTTCCACGATTTTGTGGCCCTGCAGTGGATCCACCTCCTAGCCAGTGATCTTGGCTCAGGTTTGATTGATAGGCAAGCACTTTCCCTATTTCATGCACATGCATTTATCTCTATTTTGTTGAATCCCTTCCCCAAGTGATTTGCAGGAAATGGACCTGTGGCTCCCTGGGGAGTATGAAACCACAGCTTCCTAATGAAGCTGTCTAGATCACCATGTTTATCATGTCTCTCCTCCCCTTTGCTTTCTTTCTACTAATTTCCCTAGCCAGTTACAACAGTAGCAAACCTTTTGCCTAGCCCTGTATACATATCTCCAGCAAACAAGCATATCCTTATGTGTAGTGACTTCTTTTCCTGAGATGTTTTTGGAATACATGAGGCTTATTTTATCTACCCTCAGTTTACAATATATCACCTGGATCTAAATTTCTGGCTGGACAGCATGAAATTCCTGTACAGGCCTTAAACAAGTCAGAAATAGTGACTTACTGAATAGGATTCTCTTGTAGTGGTATTCTCAAATCTGTATTTTTCAAAAACTCCATAAACGTGTTTTCAGTGTACATAAATCTTTGAGATCTCATATTTTATATGGACCAGAATTATGGTTATTTGCACACTTAAGATGAAATAATTCTCCTGACTGTTGACCTTTATTTTCACCTGTTTATTTTAGTCTTTATTCTACTGACTTTTTTTCAAATTGGAAAGTAATTGATCCTTAAACACAGGAAAAATTATTCATGTTGCATACCATCTAACATGCTTTTCATTATAGATATTACATATGGTTGACAACTGATTGCATTCTTATACTGTTAGAAATTCCTAAAACCATATACGGACTATTAACCATACATGCCTATTAACAACTGCTCTTGTACTGTCGATAAATGGAAAAGGAAAGTGATTATCTACCCATTCCCAAGGTAGTCCTTTCCCCTGTATAATTATTATAAGCTTGGTTGTTATACACAATGTAATGATAATATTTTGATTTTGGCAAATTTGAGCCACATTCTGGAGGTGGAAGAGATCATATTGGAAATAACTCAATACCAAGTACATGACATAAAGAAATTAAGGATGAAACTCATATGATTTTGGTTTGATATATTAAGGTGTATTTATTGTTTAGAACAAGAATTATATATCTATGCACGTATGATGTTTAAAGTGAAGAGATTGATTAAAATCATTCTGGGAGAGGGAATAGACAGAGAACAGCTTACAAAACTCTGATATTTTAAGAGGAGTGAAAACAAACCAACCAAACCGTTTATAAATGGCTAGTGATATAAGGTGAAAAATCAAGAGAGTTTCAATTAAAGGAAAAAGTCATTCCAAAATAAGGGGATGGTAGATTGTATTATTTGGTGGTGTAAAGTTAACTGATCAAAGAAAAGAAGCATATATTGGAATTAGAAATGAAAGTTTCAGAAAACTCAGAAAAGAGGCAAAATTTTCAGTAGTTTATTTGTTGATCTTCCCATAATGAAAAAATACATTTAAGGCAGGCCCCAGTCTTAAATCTTTTAGCCTAGTGACTTACAATGTAATCAAAATACAAGTAGTTGCTTTGATTTGATTTTTAATGAAGCAGTGTTTGAAAGAGTGCCATAGTACCTACTTACCTTTCTGCACAAAGTAAGAACATGTAATCTATTTTCCAAAAAATTGGTAAGATTTAAACTGCAGATAGGTTCTCTGTTGACCTAAGAAATATAAAAATTCTGTTTATAAGTAATGCTTCAGAAGAAGTAAATAATATAGCACACACAACCTCATTCTTTCATCCATTACACTTCCTTATATCTGCTTTTTACTCATTGCTTTTGATCACATGTAGTTTTGTTAATCATGGCTTATATTGCACATGGCATTGCACACTGCTTTTTTTTTTTTAATTTTGAGGTTATATTCTTTATTAACGTCGAAGAATATGATTTGGCCTGGCCAGTGTGGCTCAGTGGTTGAATGTCAACCCATGAACCAGGAGATCATGGTTTGATTCCCAGTGGGTCAGGACACCTGTCTACATTTTGAGCTTCATCCCCAATAGGGGTCATATAGAAGGTAACTGATCAATGATTGTCATCATTGATGTTTCCCTCTCCCTTCCCCTGAAATCAAGTTTTTTTAAAAAACAAACAAAAACATTTTTTTAAAAAAGAATATGATTTGGCCCAAATAATTACTTATTTTCTCTGGGAAGATGCTTTTATCTTTCTAGTCACTTGGCTGATATTTATCTTGTAACTCACTGGACTGTGGCTAGGGAGATGATTTACATGACAAACAATATAGTTACCTATGCATTAAGAACAGCTAGGGCTATTTCTTCAATAGCAGATTGTGGATGAAGTAGTTTCCTTTCAAAAGATATCTGTGGTTTTGAACAGGTATCTAAGAGAGAAAACAAAAACAACAAAGTAAAAACACTTCTCTAGTACTTTAGGAGAAATTGATGCATGCAATTCCTTGTAACTCAGCAAAACAATGATAACTTTACTTAAAGTTGTATTTATTGTTTTGAACAAGAATTGTATATCTATTCGTTTATTTAATTTACATGTAAAAGCAACCCTGACCATTGTACCATTGTGGCTCAGTTGGTTGGAGGGTTGTCCCTTATACGAAAAGGTCATGGGTTTGATTCCCACTCAAGGCACATACCTAGGTGTGGGTTCGGTCCTGCTGGGGCATTAGGAGAGGCAACCACAATGTTTCTCTCTCACATCTGATCTCTCTCTCTCTCTCTCTCTCTCTCTCTCTCTCTCTCTCTCCTCTCTCTCTCTCCTCAAATCAGTAAGCATGTTTTTGGATGAGTATTAAAAACATACATAAAAACCAAATCACCATTTCTTAAATCTAAATCTATAAAATGCTTATCCACATAATTTCACATTTGTAGTGGCAGTTTCCCTAGATATAACAAAAGACTCAATGAAGAAAGGCAAGACACAACAAAACTACATCAATTCTGAGATTTAATATAACAATGGTTACAAACTTTAATAAAATATATTTTAAAATTAGATATGTTCAATTTCTGATTAAATTGTTGCTGAACAATCTCCATTTTAAACAAGCAGTTATTAAATTCACTTTAAAAATACATTACTGAATTGTAATTAAAAATTAGAACTATGGTTTTTTTTTTTATATTGTTAGTTTATTTAAGGAATCAAAAGACTACTGCAGAGTGGGTCTTTCAAATCCATCTTTCCCTCCTAGCTTTCCAAATAAAAAAAATTTTCAAACTAAGAAAAATAGTTATTAGTTTGCTTTTAGTTTTGGCCTTAAACTTTTCTATTTTCAATTACCACAGGCATTCCACTACATTCATAACAATTCACAAATGCGTGCATGTTGGCAGTAGCTATCGTTGAACAATTATATATTTGATCACGAAATAAGTTCATAATGCATAGAATCTGAAATTCTATAATTTTGCTATCGGGCATACAGTAAAATCTCTAAAAGGCATCTTGTCCATCATAGTTTCTTTAAAAGGAAAGATGCATCCTCACTTTCTGACCCTGAGTTTTGTAACACAGTAGGTTCAGTGGTTAGCGTCTTTACTTAAAGCTTGTTGGTGTGGAGACATTTCATCACTAATACTGTCATGTCTTAAGTTGAATGTGAACCAAATGATACCTTTGAGAAATGAAAAGAAAAAAAAACTTTAAAAGTTTTATGAGGAACATCTCAATTAATGCAAATTCTCTAAATGGGAAGCAGGAAACACCCTTGCCCAGCACATGCTGTGTCCTCCCCTCTTCCACATTGGACTTCCTGTAAGTTAAAGGGCTCCTGCCTATTTTTCTGTCACTTTGGTGAGTGTCTCCTTCTGTTGGTGGGTCCCTGTGAGGCTGTTTTCCTTTAATTCTTTATAACTGACACCTCTTAATACACAGGCTTTCTAATTCTCTAAGATTAGTTACAAAACTATTTATTTTCTTCAGTTTAATCTTTTCTTCCTGTCCCTTCAGGTAAGCTGTTTCAAATAACGTTTTGGCTAGCTTATTAAAAATTTTCATCACCTTTAAAAGCATGTTTCAAATGAGAGAAGATTCTTTAAACGATACGCTAAAATATAGTAAATGCTTGTAGTGAGCAAATAGAGAATTGACAGCAACCAACTCTCTCGATCCAACTTCCTACTCCCTGCTCCTGAGACAGAATCTCTCGGGCCCATTACATTCTTCACTGGGACTCAATATGGCTGTTAATAGTCCCCTTAACGACTGCAGTGCCCTTGTATTTTAACCTACACAGAGCTGGCCATGAAGAGCTGAACCAATTTTGTGCCAACTACAGCAGTTAAGTAATGGCAGCTGATGGTTTGGCACCAATTCAGTTCCAACAGGAATCCCACCTTTGGGGTGTGGTGAAGAAGGAAACTTTATTCGGTGTCAAACAGCTCAATGGTGGAACAGCACAGCTGTGAAAACAGCATGGCCGGGCCTGTCAGGGGCAGCAGCTTTGGTTTTCCAGGTCCTCCGCTAAGGAGATGCAGTCTTTGGAGGAGAGCTGGCTTGTAGGATCTGAAGTTCCCACTCCTAGTCTCATGCAAATAAGGAAGGGCTCTAAATCCTCACAGTCTGATTGGCCTAAAAGGCACCGTCCTGATTGGGTACAGTAGAACCCATCTGGTTGGTCAAAGCTGTGCAGCTGTGATTGAATGGGGAAAGCTTTAGTCCTATCAATGGAAATAGGATTTCAGGGACTCGTTTCAAAGGGCTAGTTCAGTTAGCAGAAACACAGTGCAGGCAGGCAGGCAGGCACGCAATTCAGTGCAGACTTCTCTCTGATGTGCAGTTTGCAGGAGAGGCCCCTGTGTAGCAATGACTACTAGGCTTTGTTTTTTTGTTTGTTTAAAATTTGAGACTAGTTAGCCACCGAGAGCCCTTGTTAGTATCCTGTTTCCCCGAAAAATAAGACAGTGTCTTATATTAATTTTTTATCCCAAAGTTGCGCTAGGTCTTATTTTCAGGGGATGTCTTATCTATCCATGCACTAGGTCTTATTTTCGGAGGATGTCATTTTCGGGGAAACACGATAGTATCTTTTTTTTCTTATGGTTTACAGTAACATGCCAAGACTGAGGTCTTTACAGTATACAGTATTTTCCCTCTACTACTACAATTTTTATCAGTAGAACAGACCAGGTCCTCAGGAGTCATTTTTCTCTAAGATATTACAGGCATACCTTGTTTTATTGCACTCCACTTATTGAGCTTCACAGATATTTTATTTTATTTTATTTTGTTATTTTATTTTATTACTTTTTTACCAATTGAAAGCAAGACCCTCTGCCTGTCAATATTATGACTTGTTTATTGTGATACTTTAGGTGGAATACTGGCTTTGTTGTGATACTTGCTTTTCTGCCATGTTGTAGAACCGAACCCACAAAATCTCTAAAGTATGCCTGTGTATGAGTGGATAGAGCATTGGCCTATGGCCCAAAGCGTCCCTGGTTTGATTCTGGTCAGAGGCATGTGTCTTGGTTGCATGCTTCTCCCTGGCCCAGGCCCTAGTTGGGGTTCTTGCAGGAGGCAACCTATTGATGTGTTTCTCTCACATGGATATTTTTCTCTCTTTCCCCCTCTCTCTTCCACTCTCCCTAAAAATCAATGGGAAAATATCCTCTGGTAATGATTAACAACAATAAAAAAAGGGTAGTTAATCACTATTGACTCAATACCTCCTTTTAGTTATAGAGACATAATGTGTTAATATCATAGGAATCAAAACTGTCCCCAACAATTTTCAATGACAATTTTTATCAATTATGAGCTGTGTTATTGTGAAGTCTAAATATTATCAATGCAAACTTTTCTTCTTAATTATTTCTTTTTGTGTCTTCTAGAGACACTTACTGACATACCCACAAATGTTTACCAACATTATCTGGGCATCTCTTAGCCCAGTCCAGTTGAGACCTAAAATTACCCATTATAGCAGTTATCTATAATTTTCCATATTCTAAGTGTATAGATATTTCAAATAAACCAGAATTAAAATTCCAGTATTAAACATGGCTAAAAGGATATATCAGAGCTTATCTATGAGTATATAGTCTTTTTTTGGGGGGAAAAAACACACACACACACACACACACACACACAAAAAAAAAAAAAAAAAAAAAAAAAAAACCTAGGAAATTCCACATAACCTCTGCCAATTGGGAGACCACAGTTGGCTTTCTAACAATTTAGGCATTTTATCCAAAGTTTTTTTATATCCTGTGTTTTACAATTCCAATAAGAATTCTGACATAACTGCCTACTTAAATGATTTATATAGATTTTGTAATAGTGATATGGATTCGAATACAAAAATATTACAAAATATATTTTATTTATAATGACAAAAGTACATTGCAATCTTCTTTTTTCAACATTGATGTTATACATAATGGATCTATAGATGCTATTTTTATTTTTCTTGATGCTGTTCAGATAAAGGGAATCTAACCCCATTCTTTTCATTCACAGTAAGCATTTATAGACTTTTTAACAGTATTCTTATTGATTTCACTATTTCCTTCAAAAATAAAACACTTCAAATGCAGCTCTAAGTACAAAAGCAAGTAGTTTGCTAAGCCAGTGTCAATCATGCTGAGGCTTTGATTTTATATCAGTTTTACTTCATCATAAGTGTAATTTGAGAATAAATATTACAATGAAAATATGGTGAAAATTTAAAAAATGCTTGCAACTGCTGAGCTGGCATGGCTCGTTGGTTGAGTATTGACCCAGTCAATGCATATGCCCAGGTTTCAGGCCTGATCCCTCATGTGGGGGTGCAGGACACAGCCATTCAATGATTTTCATCATTGATGTTTATATCTCTCTCCCTCTCCCTTCATCTCTAAATAAATAAATAAATAAATAAATACTTGAAACAAAGGCAACTGAGCAAACTTTGTGGCCTCAATAATTTGATTTGCTAGTGGCTATTTAATTTTTAACAGATTTTCTGTCCACCAACTCCCCAAGCCTTTGGATGAAATTATCATTTGGAAGTTACTTAGCTTGCACCTTTCCACCAATGTAGATTTATTCTTAGCATTTTTTCATTTTCCCAATATTGGCATTCCTTTGTGTTTAGCTCCAAACTTATATCCATTGCCTAAAACTTTGTGATTTATAATTTACCTAAAATAGATCAGAAAAAAATAAATTGTCACAAAGCCATTTTTGGTATGACTATTTTCCTAATGAGAATTATCTTCCAATATATAGAAATGTTGCATAAGTTGTGATTCACAATGAAACACTTTGGAAGTGTGTTGTTAATGGTTTCATTATGTACTTTATGGTTCATTCAACTATTACATTTTAAAAAAGCATTCAGTTATTTATGCTCATTTACAATTAAAAATAAGATTTTTATGTACATGTTACTTTACATATTTGCTGATTCATAGTTGAGATGGAATCCTAGGAGAGAACTGGTAAATCAAAGTTTTAGTTCATATGGAGTTTTATTATATATTGCTATTATAGCTGCAGCCATTTGTACTGCCTCCACCCTCAGAGTGCCTGAATCCTTGAACCTCAAAATAGCACGCAGGGCTAAACTTTTGGAGTTGTATAAATCTTTAGTTTATAAAACCAAACCAAACATGAATTCACTTTTAAATTACATTACCATATACACGACATTGCTATGAGATCGAGTATTTTTCATATGTTTAAGAGACATGTGATACATTCATTTCTTTTTTTGTGAAGCATCCTAATTTGTGTTCTTCTAGAAGGTTATTGGTCTTTTTTTGGCTTTTATAGCACCCTGTTCACTAGATCTATTAGACTTTTGCTTGTGATATAATTTGCAAAGGCAAACACAGGCAAACTTACATATACAATGTATATGAACTTGCAACATATTTTTAATGAATTCAAATTGATCCATCTTGTGATTGATGAAGGTTTTTAGTGATCTTTTGGAACCTATCTCCTTTCCAAAATTATAAAGGAACCTGGAAGTTTTCTACAAGAAATTATTTGGTTTCATTTTTATATCTGGTATTTTTAAATTAAAATTTGTCATGATGAATAGTGGGATATGTTGATCTTCATTAAACAGACTAATGTTTCTCAATCTGAAAAAACTGTTAAGGCTCCTTTAATTTTTAAAAGATTTTCAATTGAAGTCTGTTATTTTAATTAAAATGTTAAATATCTGCAAACACAGAGGCAGATTTAAGTTTATTATGCATTTGCTCTTATGCAACAAATTTAGAAATTTAATAAAAATATCTAAAAGTTTAATGTGACACATGATTCTGTTTATAAAGCTATTTAAATCAGCTCAGAATGGTTATGGAATATACATATTGGTTCAGGTATTGTGAGTTATTCTAGAATTACAGTGATGAGCAAAAACATATATGACTATTTTCAAGAAGGTCCTTTTGCATTTAGTATGACTGCACCAGGATTTCCAATGTAATGACACAGTTCTCACACAACTTTTATGTGTTCAAATAACTCCAATGAGCATTACATTAATCAATGTTCAATTGCAGTGAGGCACACATTAAATTTTGTTGTCTTTTTATTTCATGAAAATTAAAGATATTAAATCAATAATAATTGATACTTGCATGATACTAATCACAACTCCAAATGAAAGCACTGAAATTATTCCCACCTGTTATAATGATCCAAATGCTACACACGGTGCCTTTAGTATTGTTACAAGGTTATCTTGAAAATAATTTTTAAAATGTAGAGTTTCTGATACCACAAAATGCACTAAACGGTGTAGTCTTGGGCCCTTAGGAATTTGAGATACACTGACATTGGGTTTGAAATGCATTCTTTGAGGTATAAAATTCTTGACATGAGAGCCAATAGGCAATGGTGGGAAGATTAGTGAACCCAGTGGATGGTTTTTCATTAAAAGGCTATTTAACCCTGTCCAGCATGTCTCAGTAATTGAACATCTACCTATAAACAAAGAGGTTGAGGCACATGCCCAGGCTTGGGTAGATCCCCATAGTGGGGCATGCAGTAGGTAGCCCATTGGTGATTCTTATCATTGATATTTCTGGCTCTCTCTCTCTCTCTCTCTCTCTCTCTCTCTCTCTCTCTCTCTCAAATTATATATATACCCTGTTTCCCCGAAAATAAGACAGTGTCTTATATTAATTTTTGCTCCCAAAGATGCGCTAGGTCTTATTTTCAGGAGATGTCTTATTTTTCCACGAAGAAGAATACGGTACACATTTATTGTTAAATGAAAATAAAGGAAATTTATTACCTGTATATGGTATGGTAGTACGGTAGTTGTCAACACAAACCAGACAAACTGTGAATCCTACAGTATCAAGAATTTACTCATTTATTCAATGACAATCATGTCATCATCTTCTGGAGCATCATCATAACAATCCAATTCCTGAATTTCCTGGTGAATTTCTTGTGACTCCATTTCTTTCAGAATCAGTGGACCAAATCTCTCATGTTTAGTCTGGAGGAGGGGACGAGGACTTATTTTCAGGGGGATGCCTTATATTTCACTCAGAAGGCAACCTGTAAGTAGGTCTTATTTTTGGAGGATGTCTTATTTTCGGGGAAATATGGGGGATATATATATATATATATATATATGGCTGTCTGAATTTCAGAATCATTTTCTTCATTTGTGAGTCAACAGGCTCAGCTGTGAAGATTTCTAGAGCCCTTGGTTCTGAAATTTTATGAAACTGTTAACAACAGAGATAAAATATTTTCTAAGCTGAAAATGCTAACTGTAAATACTATCTTTATAGAAAATTTAGACTTTTCATTTTCAAGGAAACTATTTTCTTTTAATGAAATATTTCTAACTATGCCAATCATTCCTAAGAATGGCAGTCATTAGAATATGTTAAAAAACGAAATTGTGCCCTCAGAGTGATAGGCACCATCCATAATCTCAGTATTAGCTCTCTCCTCTTTAAAGTAGCAGGCAATGCTGGTGGGTACTTGCTGACTGCAGTTAGGAAATAGACACACCCATGTATTTGATCAGATTCTGCAGATTGATCTTTTCTGTCCTTGGTTCTGAAATCTGAGCAGAATTTCACATAATTTCAAAGACATACATTTATCTATTTTGTTGTGCCTATTTTTTAATAATCAAGAAGGCTTAAGGAATTGGTTTGGCAAAAAAGGGGGGCTATATTTTTATCTACTTTATTATAATTTTATTCAACAAAGTAAAATGTTATGCTATGTTGAGTATGCTAGTCATTTACAAAGAAAATATGCTAAAAATTTGGCTATTTTACAGCTGTTCTCAAACCCAATAACAGTCTTATCAGACCTATGGCTTTGTGGTCGATCTGAATGTTGACTATTTGACAGTCTCTCTTAGCAGCTTGTTACTCTAATTCCATTATGAGCAAGTTCATGCCGAATAGCCTATGACTGAATGTTTTCTTTCATGCAGGTCTATTTTCTGGCTGGCCTTCATTTTTTTCTCCTTTAATCTTTTAATAATTGGGTACTTGGTGTTTCCTTCCTGACTTCTCAAATTGTTACATTTTTAGGATTTTCTTCCTAAACATCCTTGACCTTGGACTTAGTTTGACCAATTTGCTGAAGGCATACAAGTGTCCCTTTCCGGTAGACACAAACTCTAGCCTCAAGGCTGTATGTGAGATTGTTTTCACCCTTAGGTAAATCTGATCTTGATACCTATTTCCTCAAAAAATGTATGGTCCTGTGGAAAATAGATCAGTTTAACTAACTATTGCTAATCAGTTCATGAATTAGTCTTTCTAGATTTTATATGACCACATCCAAAAAAAAAAAAAAACACCAAACAAACCAACAAAAACACACCAAAAAACAAAACACTGAAAATCCAAAAGAAACCATATTAAACTGGGAAATATAAGACATCATTATTGACTAAAGAGAGGAATTTGGTTAGAAGCGATAACTAATGTATTTTGACAAATACTATTTTGTTCATATCGACATGGCTTGGGATTTAGAGATCAAAAGGTTGGTTAAATGAACTTAAATTTTTCTAAAATTAAGATCCTAAGTACATTATGTGTTTTTTAGGCTACGTTGGCATTTTCAACAAAACCAATGCTCCTCCCCCAACTAAAACATGATGGAACTTCAACTCCTTTACTATTGTTAGGAGTGAGGGGGAAGGAGAAATGGCGTGCCCACAGTTTCCTTTCTCCTCCTCGGTTTTTGAGGTTGTTCAGCAGGTAGTAATGGCTCTGATTTCTCTGGGGACTTTGACTAAAGATATCACTTCTTTGGGTTAATGTTGTTTTTAAAATACAATATTTTAATTTGTGAAAGATAGCTATTCAGTGATAAAAAATTTTTTTCTTATTCATGTCACCTGTGTGTGTACCTTTCTGTGTGATTTAATATGACATTAACTGCTACACAAATTACATTTCTTTTCTATCGCATTACATATCTTATAGTTGGTCTTCAGGCCTTTTAATCTTTCGCTGGCTCATGAGGTATAGCCTATATTCATGAAACCCTTTGCAGAGTGAGTATATATCAAGATATACTCGTCCTAAAACTGTAAAGAAGGACAAGATTTATTCCATTTCCTCTTTCTAGCTTTGGGTATTCAGAAAAGACAGGAAACATCTCTCAGTGACTGATTGCTCTGCTTCTCTCCATACCATTCCCAGGATCTCTTCCTCAGGGAAGTATTGGTTGTATTATATTAATGAGCAGTCATATTAGCCCCTATAATGAGTGGGTAACTGAAATGCACGGTGAGATGGTAATTGCAATGCACCCTCCATCCTTTCCCACTCCTATTCCCACTCTGACCTGCAGCCACCTTCTTCGCTGTCATTAATTGAAGTAATGTGCAACTGGTTCCTTTTCTTCATTTGGCAATTAGTGGCTCCTCTAGGAAAGGAGAAATGTATCACTACCCTAAATCTCTAATACCCCTTGCCATTTCTAATATACATCAGGGCATGCACTCTTAACAAGATATTAAATTTTAAAAAAGAATAAATACATCTCTGTCATCTTCTTTATTCCCAAAGCAGATAATATAAAAAATAGAAATTGAATTAGTATTTGATATACTTATGATTAAATTTCCTAGTTATTTCCTAATATTTTGTAAGCAAAATGCCTACCACAAATATTATAGTTAGGATTGAGAATACATGTAGTAATGAAAATACTATCTAAAATGTTTTCTGGCTAGCTAATAAAATTAGGTAAGAGAAAGTTGGGAACCATAACAATTGAAAGGAAACTGAATCATTTCTAAATGCTATAACTTACCTGAAAGATTCATGAAAATATATTCAGTTACTAATCTAAAGTAATATACTAAAACACTACCTGTAATGCATGGAAATTAAGTAAAGCTACTAGTATAACTGCAAGAGCTTTCTTATAGTTTCCATTATATAAGCAGCTACTAGTTGCCAAGTATAAAAAAATCAATTTATTACTGCAATAAAATATTTAGGAATAACCTAACATAAAATATACAACAGCATATAATATACTTAAGGCAAAACAAACATTGATGTTCAGAATATAAATAGGAATGATCTCTTTGGGGAAATATGTGACAAAATATATTATTTTTGTAAAGGTGCACACTTTTTTGTTCAGAATTTCTGCTTACATTAATTTATTCTATAGACATGTTTGCAAAGAAAAACATGATAAATAATTGCAGCACTGTTTGTAATGGTTAAGTACTGAAAACAAACAAAAGGCTTATAAGTCAGGGACTATTCAAATAATAAATGGTACATTTTTGCAATGAAATTATATGTAGCTATTTAAAAACCAGTCACTTAGCCCTAACTTATATGGCTCAGTGTATAGAGTGTCAGTCTGTGGACTGATGGGTCCCAGGTTCTATTCTGGTTAAAGTCACCTGCTGGGATTGCAGGCTTGATTCCCAGTAGAGAGCATGCAGGAGGCAGCCAATCAATGATTATCTCTCATCATTGATGTTCCTATCTCCTCTCTTCTTCTGATATATATATATAGAAATTATATATATATATATATATATATATATATATATATATATAAATATAAATATAATTTCTTTAAAATCCATCATTTAGGCCACTTGATAAAAAATGACACACAATAAGGAATAACACCCATATTTTAGGTGTTGAAGATTTATAATAGCAAAGTGTATAACATAAAGGTAATTTTTAAAAGTATACAGGCACATATACACTTTGTACATGTACGTTTGCACTCAGATATATACACACGTTGTATATTTGAATGGTTATTTATGTATTAGATCTTATGGATACATCTCCCCCAAATGAAAATGGCCTAATCCAACAAGAGGGCTGGAGCAATGTATACTGGTAAGCACCACAGTGTTTTTAAAGTCGGATCTTTATTAAAGAAACAACCATTAATGTCCTAACATATTCCTATATGCAATAAATGTAATCTCTTACCTTTTCATCTGAAAGGGTACTAGTTTGTACCATTCTAAGGAGAAATGGGAAAATAATCACTCAAATTACACTCTGTGCTTTGATTCAGATGAAGTCTGCTTTAGACAGACTGGGAAGAATGAGGGGGATAATTAAGTTACATCATGTACCCTTTCATACTGTTGGGTTTTTGTGATGTAAGTACTGTGTTTAATGGACAAAAAAGGAAGATCATGCCCAGAGAACTGCTTATATAACCCAGAATCTTTTCCTAGATGCTCTTGTGTGGCTTAGTGACTTTTTTTAAATCCACACAACCAATTTCTTGGCCCATGATCATGGCTATAAAGAGTTTTGATTATAGATCCTGCCTCTCTGATGAGCAGTGGAATGGTGTGTATGTTTCAGAATTTCATTTTATACGTGATTTTTGAGTAGTGAACAACAGACCATTTTCCTTCTCTACTTCTTCACTTTGATTGAAGCTGAACATAACATTTCAATTTCAATTCTAAAGTTGAAATAACGTTATCTGATTAACAGATGATAATTATAGTTCTTCACATTAAAAATAGCATACTAAACAAATTCCCCTTGTGAATTGCTTTATTCTTTGTTCACATTTGATCTCATTTGTTCTTGGATCTTAATTCTTAGAGGCAGTTACAGTACTGACCTAGTAATAATAATGTTCATCAGTCAAAATATCGGATCTCCCATACTAGTACGGGCAACCCTTTGATGGTTTCTTTTGCAATATATGTATAGTCTTAGCAGAGTACAGGAAAGCATTACACTTTAGAATTAAAATCTAGTCTGCATTACCTCCCTAACCTGTGCTCTTTAAAACTCCCCGTTATAATTGTCATTACATTAATGTACAGACTACACAACACATATATGATGTCATAATTTGAGACAACTCTTAATAAGAAGAGATGACTTCTTTTCCTATCAAGCAAACATTTGTTCAAAATTTAAAATGTAAATGTTGAAAGGTACAAAAAATAGTAAAATTGGTTATGAATGGCATCAACTGGTCAGCCTATTGAAAGTTTTATTTTTCTTACCAGTTTTATTTTTCTTAGTAAAGCTTATCTTCTAATGAAACATTTTATACTTATTTATTTATACTATCTCATTGTATTATAAAAGTTTTTAAACTGCAAGTAATATTTCCTTTTTTAAGTGATAAACTATCCTTAGCTTTTTAAATAAATCTTGAATGTAAATTATGGCACAGATGTTTTCAGTCTTGATTGAATGCTTATTTCAGAATTCCTAAAAATTAACATTGTAGTTTGAGTACATATGTTTGTTATTTGATGAACTTAGTAATATAATATATACCTATTTTTTAGATTGCAATATAGTCAGATTGATATTCAGTGGTATATGGGTCTATGGTACTACCAAAATGAGCTACTTTTATAAAATCCTTAGGAGACAATTGATCCAAACTTTGACATTCAGATTTTCATATCAACTTTTTCTTAACCATTATCATATTTAAAATAATTATTTTTACATTTATTTTTAGTAAAAGGTTAATGGATACCAGTCTTTGTTTCAAATAGTAAATCTAGACACATGGCTTTAGGCAACCTTTTAATGATTTCATATTTGAAATGAAGTTTTCTATTTATGATATGTATTATACCATTTAAAACTAACTTCACTTTTCTAATGTTATTATTTAATCACCTACTTCATAAAATTCTCCTTGCATCTAATTACTTCAGTGCTTGACTGAGCTAACAAATGAGTTCAGTAAATCTGTAGAATATCAGATCAGTATATTAATATCAGTTGTATTTCTAAACACTAGTAATAAATAATTGCAATTAAAAAAATAATTACATTTACCATAACATCAGAAAAGAATATTCAGTAACAATGAACCAATAAAAATTTATTTGTATATTTAAAACTACAACACATCAGCCGAAACTGGTTTGACTCAGTGGATAGAGCGCTGGTCTGCAGACTGAGGGGTCCCAGGTTCGATTCCTGTCAGGGGCATGTACATTGGTTGCAGGCAGGCACGTTCCTGGTGGGAGTGCAGGAGGCAGCTGGTTGATGATTCTCTCTCATCAATGTTTCTAGCTCTCTATCCCTCTCCCTTCCTCTCTGTGAAAAAAATCAATAGAATATATTAAAAAAAAAAAAAAAACCAAAAAAAAACTACAACACATCATTGAAAGATATTGAAGAGCACCTAAATAAATGGAAAAACATACCATGATCCAGAAGCAATTGCCATGAAATATTGAAAGTGATGAAAAGCAGGGTCCAAGACTACTCTACCCAGCAAGGCTGTCATTTAAAATTAAAGGAGAGATTAAGAGCCTGGTTAAGAAAAAGCTAAAGTTCTTCACCACCAAACCAGGATTATAAAGATTGTTAAAGGAATTTCTTTAAGAAGAATAAGAAAGAAAAAAAAAACAGAAACATAAATATAAATAGTAAAATGGTAATGACTACATAGCTATCAATAATCACTTAAATGTAAATTAATTAAATGCTCCAATCTGAAGGCATAGGGTAGCTGGATGGATATGAAACAAGACCCTTATGTTATCTACAGGAAACTCAGTTCACATTGAGAGACATACACAGACAGAAAGTAAAGGGATGGAAAAATAGATATGCAAACAAAAATGAAAAGAAAAAAAAAATGGGGTAGTGATTTTTATGTCAGACAAAATAGACTCTAAAACAAAGGCTATAATAAGAGAAAAAGAAAGGCATTACATAATCGTAAAGGGACAATCCAACAAGACAATATAACCCCTGTAAACATTTATGCACCCAACATAGGAGCACCTAAATATATAAAATAAATGTTGTTGAACATAAAGGGAGAGATAAACAGTAACACAGTCATAGAAGAGGATTTTTATACCCCATGAACATCACTACATAGATTTTTCAGACAGGAAATCAACAAGGAAATGGTGGCCTTAAATGACACATTAGAGCAGATGGATTTAATTAATAGTTTTAGAGCATTTACACTAAAGCATCAAAGTGTAATTCTTTTCTTTTTTTCCTTTTTTTAAATATATTTTTATTGATTTTTTACAGAGAGGAAGGGAGAGAGACAGAGAGCTAGAAACGTCGATGAGAGAAACACCTACCAGCTGCCTCTTGCACACCCCCCACTGGGGATGTGCCCGTAACCAATGTACATTCCCCTGACCGGAATTGAACCCGGGACCTTTCAGTCCGCAGACTGACACTCCACCACTGAGCCAAACCGGTTTCGGCTCAAAGTGTAATTCTTTTCAAGTGTACATGAACCGTTTTCCAGGTTATATCACTTGTTAGGCCATAAAGAAGTCTCAATAAATTTACAGAAATTGAAATCATACCAAGCGTCTTTTCTGACCAGGAGGATATGAAACTAGATGTTAATTATAAGAAAAATACACTAAATGTTACTGAACAATGGTTGAGTTAACATTGAGATCAAGGAAGAAGTCAAAAGGTACTTTGACACAAATGAAAATGAAAACAAAGCAACCCAAATCCATGGAGCCAGTGAAAGCAGGCCTAACAAGAAAATTCAGAGCAGGACAACTTCAGACCACGTCAGAATGGGAAAAGTATTTACAAACCAGTATCTAAAAGAGATCTATAGTCGAAGATATATAAAAAGAAAATGTGCCAGTGAATAATAGAAATACAAACAAAATGAGTGAAATATTTGAATAGGCAATTCCCCAATGAAGATATACAAGTGTCTGATTCACATATATTAAAGAACAATTCAGATGTAAACCTGAGGAGTGGGAGTTCATATGCAATGTCTTAAACAGTGGCACATCCAGACAATGAGATATTATTCAAATAGTGCTAATGATAAATGACCTATCAAGTAATGGAAATATTGATACATGAGGACTCATCAATGCATAGTACTAACTTAAACCAGTATGAAGACTACATAACATTTGGACAATCCCATGGGATGGACAATATCAGAGTGAATTCTAGTTAAATTTATGGACTTTGGGTGACTGTGATGTGTCAATATAGGTCCATTGTTAAAAACAACAACAAAAAAAGTACCATTCGGGTCAGATGTTGATAACAGATGAGGTCTATACAGGGGTTACATGGGAAATATCTTTATTTCATTTCAATTTAGTTGTAAACCTGAAATTTATCTAAAATATAATGAGGTGACAAAGTATAATGCATAGTGTAGCAATTTTGTTTCTAAGGACTGAAACTATGCACAATTTTAGAAAACTTTGAATTTATTTTTTCTCTCATGAATGATTAATAGAACCTTAGAGAATTCTAGAAACCTGCTTGGGATTCATATTTTTCACATAAAAGAGAAAAATAAAGTGATTTCAATTATAATAAAGGTATCCCTGACAGAATACAGAATATACTCTTTTCTTTGTTTTCCTTAAACAAGTCCCTCCCTCTCTCTCTCTCTCTCTCTCTCTCTCTCTCTCTCTCAATAAAGGCAGACTGCCATTGGCAGAGCCTCATTTGGATATGCCTGGAGTTTGGAAGCTTAACCATCCCGTTCTCCTACAAATGTAGCATTGAGGCACGAAGGACACACCTGCCTAGCCATCTGAATCAGACAAATCAGTGCTGGCGATCAGAATAGATGAATGTCAGGTCAGGGCAATTGGCTATAACAACAAGTCTCATTTTGAATAACTCCCAGAATTCCAACTTCATTATTATAAATAAGATAGAGTTGGCTTTCACTTTTTTCTGATCTGTTAGATGATCTAACCTCTTGTTTAAATAAAAAAAACCTCACAAAGCTTGCCTGTCCTTGTGTGTGTTTTCATATTCTGTACTTCTCTTTCACCATGTCTTTCTTTCCATGAAAATCATAACATTTTACCTCCAATTCCCTAAATTAATTGAAATATTACTCATTTGACTCCCATCTTAATGTCTACACAACATATATGAAGTTCCATGAACTTTCCTTTGCGCGCTCTATTTTCATCCTTCTCATATCCTGTAGTGCAAAAATAGAACTGAATCTCAGATTTCCCAAAAGCATCCGTTATACATTTCCATTTTCTTTGTTCACATTTCTGCATCTGTCTGTCAAGTGTTCCCACTTGTCAGAGTTTTTCAATTTATAGTTTCTCACTCAGCTTTAAAATGCTTTTCCTAATGTACACAGAGAGAAATAAATGACTTCTCATTTCTTAAATGTGTGCCTATATTATACAATGGCATACATCTTCATGATATCACATTTTGTTTTATCTATCTCTCTGTTCTAGATTATAAAGACTTAAAGGATGGTGTTGTATCACGCAAATAGTTCACTTCCTAGCACCTTGTACTAATAGTAAATATTTATGTGTTGTGAGTAAATGGATTAACTAAATTAGGAAGCAATGGGTATGCTAATTTATTCTCAAACAAGTATTAGTATTCTATTTAATTACTACAGTGTTGCAATTGCTTTGTAAGGTGTAAAACCTGTGCCCCGATAGAATGAAAGTTACTGAAGATAAATAACAGGAAAGATCACAGGTCCACCTCTGTAGTGTTAATAACTTACATAGCCATGAAAAATTTAGAGAGACCATTGTTATCACAACTATGAAATATACATTAGGAAAAAAAAAAAAAAACCCTCAACACATTATCTCTAAGGTTGGAAAACATTAATACTAGGCTAATATGTAGCATTACAAATGTAGTTGGTGAAACTATATTTTTAAGACAACGACTTTTTCTTCTGTAATAATTTTATATGGAATCTCTCTCTCTCTCTCTCTCTCTCTCTCTCTCTCTCTCTCTCTCTCTCTTTAAAAATGATGGATATGTTTATTACCTTAATTTTGGTGATGGTTTCACGGGTGCAAACTTATGTCCAAACTCATTAAATTTTATATTGTACATTAAATATGTGCAGTTTTTGTATATAAAGAAAAACTAAACAAATCAAATCAACAAACATTTCCACCTACATGCCATTTGTTACAGTTGAGTTCAATTTTTAGATGTCAAACAGAGAAGTTGGCTATTGTGCATAAGAAAGAAGCTATGGCTATTCAACTGACAGCCCCGGGTTTCACCACAAAAGGTGAAGAAATTTGTGTTCTGCTGCTAGTGTATAATTCTTGGTAGCTCTGAAAAGATAAGTAGTACTACAACAGAGTTTCTATATTCAGTGAATCTAAAAAATGGCCTTTTCACAGGTGTCATCTGCATTTTGATTTTCGAACTGAAATAAAACTAGTTTTTAGAGACCCTTATACCTTACATGTGTAGATATTGATATTTCAGGTTCAAGATACATCAATGCATCTACCTGGAAGGCTACAGGAGATACTGAAATAAGATGCCGAAATAGGAAATGTATAAGTTTGACAGACAGGTGCCCTCTAGACATGTGAATTTCATTTAGTGTCCGGGCAATCATTGTACAATGCTAGAAAAATAGTCACATAAATTCTGATGGATCCATTTTATTATTTATGATGTTTTTATTTGCCTTTTTACCTATAACCGAAAAAACATAATGTATTTTTAAATGTTTCTGTATAACATTACAGATGCTACATTGAATGTCCTTTTCCCACAAGTATTGTGAACATCTGTCCTTATCAAATTGTTGGCATACTCTTTCCTTAAAAAAGTTGTTCAAACAACTGGAGTAACTTTTTATACTCTTATGTACTTTCCCCCTGAGGGAGAGCAACATTCGGAAGTCTAAGAGAAATTTTTCAAAATTGTCGACCACGGAAGCTCTGCAGGGTATGTGGACAGAGGAACTAAGTGACTCCTCTGTTTTTCACTCTCCATTATGCACACCTTGTGTAGTCACAGAGAGACCTATTAGTACAGAGACCCACAGCCTTTGCATGATGTTTCTACTCGTTTCCATTTGCTGGATGCTGAAAGGCTATGAATTTATTATTTGTGTTATCCCAACTGACTTTTTTTTTTCATGTCTATTATCATTTTTGAGAACAACTCCATGACAGTTTTAGTTGTTAGTCATTTGTGACATTTTCTCTACATGGTCCCCCAGACTGTCAGTCACATCTGAAGATACTCTTCATATGTGGCACTTGTTTGTGTATATGTAGGGTGTACCCCAAGGCACTGTTTTAGATCATACTCCCATGTAGTACCAAGAATCAGAGGCACAGAATTCAGTGTTATGAAATACAGTTATATATGAAATAATACCACCCATGTAAACTGAAGCTGAACCAAGAGACCTACCTGCTGTGGAGTATAGTCACCTACAATTTTGGCGGGGGAAATAATATTTAAGGAATTATTATTTATTATACTTATTAATTTGACCATCCCCAATTTTTCTAACAGTGAAAAAAAAAGATACATTCTTGACTCAACATAAATCAGGATAATGTGAATATTACATTGTTGACCCTGAGAAGAATATACTTGCCAAAAAGGACCTCTCATGGTTAAGTGGATTCAAATTCACAACCAAAGTCTAGCAACCATTGTTTGTAGAGCTCCCTCATTTATGCATGCTGAATTTCAGAAAAAAGCCACAAATGGAGCTGCCAAGTTTCCTGTATTGTGCTTCTGACATCTGAGTCAACTCTTATGAAAGAGCTCCTGGGATTAAAATTCTACCAATAGACTCTCTCCATCTTCACTCCCATCCAGTGAAAGCTGTGCAGATATATCCTCATTTACATCTTTACTGACCAATCAGAGTGACTTCATAGGTGTCATTTGGATCTATCTCACTATGTAGATTTAGAGTCCTCATTTGCATAGGAACGGACCAATCAGGAAGTTAGGGTACTTTTCTCTACATAAAACCAGAATCACTTCTGTCTCAATGGAGCACTTTCAGTTTTCATCAAAGACTGTGTTTCCCTGGGAGAAGCTGTAACACCGGAGTAACTTCACCAGAGCTGATTTGACTGAGCTGTCTCACAGCTGTGATGTCTTTACTGAATTACGTCTCCATCCTCACACACCCCAGAGTGGGAAGTTGCCATTAAATTGGTGACAAGGACCTTCTTTTAACAACATGGATATGAATAATGCAGAACTCAATGAAAATAATCTTGCCTCTCATCATACATAAACAAAACATTTAATTTACTCTGTCATTTTAATGTCTACTCTATGCTTTTAGGCACTTGGAACACCTTAGTTAACAAACCAAGAAATTAAAACCCAAGTAGTAAGACATAAAACAGGTGATAAATATTTTGATATAAAGTCTAGCCAAAAAATAGGGGTGGAATGGCTTGATGGCTTGTAGGAAAAAAGATGACATTTGGGTCAAAAAGAAATAAAGCAGTTAGATATCTTAGGGGGGGGAACGTTCTGAGCAGAGCAAAAAGTCAGTGCAAAGGCCCTACGGTAGGAACATGCCTGGTGTTTCGTGAGAGAGTGGGGAAGGTGCTGTTGCAGATCAGAAGGGAGAGGAGTGAACCAGAGCAGGTGGATCTTTGAAGATCGGGTCCAAGACTTTTCCCTTTATTCTGAGCAACAGGTGATGTCACTTCAGAGTCTTGAACACATGGGTTATACGATTTGACTTCATTTTTTTTTTTTCTTATGTTTCTTTCTTTTTTTTTATTAAATTATTATCTGTGTACATATTTTAACATTGTCCCCCCCCCCCCATACATACCCTCCCTCCCCAGAGTTTTGTGTCCATTGGTTGTACTTATATGCATGTATACAAGTCCTTCGGTTGATCTCTTATCTCCCCCAGATCTCCCCGCTGTAATTTTACAGTCTACTTGTTGCTTTACTGTCTTTAGATCTATCTTTTGGTTTGTCAGTTTATAATGTTTTTTTAGTATCCATAAATGAGTGAGGCCATGTGGTATTTCTCTTTCCGTCAGCAGATGATTGGATCAAAAAACTGTGGTACATCTACACTATGGAATACTATGCTGCCATAAAAAAGAAGAAATTCTCATCATTTGCAGCAACCTGGATAGAACTAGAGAACATCATGCTGAGTGAAATAAGCCAGTCAATGAAAGAGAAATACCACATGGCCTCACGATTTGACTTCATTTTTAAGTGAACTACCACGGTGCCTCTGTTTAAAATAGGGAGGACAGGAATGCTAGTTGGATGGCTATTGCACTAATGTAGGTACTATATGATTTTGGCATGAATAGTGATGGTAGTGAACGTGGGTAAAGCAATCAGATTCTAGAAATATTAGTAGTCAAGCCAACATACTACATGAATTATATTTTTAAAATATATCAAGAAATATATTAGTGCTAGGTTTTTTTTGTCACTTAATGTTTTGCTAGAGTTTGTAGTTTAAACTGTTCAGTGGTACTCTGCTATCTTACATTCCCTGTTGGAAATAGTCTTGGACAACTCTTTGTAAACAATCTTTACTGCATTTTCTCTCCCCACTCACAACGGTACTCTAATATCATCTCCTCAGAGATGGCTTTCCTGGCCACCCACTTTTCACTTTTTCTCACTCTTATTTTCTCTTTATTGGCTTCACGCTCTGCATTACTATTTACCAATGCATTTTTATTTCTCTATCCATATAATATAAGATCCATGATGACAGTTTTTTTTATGTTGATTACCAAACCCCCAATGTTTAAAATAGTGCCTGTCGTACCTTAAATATATTTCTAAACTTCAAAACCAAACTGATTTCCTTATCTTAAACTTTTTATAGATCTTAATATTATTGAACAGAAATTACATTTTCTTTATAACTCGTATCTACACTAAAATCATCAAATATAGTAAATTGTTATATTTATGCTTTCTGAATGTTGTCTAATTAAATCTGATTTAAAAGCATATTCCAAGACATTCTACAGGAGCTAAGTACAAAAAAAAGTCATCTGAAGAGCTTCTTTCAGAGTTAGCTTAATAAATAATCATGAGATGTAAGTAGTGTTTTTAAAATTCTGTGTGGCCTGGGTTATTGTTGAGCTTTCTAAATATGTTATAGCCTACTTCTTGATGTAATCATTTTCAGATCACACAAACATGGCATTTATCAGGTCAACCTTTTCAATGACAAGTACCTGATATCTGCAAAAATTACTTTTTAAAAAGCTAAGACAAAATGAATCTAACAAGAAAATATAATGCTGCAAATTCCGTTGAAAAGACAGATGAGTCATAAACAAAGTTTGCGATATGTCTTATTTTAAATGAAGTATAGTAATTACAATGTGACATGCATAGACCTAACATGTAGAATTTTGATGACTGACAACACCTGTGTGAAAGCAGATGCCTGCTTTGCTTCATACAAGTACATCAATCCAGTGACAAAGAAAAGCAATGCTGGTATAATTTATTTTGTGTAAGAGAAAGGTGCATGATCGGAGTACAAAGCCAGCAAAGCACTGCCTGTGTCCTTTGGCAGTGTAGAACAAGTACTAATAGGAGTAAATGTAGAAACTCGTGGAAGCCTTTCTTGCATTATTCTTTGAAGCCATCTCCTCCAATTATTAATTTGAATAGCTGGAATCGTAATGAGCCTGAGCTGGTAGTATAAGCAGCTCATTTATAACAGAAATAGGCAAATACCCTTAAGATGAAAATCATTACTTGGATTATCTTACCAACATCAGATCATTCATATATATTTCATTGAGAAATCTTCAATAAAATGCCTCCGATATTTTTATTCATGTATGGTAAGTTCTTGGTACTAGTGGTTGTTTATATGGAAAGCTGTGGATACTAAAAGAACATAGGTATCTCCTTTTACAAATGTTATGTATGTAAGAGATATATAATATTACCAAACTTGAGTTTTAAACCAATACTTCATTGTTGCATAGAAGTTTATAGTAGTGGATGATTTACCTTCTTGCAATAAAAATATTTGTACATCCATTTGAGTAATTTAGAGGAAGGAAAAAAAACCTTTCCAGCTAGTAAATATGGTCCAAAGTCCTAGAAAATGATTCATCACATTATCCTCTTTCACACACAGACAGGGTTTTCCTTTCCTCAACATTTTCTAAAAGCTTATAAATAAAATTGCATTAGGCAGCCAAAACCGGTTTGGCTCAGTGGATAGAGCGTCAGCCTGCAAGCTGAAAGGTCCCAGGATCAATTCTGGTCAAGGGCATGTACCTTGGTTGCGGACACATCCCCAGTAGGGGGTGTGCAAGAGTCAGCTGGTCAATAATTCTCTCTCATAGATGTTTCTTACTCTCTATCCCTCTCTCTTCCTCTCTGTAAAAAAATCAATAAAATATTTAAAAAAAAACAAAACAAAAAATGCATTAGGCAATTAAATTTTAATTTTAATGCAACCCATTTTCATTTCTATTTTGTTATATTCTCCACATTTCTATTGTATTCTCAAAAAAACACTATTTTTGGATTTTTTTATTTGTACTTTTTTGTAGAGCTCAGCTTTGACTATTGTGAAATATAGAGGTTTGGAAACTATAAGAAAACTATAAACTTATCTAGATTTAAATTGATAAAATTCTATGAGTACATTACGGTAATGATTACCTCTGTACTTGACAGGAACCTCCTGAACCTCCCAGGGCCTGCAAGCACTTTTAAAATAATACCATGTAATCAAACATTTACATAAATCAAGCTAGCCAGAAGAAACTATGCCAAAAATATGAGTACAAAAAAGCTCTTGACAAGTAATTGAAATAAGGAAAACTTTGAAAATACTAGTAGATATTTGTGTGTGTTTTCTGTATACCTAATAAATTGTGCTAAATATTAGCATCATATTAAATGGATCAAAATAAAATTAAGAGGAAAATGAATAAAATGACCCTCTAATGTTTTCAAAGAAATGTGATAAAATAATTGAGTTTTACTGAAAAAGGGACAACTTAAAATGTACCTAGATATTTATGATATCTTACCTAATAATAGACAAGCATGTAAATTGACCATACCGCTGCTATGCCCACAGCCAGTGATAGTGAGTATGCAAATGAACCCAACAAAGTTGGCAGTTAATTTGCATACATTGGTGCTGAGTGACTGAGGGGGCGGGACATTTGCATCATTGCCATGGTGATGATGCAGGAGTTCTGCTCCACCCCAGGTCTCTCAGGGCCTCTAGGCAATGTGGGAAGGTGGGACTGGAGCTGAAAGAGGCAGCTCCAGGGTTGGGCCTAAGTGAAAAGGCAGTGCCCACGCCAGAGAAAGGAAGGTCCATTCTAGCATAAATCTTCGTGCATCGGGCTTCTAGTACAGTAATAAAAGGTAGAAGAACACTAGTAAAGAAATCACAAGACCAACTCATCAAGGGAAATAAAATTTAATAGATCAAAGTAACATAAGCAAAGGTGCAAAGAGAAGTTAATCCCTATAGGCTCTCCAAGTCCTCACTTTTGGCTGTCTGCAAGAGATCTCGACTTGAATACCATGCTGACACTTAAAACTTAACATGTTTATAAACCAAGCTCATTATTTTTTCTAGTCCTCTTTTCCCATCACTGTCTATATGTCACCATTATATTCCTGGCTCACTCACCGGGCTACTAAGTATATAGCCATTTTTTTTTTTTTCTCTTCTTGTCCCTATTCATTCATATCCCATCTATAAGAAAAAAAAAAAATCTCCAAAGGCATTTTCAAAATTTGCTAATACACTCAGTTCTTACAATCTAAACCCTTTCCTATGTCATAGCCACTCTTTTGGAATAACCATTATAAAAATGTTTCTATTGTTAAATCATGTCTTCTCTTTGTCCAAATAATAAAGCAAAAATAATTTAAATCTGGTACTTCTGAAACCAAATGTGGCCCCAACTCATATATTTAATAAAAAAAATAAAACCATAATACATTTCCACAGGTTTTGCTTTGCTCTTCCTCTACAATTTATTCCTGCATACTTCTGCGCACTTCCAAATACTCTAACTGAATAGTTACGACAACAAACTATATTTCCCCTTTTCATCTCTCTTACGTTCCAGTCCCACAATAAAAGCTAATAGTTGATCTTATTTTGTTACCACACTTTTTAAAATATAAAAGACCTGATTAAACTAAAATTTTTTTAAAATATATATTTTATTGATTTTATTACAGAGAGGAATAGAGAAGGATAGAGAGTTAGAAACATCGATGAGAGAGAATCATCGATCAGCTTCCTCTTGCACAGCCCCCACTGGGGATGTGCCTGCAACCAAAATACGTGCCCTTGACTGGAATCGAACTTGGGACCTTTCAGTATGCAGGCTGACACTCTATCCACTGAGCCAAACCAGTTTCGGCAAAAGACCTGAATAAACTAAATACATGGTAGAGCTTGGGTATAGATTTAGACATGATTACTCTTTTAACATCTCTGTTTTTCCTTCTCCTTTACTCGAGTGAAACTATAGTTAGCTTACTATGGAATATCTTCATTGATAGTTCCATACTCTATTCTAAATAGTTTTATCCAGATAAAATATATTATCTTTACAGATGCCCTACTTCAGACTCTCTCACTTAAAGACATGCACACTAGAATGACTCATGTTACAGCTATAATATTTAATAGCTCTGTGATGATGGACAAGAAACATTTCAAAGCCTCAAATTCCTCAAGATGTGAGATAAGTACTTTTCGAAAATATTTTGCTGACATGTTTCCTGTGGTCCTGTGGTCTTGATTGAACTTTCCTTTCCTTTTGGAACATGCATCCTACTCTTTAAAGTAGTACAGTTTCACTATCTATCCTCCATGATAATATGCAAGGATTGGCAACAACAACTCCTCAATTTGTAAATTCTAACTTGCTTGTGCTATGCCAATTAGTCTATGAACTCTAAAATCACATTTTGCTTTAGGAAACTTTATGTTATAAATTTGATTAAAATTACATGAAATTTTAGATAAATTTTCATCATGACAGAGTGTACATCTGGCTGTGCTCTAATCCTTCCTCCATCCATCCTAGGTGAATGAAAGAAGCACGTTAGTTCTGCTGCTTCTGTGCCTCAATTTCCTTCTTAAGTTAGAGATCACGTTAGTATCTGCCTCATAGGACTGCTGAGAGTAATATATGCATTAATTGATGTATGTCAAAGAGTTTAATTTCCAGGACAAATCCAGCACTCAATGTATTGGCTATTATCATTATTACAAATTATTCTCATGCTAATTCTTTTCATTTAGTAACATAGATTATCCAAATAGCCAAATTATTTTTGTGTCCCCCAGTTAAGTTTGTAGTTTTATGTCTAAATATTTCTGAATATTAAAATTTTATTCTAATTTATTTAACGAAATTTAGCTTATTAAATATTTTCTCTTTCAGTTTCTGATTCTTAGTTTCTTTTTTAAACTGAAAAAAAAATTATCCTAAATTAATAATCACAATACCTCCTTTGCTTTCTCATCAGAACAGTTGCATCTATAAGATTTATTCTTTTAAATTCATATCACCTGCAAACATTAAAAGATTTTTCACCTATTTTTGAATGTTTTTATCTCTCATGCTTTACTGTTGAATTTAATAGGAAATTTTTTACAACAATTTAAGATGACAGTGTATGGTAGACACCTTTTTGATTAAACTCTTGTTAATGAAAATTAATTTTTATTTTATTATATGAATGAAGAGACCAATTGCTTGAGATTGTTTTTAAAACCTTTTTTTTTTTTAATTTTGTATCTAAGTAGTATTCCAAATTTTAACAACATGCTGCTGATGTTGGATTTTATTCAGGAAAATAAGCATTGGATTTTCAACAATATGAATTATTTTCAAATCTCTACAATAGATATTTACACAGTAAATGTTTTTTATTCTTTTTGATACATTTTAATAGCTTCCAAATTGTGTATTTTCAAATTAGGGGGGGGGGAAACCTGAGACACCATTCAATCACTTTACTCATACTGTAGCATCTAATCCTGAGGCAGTTACAATAATATGTTTCCTCCATTTCCCTGATGGAAAAAAAGTGAGCCACGGGTAGAATAACTTGTTCATGGTCAGGTAATAAGTATAAGTGGTGGAGCAAGGTTTGATCTTAAGCAGCTGGATTCCAGGGCCATTATGCTATGAAGTATGCAAGTATATGAACATCAAGTATTCATTTAATAAATACTAGATGTACAAGTTAATAATGCAGATTTTTTCAATACATGGAGTTACACATTTGTTGATATATATGCAACTTGATATGTATGCGATTTTGTTGTATTGACAGCAAGCTTCAAAACTTCATATGTCAAATTTCTGAAAGTGTTAAGATCATAGATATTTTTATGCTTAAATATGTCAAATTTTGGGCCAAAAAAAGAGCATTTGTGGGAAATTATAATTTATTATTTTGAAGAAAAGTGTACTGAAAGTTACCATATACTTCTGGAAGCTTATAGTGAACATGCTCCATCTGAAGATACTTGTGAACACTGGTTTAAATGCTTTAAAAATGATGATTTCAATGTGAAAGACAAAGAACATCCAGGTCAACTGAAAAAGTTTGAAGTCCAACAATTACAAGCATTTTTGAAGGGGCATGTCAAATTCAAAAACAACTTGCAGAAAGATTAAACATTGCTCAGTAAATAATTTCCGATTGTTTACAGGCAATGGGAAAGATTTTAAAGGAAGGAAAATGGTGCCACATCAACTGAATGAAAGACAAATGAAAAACCAAAAAGTCATCAATACGATGTTGCTTCAAGGGCACCAAAGAGCCTTATTTTGCAATGAATTGTGACTGGCGATGAAAAGTGGATTAATTTTGAGAATCCCAAATGCACAAAATAATGGGTTAATCCAGGTCAACCATCAACATCCACTGCAAGGCCAAATCGCTTTGGAAAGAAGACAATGCTCTATGTTTGGTGGGATCAGGAAGATGTGTATTATGAGCTTCTAAGACCAGGTGAAACCTTTAATACTGATCGCTATTGACAACAATCAATTTGTACCATGCTTTGTTCATGAAATGACCAGAATGTGCCAGAAGACACGAGAAAATAATTTGCTTCACGATAACACACCATCAAACACTTCAAACCCAGTTAAAGACACATTAAAAGAACTTGCCTGGGAAGTATTAACC
This sequence comes from Pipistrellus hanaki, assembly GCF_964339955.1. Classification (NCBI taxonomy): domain Eukaryota; kingdom Metazoa; phylum Chordata; class Mammalia; order Chiroptera; family Vespertilionidae; genus Pipistrellus; species Pipistrellus hanaki. The sequence goes on from NC_140503.1 coordinate 191,348,276, forward strand.
CACCCACATTATTCACCAGACCTTGAGCCTTCACATTACCCTTTGTCCCAATTGATGGCACACACCCTTTCTAAGCAGCACTTCAAAATGTACAAAAAAGTGGAAAAATGGGTCTCTGAATGGTTTGCCTCAAAACAAGAAAAGTTCTATTGGGATGGTATCCACAAATTACCTGAAAGATGGGGGAAATGTGTAGCTAGTGATGGACATTACTTTGAATAAAGCACTTTTGATGTTTCTCTTTAAATTTTTGTGTTTTCTCTGATTACAAAATCTGCGTTATTATCCGGTACACCTAGTATAATGATGTGCTTCACATTAGTTAGGATTTATGCAATATCCAAGAATTTATCCAAAGGTATGTTTTTACCTTTTTAAAATAGGGTCCCAGTATTGCATTTCATAAGTTTATATCCGTTCTCTCTGTAATCTTTCCTGGTCAGATAATAAGAGACAGATGAAAATATATTTTAAAGATGATACCCAGATAAAAAGACCCAGTATAGTTTCTTAATTTTTGTTGTTGTTGTTGTTTGTTTGTTTTCCCTTTCTTTTTTCTTTCTTTATTTCTTTTTTTTTTTCAGGAATAGTTTGCACATATTACACAGTTTGATAATCATGGCTGTGTATATGTATGTGTGTGTGTGTTATAAATATATTCTCCTAATGAAAGACTTTAAGCATCACAAGCATTTTTAGGAAGAGAGTGAAATATTTGGGTCAAGGAACATTCGCTGTAATTATTCTGGTGTATATGGAACGTGAATATCTCTATTTCTTGTTTTGGAATAGAATAATCCTGTGACCCCATGCTGAAAGCCAAAACATCATTCTTCCATTAGGATTATATTAGTAAAAATTATTGGATTATTTATGCTATGCATATTTTAATGTTCTGGAATCACATGAAAATAGATCACATTTTAATGCTAAGTTTTAATACAGTGTGAGTTATTATAGTGATCTTTAATAAGTAGTGTTGTTATAAGTTCCTAGTAATTTATATTTCTTCTTTATAAAAAACATCTTAATATTCTTCAAATGATTCACAGTTTAAGAATAAGAGGAAATTATACAAAACATTTTAATCACAATAAACATTTCTACTCATTTTTCACAACTTCACTTCTCAGCCTTATTTTTTTCTGTTTAAAATCTCCATGCTGTTACTTTTACTTTTTAAGAGGATTTTAGAAGATAGAAAAGCTAGAAAGGAGATAAGTAAACAGAAGCTCAAAAATAGAGAAAAAAAAAATGCTAACCTCTAGGGCATCCAATTATTTTCACTGTGGGATAACTTCTTGGCATTCATCTGTAGACCCTTCAAAACACAGTTTTGTAACTACATAGTTGTAAAATGAGTGCTTTAATTTTTCAAGTTTATGAAGCAATGAGAATAAGGAGAGCATATGGCCTTAAATGAACTTGATCCTTTCACAACCTGCAGAATAAACTGCACTGGGAAATAGGTACTGCTTTGTAATAGCTGAATGTTTTCCCTTACCTCGTCTTTAAGTATAAGTGTTTTATTGTTAATGCTTCTTAATAATAAATAATGTAGACAGATATTTAATAAAGTATGAAATCCTGTATTAATCTTGATGCTTTATTGGGTTCCCATTAAGTCAAGTTTTTCAATAAAAGAATACTGATTCTAAAACCCCCAAATGAACAGTGATTTTAGAAATTACATATAACAGATGCTTCCTACAGCTATAACTGGGTTATAAGATTAAAAAAAAGTCACTAAAGTAAGTCAAAATGCATTTTCCAGTAAAATCTATGCATGCAAACTTCAATATTTGGGAAATTTATTTATAATTATTGATAGAAAAAAATAAATATCTGGAAAATTTTACTTTGATGATAATTAGTACTTTCATATCATTTCAAACATTTTTGGAGAAATACTAGTAGTTAAAAGACATCTTTAATCATTGCTGTTTAGAGCTCTTAGCATTATTTGCACAATAAAGAGTCTTGCTTTCTAAAAACAATCTTGCTTTGGCTTCTCAAGACTATACTTTTGGTTCCTTTGCTCTCAGACTTCTCACTTTGCCTTGCATTTTCTTTATCGTGTACCCAACCTCTAATTATTGTTGCTCTTGACTTTCAGTTCTGAGCATTCTATCTTACTTTTTATCTAGAATTTTCCTCCTAGCATTTCCCTAAGTCATAGGGAAATGCTAGGAGGAAAATTCTAGATGATTTAATACCTACTATGATTTAGTAACTCTTAAATGTGGATCTTCCAGTTACATTTATCCTCTGAGCTTCTATATGTTTAGTTGTTTATTAAACATCTCTACTTATATATATACCAGGAATGCCCAAACTGTATTTTTGCCCTATACATGTTTGTATCCCTGTATTCCTTATCTTAGTAAATTCACCTTTATATACCCATTGGTGTAAGCCAAAAACCTAAAAATTTCCTTCTTCCTTGCCTTTTCCAGCTCTTCTCTGCTATACCATACATATAGCCGCCCAAATATTCTAATTTTCATTTTTCTATCTTTCTGAAAGAATGCTGTAAGTATATAAAGACACTAGTTGTTCCCCAGATTTGTTTTCTATTTCTAAGTAGGTAGAAAAAATGTGTAGGTGAGAAGGTCTATTTGACTGAAATCCACTCAATGAACTGTGACATAAGGTGATGTAACTACTTCTAAATCTAGTCATCACTTAAAGGAGAACTCTCCAGAAGAGCTACCCTGTCCATATCAGAATGTGACAATAGCAAGAAACAAATCTTCCACTGAGACTACGAGGCTATTTAGTCTGTCAGCTAGTGTCCATTTACTAATATAAGATACTTGTTGTTAAAATGGGTGTTATAGTCACCAAAGTATAGATGAATGGCATAGGTTTAGCAGTTGGACTAGGGATAGTGAAGGCAGGGAAGCCAATATTTCAGGCTAGAAAGCGAGGCATCCAGATCATGCAGTCTAAAACAGCAAAGCCCCACCTGTAATTGTTAAACCTGAAATACTTGTCTCTAGAACAGCTACCCCTTAGAAAGGTGGTCAGAAAGAATCAGAGCATTAATATGAATGTCGGCTGCTAACATGGTGTTCCAAGAAGATGCAAATTGGCAGTTTGCAAGCTTGAATGAAAGAAATCCAGTTACAGCCAATGTTGAAACTTGAAGGGCTTACCCATATATTGCTTTCTGGTTCCAAAGAAAGAAATACGTTATTCTAAAATACTTTGAGAGATTTTTGCTGCAAGGTATGACAGATGAGTTTGTTTAGACTAAGTCTCACAACAATAATAACTCTAAAAGATGGAACAATAGACCAAACAAAACAGGTGTTGGAAGGCAATGGAGAATATCCGACAGCAGAGACCTGAATGACTTGGATGCTGGAAAAAGGTGATATATTAAGATAAACCTTACATTTACTGCCACCTTTCCCCTCAGGCCATTTGATAATGGATAATGCTAGAAACAGAGAAATAAACAGAGGCTTACAGCTTGCAGCAGTATCAACTGCAACTAGGGAGAAAAAAAATTTGAGATGAAGACTATTAAATTTACTTGAATAAATTTAATAGTCTTCCATGAGGGACTGTGAACCTGAGGAATAGGGAACCTCAGAAAATAACGTATTCCACCATTCTGTATGTATAATATCTCCTTGAGACTTTTATCAGTTTGAACCTGCACATAAACAACAGGCTAAAAAAATCAAGTAAAAGAGACTGCTAAGAGGCTAAAAAACTCCATATATATTTTAGTAGTTTCAAGTAATAGGGAGATTAAAATTGGAGTAGGATGACCCTAAAAAGAAATAAATTCCCCAGATTTCTAGTTAAGATCATTAAAGATCTATTCATGTGATAGAAGTAGAAACCAGTTTAATCACATAGTGCTTAAAACACAGTCAATCTCCCTTGATTGGATAAAATTAAACTGCCATACCCTAAATTCCTGACTGAATAAAAATCTGTCCTTTATGGAGGAAGATAACATCATTAAAATGATCTAGTAATTTTTGACATATTGTTTGGTATTTAATGAGCAATCACCATGGATGTCAGAGATAAGGACAAATAACCAAAAGTCTATGAGAGGGGGAAGGGGAAGACAAAATAGAAACAGATGATCAGGTGATCCAAAATTTGATGACAATTATTATGGGCATAAAAACAACTTCAGCTATTAGGTACAAGAAAACACTGAAAAAAATATTTATTTTTTACCAAAAACTGAAATCTTTAAAAAATAAAATGAAGCCTGACCCATATGGCTCAGTGGTTAAGTGTCAACCAATGAACCTCAGGTCACCGTTTAATTCTCAGCCAGGACACATACCCAAGATTGTGGGCTCATCCCCACTGCAGGGCATGTAGGAGGAAGCTGATCCATCTTTCTCTCTCATTGATGTCTCTATCCCTCTCCCTCACTCTCTCTAAAAAATCAATGAAACCTATTTTAAATCAATAATAAAATGAAGATTATAGAACTATTTTATTTTCCTTTTTAATTACATATATACTGAGTGGCCAGATTATTATGATCTCTGAATGCATAATAATCTGACCACTCAGTGTATATCCTATATAATAATGCAAATTGTCCTCTCAAACAGGAGTTCAACCAGCAAGCAGGCCAGCCAACTGCCCATGTCTCCTCCCCCTGGGCAGGCTGGCCAACCCCACCCATGCACAAATTCATGCACTGGGCCTCTCTCTCTCTCTCTCTCTCTCTCTCTCTCTCTCCATATATATATATGTATATATATTCACACACACACACACACTGAGTGGCCAGATTATTATGCATTTGGAGATAAGAATTTGGTCAGTCAGTATATATATTTAATATATATTTAATAGAAAATCTATTTTCAAAGATCAGTTGAAAATATATGTAACAAACTTTCTTTTCCACTTCTGGTAATAACAGTTGAAGACCTCACCAGAGTGCTTTTCTACAAGAAATAGCTCTCTAGCTATCCAAGTAAAATGAGGAAAGAGCACAGGCTGTAATGGGGGTAAGCATGTAGGAGTTGAAGAAGACCTATTGAGAATAATGTCCCCCATTATGCACCTTTTAGCTTGGGCTTGCATGCACTGACAAGACACTTGCAGAGGCCAACGATGCCCAGTAAAGGGGAAAAATACAAACTGCACTCTTCCTGCCACAGAAACAAACAAAAATAAAATAAATCTGTGGGTGAGGAAATCTCAGAATGAAAAGGGTCAGATATGTCAACCTATAAATATGACCTTTAGATCACTTGAATCATATATTCTCAACTATAGACAAAGTTATGAATTAAGGCTGGAGCTGACACCTAAGAGCAAGACTTTGCACCTCAAACCCAGTAAAGATTATTGTCCAATTATACAAAAACAATAGCACTTATCAGAGAATACTAATAGATCCTCAACATTCACAGATTATTATCCATAAAGGTCAGAATATATTTTAAAATTATTCAACATGTCTAAAATAAAACTAAGAACTAAAATAAAACAAAATCAACCATGTCTAACCTTCAAGTAAAACATACTGAAAGTAGACAAGAGTTTTCAAGTTGCTATTATAATAATCATTAGTGAAGCAAAGAAAAAAGTACCTTAAGTAATCCCAAAATGTTATGGGATTTTAAACAGCATAACAAACAAAACAATTTTTTTTAAAAAAGCAATGAATTAGAATTGACAAAAAATGGAATTTATTGGTAATTATAAAACTAAAAAATATACTATCTGAATTTTAAAAATTCACTAAGTGAGCTTAATATCTAAGTGGAGATAATCAGAAAACTATTTGAGATTGAGATAGACCAAATTAAGTTATCTAATGTGAAGAACACAGATTTTTTAAAAAAGTACAAAAAGTAATAAAGCCTCAACATTCATACATGCAACGAGTAAACCAGAAGGATATTTGAGAAAGAATACTAATGTTTGAAATTCTCTCAGATGTGAAGTAGAAATTTAGAGATAAAATACTCTCAAAAAAAAAATAAGCTTAATATTATAGAAAGCACACCCAAAGGTCCATCATAGCAAAGCAGTATAAAGAACAAGTTAATCAGCTGTAGAAAACGGGCAGAAATGACACAGACACACATGAATGTGTGTGTGTGTGTGTGTGCATGTGTGTGTATGTGTGTGTGTTCCATTAATGTTGGATTCTTTATCAGAAACCATGGACTTCAAAAATGAATGTAACATCTTTAAAAAAACAAAAATGTACATATATTTTTTCCAGAATAAAGTTCTTTTCCCATTATACTATCACTTTTAGAAACATCTTTTGTGTTTAACAAGTATCTAATGTTTCCTTTTAGCATCACGGTAATATTTTCATTATATCCATTTAATTATTTATAATTAAAAGGGATTATTTTAAACTTCAGTAAGTCTATTTCAGGACCTGAAAGAATTATGCATTGTCGGAGACACAGGTCAATTCTTGGCGGTGGAGCAGGCTGAGACGCCATGAGAGGTTGTGAGTGTACAAGAATGAGTCTTTATTGCAGAAGCCAATGGCCACGTAGACATCAGAGAAGACAGTCCTTCACAGCAAAGTCTCATATACAGTGAGGCACCTGGAAACCGGCTGGTAAATACACATCTTTCCCATAAAGCAGCATTAGTCTCTGTATCCACAGCGATCATCTGAGCAGCCTCACCTGGACTCAGGGCCTTACATTTTAGTATCACCTGTGGTCTCTGGCCCAGCAGCTTCTCCTGTCTCCCCTGGCCACCTCACTGAATGGTTAACAGGGTGGCTATATCTGAGCTCTCTGTGAGCAACTGGTCTTATATCACAGCAGAACCAGCTCCCAGCTCTCCAGCCTCTCTCACACACACAGGAGCTACATTCTCTATGCCTATCGCCTCTGCTCTACCCAGCTGCCTTCTCTCGCCGACTCCTGGTCAGTAACCTGTATATTACTCCAGAGACAGAAGGCTAGTTGCCAGCAGTGACATCAATCATTTGGATTGCAGAAGGGCACAGTGTACCATGGATCCTTACACTCACTCATGGAATCTTGGCCATGGGCACCTCAAATAGGCTCAGGCTCTGAGCAGCTTTGGCCATTCTGGTGCTTGACTATCCAAGGACCCTGGTGTGGTCCCCACAGACATGAGGATGTTTGGCTTATTTAAACATATTAAATTCATAATTCATTCATTTTGCTAACACCCATTATGATTTTAAACAATATTCATCTTCTAAATTTGTCCCCGAAGGTTTGATATATATGTGACTGTAACCATGAATTTCACTTCAGGTTAATGTTAAATTGAGAAGGTTACATTGACTTGCTTGCTATTTTATTATGGGAAATCTTAGTATTTATTACTTTAAAAAAAATGTCTGCAAAACCCGTGACCAACTCAGTAGCCTGCCAAATCAAAAATAAACCCACTGGAGTTAATTTTTGAAGAGGTACATAGGGAATTATACACTCAGTAGGTTTTATTTTTATTATGATGATTCCCCATGCAGAGCTTTGCAAATATCTCACAACGTGAAAAATCCCTTGCATTATCTGTCATGTCAGCTCATGCTCATCACACCCTGAGGCCAAAACGGAATAAAGAATATTCTCCAATCTTTCCTAATTAAGCACAACAAAGCTCCATAGAAGTAATGTTTTGCTCATTCTGCTCAGCAACTGCCACTTAAAGCAGGTTCTTAAAAAGCCTCCAAGAGCACTTTGTGAATTTAGAGAATTGTCATTTACAAATTACAACATACGTATCACTAACAAGGAAACTTCATGGTAATGTATGGAGGCGTTTAAAATATCGACTATGGTTATATTCAGGTGAAGGTAATTTCTTTCTCTTCCTTTTACAATTTTAAAAAATCTTCTGCAAAGATTGCATATTACTTTTGAAATTAGGAAAATGTTATTTGTAGAAAAACGAAGATTCAGATTTTACATTTCAATTCAAAATTCCCAATATAAAAAGGCTATTTTGTGTAATTGTTTTTCCCCCAGTTATATCCTCTTATTGATATTAAAGGGGCTATGGCTAGCAGTTCCCTACCCTTTGATAAGCTTTTCCTTTTACACCAATGAGGGGACAGTGAATAATTTCTTTCAGCTTATCTCACATTAAAGCGTGAGGTTTCCTTGTGGGATTTAAAAAGCCACAAAACTTTATAAACATTAGAATTACTTCCACATGAAAGGACCAAACGCAGCAGCAGGATAGTACTGCAGGCCCAGGGAATGACTCAGCCATTGAATTGAAATGGAATACTCCCCCAAGGTGATTTAGAAAAATGTCATAATCTCTTCAATATGATGAACTGAACAGACTTAGGGAGATCAAGGTAAAAGCCAGTTTCCAGGCTAAAAGGTGCAATCATCACAATTTGAACTTTTAATCTGAAAGACCTCCAATTTCCTCTGCCATTGGCTTCCACGGGATAGCTTAACTATAGGGTTCACCTAATTCCAGTTCCAACTATTTGAAGGTACCTTGAAAGCATCTATAAAGCATATGGGATCATTCAAGAACTAAGATTTGGGCATTATAAGTCTCCCAGTGCTAGCATCACCGATTGTAACTTTTAAGTATTCTTCACGCTTCAACTTATAACAATAGGCCCCTCAAGATTATTGCCAGTAAAGACATAAGTGCCAAAAATCTGTTAGACCCTTATAGGACTGCTATAATTGATGGGATGTGGATAAGGGCGAGTAGACAGATGCATGAAATTTGTGATCTTTCAGATGACAGTGTGTAACTGCTGTCGCTGTGACCCAGAATCCTTTAACTGCAACCATAGACTTAGCAAGTCAAATGAGTAATGAAAAATAGCAGCTTTTCAGAAGACATTGATTAAGGATCAATGTGCAAGTCTTAGAAAAATACAATGGGCTGCAGTGACTGGCAGGGATCCCCCATTTCAAAGAGAGCTCCCTCTAAGCACAGAATGGGCACACAAAGGCATTAAAAGGATTTCACCAAATTGTCAGGAAAATGGAGTGTCAGGCACATTGTTAAGCTTGGGAAAATGAGTAAAGCACATCTGTCTCACTAAGATAAAGTTCTGCGCCTCAAAATTAAAAGACTGTGCCAGTTGCAGATGGAATATGGGAAAATGCCATTTGGACTAAAGCAAAAAAATGGATTATGGGATTATAGGAAATACCTGTTCCAAATTAAAACGCCAAAGTTACTGGTATCGCTGTATAGTATAGGTTCCCATGAACGTTAATTTCAATTTCTAGGTATTTTTGGGAATACAGAAAAGCTGGGCATGGACTCTGTCCATGTATTGCATTTAAGAATATGTACTCCATTGATTCCAGTAATGAATCCAAAAAAAAAAATAAGACCTAATATTAAAATTTTACTACTTTTCACCCAGTTTTTAGGTACTTTAAAAGTATTCATTGAGCATCTGCTCCCCTGGTGGTCAGTGCATGCCATAGAGACAGGTCATTTTACCATTTGGTCTATTTGCATATTAGCCTTTTATTATATAGGATATTTAATAATCTTGAAATATTTTTCCTTCTCATTTATTTTGCCATTTTTTTTGTCTTTATCTTTGGTTATTCTTTATACACTACTGGGATAAATAAGCTACAGTCAACTTAAAAGGCAGGTAGAGGGGAAGATAAAAGATAACATGATCCATAATCCATCATAATATCCTAATATATAAAAACCCAGGGTCTGTAACAACCGACCAAAGGCTCTACTGAACACTGAAAGTACTGCAGTCAGTGCTGGACTGCTGTGGTGTCCTAGCACTGACTGCCAAGGGGACTGCAGATTAGGCCTGGAAAGAGGTCCAGAGAGCCCTCCAGAGAGAGAGGCAGAGTCTAATACACAGCCTCTGTGACAGCTGTTGATCAGCTTTCTCTCTGGGCTTTGTCAGCAGCCACACCTGTTTCTCTCCTGGCCTCCACAGGGGCTGCTGATAAGTCCAGCTTCTTTGATCAAGCCCAGAGATAGGTCTGGAGACGCTATCTGGCATAGAAACCAACCAGTTAGAACCAAATCCAGATAAACAGTGAGGAGCCAATGGCTTCCTAGTAGGCTTCCTTTTGATGCTGATTGGCATAGAAACCAACTAATCAGAACCAAATTGGCTGGCAGGGGAGGGCATTTGGAGATGAGATCAGGCTGGCAGGGGAGGGCAGTTAGGGGCAATCAGGCAGGCAGAAGCAGTTAAGGGCAATAAGGCAGGCAGGTAGGTGAGCAGTTCAGAGCCATCAGTTCCAGATTGCAAGAGGGATATCTGCTGTTTTAGGCCTGATTCCACAGGGATCCCACAGGTATTATGCCTAAATCAGCAGTCGGATATCCCCCAAGGGGTCCCTGATTGGAGAGGGTACAGACTGGGCTGAGGGAAGCCTCTCTCTCTGTGCACAAATTTTGTGCACCAGGCTATTAACCATATAAATATACAGCAGTCATAATCCTTTATACAGAGATATTATTAGTATGTATTTGCTGACTTTTAAGTTCAATTAAATTGACATGCCTATAATGTTTGGCTTCTTCCTTTGGTTCTTTCCCTATTAGTTAGTAGTTAATTATAATGGCATCAGATTATATCTTCTATTCATGAAAGTCACATCAAGAGCAAATAAAAATTATCAGAAACAAACACTTTGGGTCTCTAAGTACAACTGTTGCCTATTGCAGTGTTTCCCAACCTTCTCTCATGATGAGAATCACCTGGTGGAGTTGTTAAAACACAGATTCCTGAATCCCAACTAAGAAGTGCTAAACTAGAATTTTTGGGAACATATAGGTAAAATTGTATACTTAACTAGTGCTCTAACACAGATTTTATATACAGAGCACTAAGTTAGGTATGCAATTAGGTATGCAATTGTATACTTAACTAGTGCTCTAACACAGATTTTATATACAGAGCACTAAGTTAGGTATGCAATTTTACCTATATGTTCTCAAAAATTCTAGTTTAGCACTTCTTAGTTGGGATTCAGGAATCTGTGTTTTAACAACTCCACCAGGTGATTCTCATCATGAGAGAAGGTTGGGAAACACTGGCCTATTGTATAGCTTGCAATCTGGCTCATCAATAATTTCTGAGGAAAGCTTAATCACATGATTCAGATTTAATTCTCAGCTGTATTCAAGAGGTCATTAGGAACATTAGATCCTTCTGGGCCTTCTGGGAATTCTATCATTTGATAGTAGGGAATCCCAGAACACGTAGATATTGAAGTTTATAAGGATACATTTCCCATGCCTTCCAATTTTTGCATTTGTTTCCCAATTGTCTCTAGGGCTTTAGGAAAGGCTTAAGTAAGGCTTTCTAAATGGCTTTTTAGCATATCTCCTTTCTTCAAACAAAATAAATGAATGCACTCCAAGAGACTATTGAAAGAGCCCTTTATAACACTTTACTAGTTAACAGAAAAAAAACCCTAACAAAATATTTTGCATCTCTGGATGTCTTTTTAGAATAAGGTGGTTTCTCTTAAAGAATACCACACTCAAGGGGAATATTAGCATCCAAGAAGCACACATTTTTATCATTAATCATTAATGAGACCCAAAACACCTGCAGCAGGGAAGAGTAAAGTGCCAACTTCAAGTTGAACATCAAAATCACCTTTCAGACCATTTTAAAATGACAGGAAGGCCTGAGTAAGTGAATAAATTCACAACAATATGCACAGGACCACTTCCTTCAGGCATATGTCATTTGATAATGTGCAGCTTTGGCATACATTAAAAATTTGAAATTTCATTTTCATGGTTTGTTTCCCTTCCCATCTATCCAGTACAATTTTAGTAGAAACACAACTTGGCTACATTATCCTCCATATTTAGCTCTTCCTTCTCTTGAAAGGATTCTCTTTCTTTTCTCTCTTTCCTCCTCCTAACTCCGTATTCCTCTTTAGCATTTCTATAATCCCCAACAAGCCAAATCAATGCCCTTTTAACTTTAGCAGAATTTTTAATTTGCTTGCTTGTTTTTTCCAAATCCCTTTCTCTGCATCTCTGGTTCATCCAGTTATATACTCAGTGGAACTAAGCATAAGTCCTCATTCAATACTGCTGTGTATTCATTAATCCTACTAGAGAGTTTAGGGCTCAGTCACCAAAGCGAAGAGGGAAACCAAGAATTCAATCTAAGAAAGCAATTATAAATCATTTTTAAAATAAAATAATTTGCTAAGACTAATTGGCTAAACGTTTGAAGTATGAGATTATAAATTATAGTAACTGCAAATATTGAAACACTGAAGCTATTCGACAATTTACATAGTGAATAAAGAGGGAGGTAGAAAGAGAAAGTAGGCCCTAAAGAGTTGATGGGTAAAAAGTGGTAGAAGTAAGGACAGGACTAGCATGTGGCTCTCCAGAGGAACTAGCTGAGTTCAGCAAAGGACAGTCTCATAGTAGGAGGGAAATGTCAGGCTGTGTGGGGATCACCACCCACCACATAATGTATTAAAACCATTCCCAGGAGGCACTGGGAGCCTTGCTTCAGTTAGAGAGGCATGCGACTGAGAAAGCAGGGGTCATGGATGAGGAAATCCAGAAAAAAACCTGACCCAAGGGATTTTGAAAGCATGACTGAGTTCAGGTGCTCAGGGGACAGTTAGGAAGGTAAAGATGTAGGTCTGTTTATGAGGAAGTATCTCAGGTCAGGAGATGAAGTGAAGAGTCGAAACAAACCAAAAATGGAATCTGTAAGGAGGGGAAAAGACACTAGTAAAGTATCAATAATTTTTATATATATATAAAAATAAAAGTGATAGAATTAAAAGAACTATTAATAATGTTGATGGCGCTTTTCTGTACCCTTCTTTTATAGATAAAATGAAACTCAAAATAATAATAATGGAGGTCCTACTTTATGTAACTGCTGTGCCAAATCATGGGATATAATAGTATCAATGAGAATATGTTCCCATCACATACACAAGCTTATAGTCTCATGGGTAAAGCACACTGAAACACATATACCACACATAAATATCACATACTCACACAGGAAATTTACAACTATGACCACTCCTGAGAGAAATACATGGAAAAGAGAAAGTGAGAGAATAAGAAGTTCTAAAAGAAATAGGTTGCTTTGAGTAGTCAATAGTCCTGAAGGAATTACTGCAGAAAAAAGAGGCCTTATTAGGCAAAGAGAAAAGGCACATATACTTGAAGTTGGGATAACTATGAATAAGAAAAACATAAAGATTAAATCTAGGTTCCCTGAGGAATGGTTAGCTTTTCTTTTGTTCATAATTTAATCCAGTTGTGCCATTTATACCAAATCAAAAAATGCTGACATTGGCCATTACAGTCATTTCAATTAAGTAGTCAGTCCATGGTCTAATTCAGGTATTAATGTGTTACCTTTCTCCCCATGTTTCCCGCCCAAATTTTGGTACCCTGAGGACCATGTGAATTAATGTATGGAATTAGGACATTTTTATACTGCTACAATTGAAATATATATTTTTTAGTGTTTATTTAAAGTAAGGGCAATCTGCTGAAACCGGTTTGGCTCAGCGGTAGAGCGTCAGTCTGCAGACTGAAGGGTCCCAGGTTCGATTCCGGTCAACGGTATGTACAATGGTTGCTGGCACATCCCTGGTCGGGGTGTGCAAGAGGCAACTGGTCGATGTTTCTCTCTCATCGAAGTTTCTAGCTCTCTATCTCTCTCCCTTTCTCTCTGTAAAAATCAAAAATATATATATATATATTTAAAGTAAGGGCAATCTGAAATTAATGAGTATATAGTATTTTTATATGATTTTAGCAGAAATAACAATTTTAGTAATTGAGAAAATCCTGCTTCACTTGAAGAATAATACTTCTCAAAGCATGGTTACTGAACATCCCCCAGATAGTTGATGGTCAACCTCACATTATAGTGGTCTCTGGTTACCTACAGGGTGTACATTCTAAAACCTTCAGTGGATGCTTATAACCATGGATAGTACTGAACCCTGTATATACTATGTTTTTTTCCTACACATACATACCTATGATAAAGCTCAATTTATATATTAAGAACAGTAAGATTAAAAATAAATAATAAAATAGAAAAATTATATAGTATACATTAATAAATGTTATATCAATGTGATTCTCCCTCTCTCTCTCTCTCTCTCTATATATATATATATATATATATATATATATATATCCTGAGTGGCCAAATTATTATGATATCTGAACACATAATACTCTGGCCACTCAGTGTACTACTTATGTAGAAGGGAAAGCTTGCAAATTTCGATATGTCAAGGGACCAGGAGATAGTGGCCCCCAACCTCTGTCTAGTAAGTCCTCTGCTGCTTTCTAACTATCCACAATCCAGTTCTTATACATGGAAAAGCCTTATTTTAAAATCCCAATTCTGTGGTCAGTCTACACTGAGTGACAGATTATTTATTATGGGTTCAGAGATCATAATAATCTGACCACTCAGTGTATATACTATATATATTAATAAAAGAGAAACATGCAAGTTGACCATCCTTCTGCTGTGCCCACCAGACAATCAGGAGCAAATATGCAAATTAACCCAACAAAGACAGAGTGGTTAGGGGCGGCCACACAGCTAGAGTGAGCAGAAGGCTTAGGTTGCCCCCGGTGATGAAAGAAGCCAAGCAAGCCCTGGCCTCTGCTCAAGGAGGTGCTGAAAAAAAAAAAAAAGGGGGAGGGGATGGGAGCCTGGTTTGCCGGGTGTGTGTGTGTGTGTGTGTGTGTTAGCCATCCTGAAAATGGCCCTCAACCCCTTACCCAGGCTGGCCAGGAACCCAAGCAGAACTCCCTCGCCCTGAAGGAACTATGACCATACTGAAAACGGTCCACAGCCTCTCATCCAGGCTGGCCATGCCCCCATGGAGTGAGGGTCCCCACTGGGGGACATGGCCAGCCTGCAAACAGCCCTCAGCCCCTCACCTAGGCTGGCCAGGCATCCAAGCAGCAACCCCACCCTAAAGGGGGTATGGCCAACTTAATGACAGCCCTCAGCCCCTCACTCAGGCTGGCCACGCCCCCAGTGGGGACCCTCACCCCATGGGGTTGTGGCTGGCCTACAGGCCCTCACCCAGGCAACCCCATACCCTAAAGAAACCCCCACCCTGATCCAGGACACCTTCAGGGTAAACCAGCTGGCCCCCACCTATGCACCAGGACTTTATCTATACTAATAAAAGGGTAATATGCTAATTAGACTGGGAGACCTTCCAGGAGACCTTCCGGACTTTCTTCTGGACAAAGCCATAGTGTCAGGGCCTAGGTAGAGGCAGTTAGAGGCCAAGAGGGGAGGGGAGTTGTGGATGATCAGGCCAGGATAGTACAGCAGTTGTGGGTGACCAGGCTCATGGGGGAGGGGACTGTTGGAGGTGATCAGGCTGGCACTGGGTGGGGGGGGGGGGGGGGGGGCAGTTTGGGTTGAGTAGACCAGCAGGAGAGCCAGTTGGGGGCAAGCAGGCTGTCAGTGGGGGTCAGTTGGAGGTGATCAAGACAGCCAGGGGGGGTGCAATTTGGAGTGAGCAGGCCAGCAGGGGGGCATTTGGGAGAGAGCAGGACAGTGGGGAGGGAAGGTGAAGAGGGGGTCAGTGGGGGTCAGTTGGAGGTGATCAGGACAGCCGGGGGGGGGGGGGGGGGAATTTGGGAGAGAGCAGGCCAGCAGGGGGGCAGTTGTGGGTGAATAGGCTGGCAGGGGGGATCAGTTCGGGGTGATTAGGCCGGTGGGGGGGCATTTGGGGGTGAGCAAGCCGGCAGGCAGAGTGGTTAGGGGCAGGTGAGGGGTTAGGAGCCAGCAGTTCCAGATTGCGAGAGGAATGTCCCACTGCCAGTTTAGGCCCAGCAGTAGGACATCCTGCAAGAGGTCCCAGGTTGGAGAGAGTGCAGGCCGGGCTGAGGGACACCATTGTACCCAGTGCATAAATTTTGTGCATCGGGATATGTGTGTGTGGATATATATATATATATATATATATATATATATATATATATATATATATATATATATTTTTTATTTCTCTCCCAAGGATATTTTTCTGCTGATTTTAGGGAGAGTGGGAAGGAGGGAAAGAGTTTAAGAGAAAGAAACATCAATGTGAGAGAGACATATCAATTGGTTGTCTCCCACATGCCCCCCACTTGGGCCAGGATCAATCTACAACAGAGGTGCATGCCCTTGACAGGAAATAGAACCCATGACCCTTCTGTGCTCTGGCCAGGTCTCTAGCCACTGAGAAACACTGATCGTGGCTCAATATATCTTACTATACTACTCACCCTTCTTGTGATGAACTGATATGATAAAATAGATGGAGTGAGGCACTAAGAACTGCATGCAATTTACAATTTAACCTATGAATTGTTTCTTTCTGGAGTTCTCTATTTACTGTTTGCAGATTACGGTTTACCTCTTTAACTGAAAAGGCAGAAAGAAGAATGGCAGGTAAGGAGACAACTACTGTAATTCAATTTTAGATTCCTGAGTGTGTACCCAAAGATGTACACAAAAGTGCATTTTGGCAAAGCACACTCCAAACACAGTTACTGCTCATAGGTAGCTAATAGTTCAACATATGATTTATAATCTTAACAAAGAAAGGTAGGGTATAGGAACAACATGCTTTCTTGCTCGTTTATGTCTTATTTAAGTCATCACAAACCTCTGTGGCGTGGATAATGTAATCCTTATTTTATAGGTTTGGAACCTTAATCGAGACAAATTCAAATATTTTAATACTAGGTTAATTAGCATCTCGCCCAGTATTTCACAGCTAAAATATAATGAATGAATTCAAATGTCAGAGAGATTTATGTATAGAAAAAGATGAGAAGGAAATATACATAAGAATAACTGAATTGGCCCTAACAGGTTTGGCTCAGTGGGTAGAGAGTTGGCCTGTGAACTGAAGGGTCCCAAGTTTGATTCTGGTCAAGGACACATGCCTGATCCCCAGTGTGGGGTATGCAGGAGGCAGCCAACCAATGATTCTCTCTCATCATTGATGTTTCTATATCTCTCTCCCTTTAACTTACTCTCTGAATTCTGAAATATTTAAAAATATATATATATATATATATAACTTAATTGAAAAAAAATAAGTATAACCTTTTTATATTAATAGGCATTTGCTGCTGTTACTATAGGAAATTATATATAATTGAATAAACATTTTGAATGAGAGGGAAAAGTATTTTTACAAATATGAAAATACTTAAGGAAGACTTTCCTGTTTGCTTTATTTGATTCACCATCTCCTGTCTTTGCATAATTTTATATCATATAAAAAAAATCGATGGACAAAAAAAAATAATATTTCTATAGAATTATTCAAAGAAGTGGTGTAAATTCCCCCAGCCTACTTTAAATTGAACAATTGAAGACTGGTTTTATATCTGGTAATTTAATTCATTCTGAGACAAGTACAGTATAAGGCTCTGCAAAAATATCAATGGGTTAAGGTAGACCCCTGATCTCACAAAGCTTAGTTATAAGCAAAATAGGTTCCATTAAAAAAAAATCATTGAAATTATGAGTGTACTACTGTGACCTACTCTCTAGTTTTTACAGTACAATTAAGGTAGCTAACAATGATGAACATGTTTAGAAATGTAGAGAAGGTTCTTGAAATCTATTTCCTCTTGGAAGTAAAAGTAATTTTGGCTTAAGATACTAGGGTGTCTGCAATAGTCTTCAATCTATCTCTATATTATGTTTCTCTAGAGTACCTCTTTCCTCTCTAACAATGTTACCTTTACGCTGAAAAATAACAATAGCTGTTTGCATATAGTTGATCTAAATTCAGAATCCCTCTTGGGTGTACCTGCAAGTGTATTTGCTCATCATTTTTTTTTTTTTTTTTTTTTTTTTTTTGGTAGAATGTTCTAGTACTTGATCTTCTTCAATGAGTGTGACTCCTGGGTAAAGAACTATCTTCAATAACACAGAAAACTTGTTTTGCAAGAAAACATATATCATGAGTGTGATTCCTGAATAAGTGATAAACTTAAGAAACAGAGAAAACTTTTGGGCAAGAAAGCATAATTCTGTAGTGACTGTTGGCCTTTATTTTTACCTGTGAGTTGAAACACCAAATATTACAACTGCCCCGTTTATCGCTGCTTGGTGATAATTAGCAGAGAATTATGGAATCCTATAAATTATTCAAGTCTTCAGAACAACAAGACACCTGCTACTATAGATGGATTCTAAAAAAATAACTGTTTACGACCAAATTCTTTGTCCATTTTTTTGGTATTTTTTTCTAGGTCAGACAATACAGATATTTAAAAAGTAAAGTTTAACAGATTTATATATGTTTATTAACATGGTCACAGCTCAGATATATTTTATTATCTAATGGATTATATTTGTTTCATCAGTAATTCGATGCTCAATAAAACTATCCTTAAAAATCCCAAGATTATTCATTCTCTATTCTACCCTTTTAAATTTAAACAAGTGATAGAATTTCATATTCCATAGCAAGTTTGAATCAATATTTCTTTTATTTTTGCATCCACAGCCCTTTAAGTAAACTGTAAACTCCTTGAGCATAGAGAATAATCCATTCTCCTTTATATCTTTAATATATAATGCAATGGGTGATATGATAAATGTGTATTGCATGGTTGAATAAATGAATGAGCATATCAATGAATGAAGTTGATCTTTATAGTTATTAGGCAGCTTTCACTCAGGTTGTTTCAGATAATTTTTATGTTTTATTGGAATGGAAGAAAAGCTGCCCAACTGAGTTGCATTTTGGTAAAAGACAAATGCTCCTAATGGTAATGATGTCTCCAGAGCAGAGGCCAATACAGAAATTGTGCTGGAGGCATTTTTCTCTCTCTGGAGTGGTGAATTCCTCAGTGAGGGACTTAAAATGACTTATGCTGAATGCAGTCCTGCACAAGGCCAGAGAAATCCATTGTCAAAGATAGCTTCCTCTTATTTGATACCAACAGCTGATTTTCAGCATGAGAACACCTCAAAAGTTTTATTCTATTGCTTTGTTTTCTGCTTTATTTTCCTGTTTGCAGTATAGATAAGCAGAAGGAATCTTAAGCATCATTGAAATTTATGAGAGGAAAAAAAGCTCAATGTTGTTGCTGCTGAAAATTAATCTCCTAAACTTCTTTTGGCAATGATAAGAGAAAAACATTAGATAATCTATAGTGTTTTATAATCTCCTATGGGAAAACAAATACTTTAGCTTTTACATACCAGTTTTTTCTAACCTATTATATGAAGAAACTATTTACAGAACTGTGTTTGTACTATGGTTATTTAAAACTAAAAATGCATTTTCTTAATAAAACCATGGTATGCCAGTATATGTCATATAGAGTCCTACACAAGCTGCTCATAACATGCTAGAGGTCTGGTGCATGGATTTGTGCACTGGTGGGGTCCTTTGGCATAGCCTGTGGGGATTGGGCAAAACTGGCAGTCCAGCATCCCCTAAGGGATATAGTAGTGCACGAAGCAGCAGGTGGCCGGGCAGGAGCCGGAGCCCAAGCCCAGGCCGAGCACCACACTGCTCCTGATCATCCCGGCTCCACTAAACCTGCCACCTCCGCTGCTTGGTAGGCTCACTGCTGCTCTGCTGCAGTCTCTGCACGCCTGTCCGAGGGTGACACTGGAGCACCCATGACTGAGAAGCGGTCCTGGTGCAGATGGGCCCGGGGGGGGGGGGGGGGGGGGGGGGGGTGAGGGGAGGTGCGCAGGGGAGTGTCCATGGGAAAGGCTTTCACTGCCACAGCTGAGCTCACCAGCTGTGAGCCCAGCGTCTGTCGCCCATCGGTCAGCTCCCACAGCGGGAGCTCACTTATCACCAGTGTAAGGGGTTAAAAATCAGGAGCTATTATTGCCAGTGCTGCGTCCTCCTCGGCTCTCTCACCTGATGGGAGAGCTGCTGCAGGAGTGGGGCAGGCTCCCTTCCCCACGGTCGCCAGCTCCCACCTGTGGGTGCTTGGCCCTGCAAGGATGCCGAGAGGGTCCCCCAGCACAGAAATAACTCCCTGCTGTAGTGTAGGGTGGGCCTGGCTGTGCAGGGTAGGCAGAGGTGGGGGCTGTGCTGTGGGACCCGGGAACCGCAAGCAGGATTGGCCGATGGTGCAGGGGTGGGGACATGGGCTCCCCAAGGCCAGAGGGTCCCAGTGGCAGCCCTGGCTGCTTTGACCACCACCACCCCCCCACCCACCCACCCACCACCACTGCTGCTGCTGCCTCTGACTAGGCCCCCACCACCCCAGCTTGGTCCAGAAGGACATCTGGAAAGATGTTCATAAGGTCTTTCAGCTGTCCGGTCTAACTATTATATTACCCTTTTATTATTATAGATAGATTGCTTAATACACCAAATTATGGGCTCTCTTTCTTTGTAGCTTTCTCTTTTTTCCTACCCTTTCTAAATTTACCACTGTGTAAGAAAAGCTTATGAATTGAGAAATTTTAAAGAAGAGAGATATTGTTATAAGGCAACACATGATTTAGATTCCATAGTACAGCCAAACCTCATCAAAATGCTACATTGCAAGCAATACCTTGCACTTCAGTCTAACAAGATGTATTACGAAATGTGTCATCGTAGTTCTTGAACATTCTGATCATCTGGTTTGCCCTCTGCTAACAAAAATCATTTAAAAAACCCCCAAAACTCTTGTTTGGCAAGCAATCAAGACACAGATGGTAGGTTATCTTTCTTTCATTCATTCACTTCGGTATTATTGGATATCTGCTGTTATCACAGTTCTGGGCATTTAAAATGCATCACTGAACAAAACAATCACACAAAAATATCTTGCCCTGCAGAGCTTTACATGAACAGCATAATAAACAATAAGTTTCATAGCAAGCTAGAAGGTCATAAGTGTCATTGAAGTAAAACAAGAAGTAGAACAGAGTATGTTAAGTCCCCCACACCAACCTTAAAGAGGATGGGAACAGGTCAGAACTGTAAGTGAAATGGCTGAGGTGGGGCCTTTTTGAGAAGATGGCATGTACACAAAGATTTGAAAGAGAACAAGGTGCCGTGTGGATATCTGTGGAAAGTTCTGTCTAGGCAAAGGGAGCATCCAGTGCAAAGGCTTCATGGCTGGATTTACCTGGAATATTAGAGGCAAGACAAAGAGAGAATGCAGGGGAATACTGACTAAGAGCTGGGATAGCAACAGATGAAGCAGAGGAAGTTGAGGGCCCACTGGTGTCCAAATGCTGTAACTGCTGTGAAGTTGGTGGCTTTGGTTCTGAATGAAATGGGAGGATTTTTACCAGAGGAGTGGCTTGATCTGCCTTATGTCTTTACAGGATCACATGGGCTGTTATACTGAAAATTATTTGTATGAGAATAGAAGCAGCCTGCATAATTTAAAAATGTTTAGCCAGGATAGTGGCATTAGAAAAAGCAGAAGTTATGACATGGTAGTATCTATCTATAATAATAAAAACATAATATGCAAATTAGGCTGGTTATCTTTCCAGATGACCTTCCAGATGAAGCTGAGGTGGGAGGGTGTGGTGGGAGGCAGAGGTGGCCACTGCAGTGGGCAGGACTGAGGCAGCTGCCGGGGCAATGGGGGCTGAGCCCCTTGCACAAACTTCTTCCTGCATCAGGCCTCTAGTTTGGATATAATTTGATGGCTTGGAAATTGGATGTGAGAGTAAAAGAAAGTAAAGCAAGACTGAGTTTTTGGTTTTATTAAATAGAAGGATGAAATGTTCAGTAATTGAGATGGCAAAGAATGAACCATCAAGATTTTTGCAACTATAGAATGCCAGATTACCAACATTTAATTGTATCAAAAATATGATTATAAATATTTGAAAAATAATTGACTTTTCTCTGAGACTGCCAATGCTCATTTGTGGATGTGCGCATTATATTTTGTTAGCCTTTTGAAGATGTACTATTTTCCTGATTTAAATCTTACCAATGAACTAACTGGTAAGATTTCTATGTCAATTTTGTCTAGTTTCTAGGTCCACACAGGATATTACTGATCATAGGCTCAATAGTCTAATCAGGACTGTGTGTTTAGAATGCATATATCACACATTCAACCTAGGTGGGAAAAATACAACTTCCATTAGAATGCTAATGAACATGTTCTAGACCTCTATAAAAATATAGAGTATGTGCTTTAAGTTTTATGAACAATATATTATCTTTGAATCATGTAATCACTTTTGTCATGATTACTTTGTCTCATTCACTAATACATAATTTTTTAAAGTTATTAAAACCAACAATATTTCTGGAGATTTATTTTCCTATTTGTGGTGTTTCTCCTTTTTCCGCGTCCTGCACATAAAAAAACGACAGGTTCCTGAGGGGAGGAGCTGGGGATTAAGAAATTAGAGAAAGAAAGAGACAAAAGGCAGAAATAGATTCATAAAGCTGGGAGCTAGGTGGGTGCCATCTCTCTGATGGAAAGACAGTCACACTCACTACAGACAACAAAGCATATTTATTGACTTCCAAAGGGGAGTTTAAGATCAAAAGGAGTTTCGGGTGTGCCCAGATCCTATTTATCAAATCTGGGTAAACTCCTTATTTTTGGGTATAAGATATAGCATATGAAGACCTGGGTGAGTCAAGGTCCTATTTGTTCCTCATTCCAAGCACATGGATTAAGAAATCAGTACTGATAAGAGGATTCTGCCAGTGCCCTCGGGCTCAGCTGATAAGAATTAAAAGAATGTCCATGTGCCTTCTCAGGCAGCTTTCTACACTATTTGAAATAATCTTTTAGTAAATTTGTATTAATTTTGATATTCTGATAATTGGCATCATCTCAAATATAATGGTAAATAAATATAGAGAAAAGAGAGAATGGCAAAATGTGCAAAAAACTAAAATGTACAGTATTCTGAATAATTAGAATTATTATCTACTGCAAATTATAGAGATTAAATATTTAAAATCCTAGCAAAACTTAATTGAGAGGGATATATAGTCAAGGTAGGTGGAAAAAATACACTCTATAGAGAACTGGTATTGATTCCTGGAAACCTATTAATTTCCTGTGTGAAGGGCAAAAGCCCATTTTAAAACATAAACAACAAAAAAGCCTTAGACTGTCTCTCACTTTTTCTATATAAACACCTGAGCTATACATTTGTAAAAGTACCTTCACTAAGAAGAAATTTCTATAAAAATTCTGTAATGAGAAAACAAAAAGTAAAATTAATCTATCATATACCTAATCTTTCTAATCTATCTTTCTATCTCTCTACCTCTCTATCTTTATCTCTCTATCTCTTTATATCCATCTATGCCAAGCCAGCACAGTCAAGGGTTTGGTGAGCCTGGGGGCTGGGGTGGTGAAAGATTAAAGAGAAGACAAAAAGAATAAGCTGGGGCTGGGTAGATTTCCTGTGTCTGGCTGAGGCCACAGAGAGAGATCCAGCCAGCAAATTGAGGCTTTATTTTATAGTTGGAGAAAACCAAGGTAGTGGTCACCATAGTGACAATGTTCTTGTGAGTTTTACTTGTTTTGGCAGCACTTGCTGCACCTTTCACAGCCCATTAGCTACCTAGGAATGATCTAGGGAGAATCATAAGGTCAAAGTTAATTATGCTAAGCAGGCTGTGCTCTCTAAGCTGGGACTTGGTTGTGGCTTTGCCAACAGGTCAATCTGAGGCTTAACCCTATAGTTTGCTCCCTACATCCATCCATCCATCCATCTATCCATCTATCTATCTATCTATCTATCTATCTATCTATCTATCTATCTCTCTATCATCTATCTATCTATCTATCATCTATCATCTATCTATCTGTCTATTATCTATCATCTATCTCCATATCTTGAAGGGAACATACACAGCATTATTTTAAACTCTATTTGTGTGGCTCAGTTTGAGGCACTGGTATGTTTAAAGCAAGTGGTACTGTTTGCCCTAAAAAATCTACAGTCAGCAACCTCATTTCTATTTCTGTCTTCCCAAAATGGGCCAGAGAGTTTAGCTTAGGATAAAGACACTGTAATTTGCCTATCTTTTTGTATGTAGTGTTCCCCTAAAGAACATGTGAGGATATTATTCAAAAGTTTGGGGAAGATTAAGGGGAAAAAAGAAAATATTTATTTCTTTAGGAGGGTGCCTAAGTCAATTAGAGGAAAGTTAATAATGAAGAATAAAATGTCCTCTTTCAGATCACTAAAATAATAACCCATGTCTGAAAATAGCTATGCTTTAAAGATGTCCTTCTATGGCTTCTGGCAAGAAAAACTCCACTTACTGACATATTTTCATATTCATGTAACTTTAAAGGACTATTGTGGATCATCTATATTTCCTAGCATTTTAGTTTAGAGTGACTTAATATATTCTTAGATTGTGATTCCTTAACTGCATATATAATGCACAGGTTATTATCAAGTATGCATTAGGCTTATCCATGTGAATTTTCAAATGCTGTTTTTATAATCAATGCATTTATTTAATATCGCCAACTGAAGTTTTGCCAACTATTCTACCCACATGATACTTGGTACTATTCTATTTATTCAATATATTTTTAAGCATTTAATATATAATAATGCCCATGCTAGTGGCTGAAGATACAGCATTGTAAATAGTAGACATAATACTTATCCTAATGGGACTTAAAATATGTAAGACAAAAGAATCTCATACATTTAATTAAGAATAATCACCTATTTCTGAAATTAAATTCTAGGAAGACAGATATACAATTTGCCATTGGACTTGTATAGAAAATATATTCTGGGACATTTCTATAAAGTTCCTCTGAGGAAGTGGTATTTCAACTAAGCACTCAAATATAATGGTTTATAGGGAAATGGAGGAAAAAGTAGTTTATGATTGAGAAACAGGATATGTGGTGGGGGAAAAGCAGAGTATTTGACCTATCCAAAGAGGTAAGATAATACGCAGTAAAAAGGCTAGGCAGAGGCCACATACTGCATGATTCCAAACACATGGCATTCTGGAAAAGGCAAAGCTCTGGGGACAGTGAATAGATCAGTGGCTGCCCGGGGTTGATGGGAAGGAGAGATGGATAAGCAGAGCACAAAGGGTTTTCAGGGCAGTGAAACTACTCTGTATGGTGCTGTAATGGTGATCCATATTATACCTTTATTCAAACCCATGGAATGTACAACACCAAAAGGGAACACGAAGGTAAACTATGGACTTTGGGTGATAATGATGTGTCAGTGTAGGTTCATTCATTCTAATAGATGTAACCTTCTGGTGAGGATTTTCATAATGAGGGAGGCTGTGCATGTATAGGAACAAGAGTATATGGGAAATCTGTCTACCTTTCACTCATTTTACTGTGACCTTAAAACAGCTTTAAAAAATAAAATCTATTTAAAAACAAAATATCTATAATAATAAAAGCATAATATGATAATTAGAGCAGGCGTCCTTGTAGATGTCCTTCCGGACGACCTTCTGGACGAAGCCAGGGCTGTGAGGGAAGCCCGGTCCCAGTTGCCAAAGGGACGCCAGTGCCCGCAGTCGGGGGAAGGAATTTTGTGCATCAGGCATACATATATGCCAAGTGGTCATAAAAAAAGAGAAATATAATTAGTTCTAATATTGTAGGAATTGTAAATATTTTTTAAAATAAATCTTTATTGTTGAAAGTATTACATATGTGCTTTCCGCCGCCCCCCCACATTGTCCTCTCTCCATTCCCTCCCTCAGCCTTCACCACCTACTGTTTGTGTCCTTGCATTATGCATATATAAATATGAGTTCATTGGTTGATCTCCTCCCCACCTTCACCCTCCCCTGCCATAACAATATTTTTTTTATTTTTTATTTTTAAAAAATATATTTTATTGATTTTTTTACAGAGAGGAAGAGAGAGGGATAGAGAGTTAGAAACATCGATGGAAAAGAATCATTGATCAGCTGCCTCCTACACACTCCCCACCAGGGATGTGCCCGCAACCAAGGTACATGCCCATGACCGGAATCAATCCTGGGACCTTTTAGTCCACAGGCCTATGCTCTATCCACTGAGCCAAACCAGTCTCGGCATTAATAATATTTTAAACTTTAAAAGAAACCGGGAACCATGGCATAATTTAATTAGTGTGAGGACATGCACGTACTTCTGTTTCACTCTGGGAGCAGAATGGTGACTGTATTGCAGGTGCTGAGGAAGGAAAAATGAAGGAAGATGAGTTTTAAGAGACTGCCACCCTAGACATGGAAAGAAATAAAAGATGAAGACACTGGCAATTAGATTAATAGATTTGTGAGAGAATTAGGAGAAAGTACACTCTGAAGCAGGAAGGATTGAAGGGAGTCAAAAATAACAGCCCAGGTTCAGGCATTTGCACCTGTGTTAATGTCTGTGTCGTCTGCCAGCTAAGGGAAACTGTAAAAGAAGCAAGCTCCGAGGAAAGAGGGGAAGAGCCCATGAGTTCACTGTCATGTTTTAGCATTAATGACGAGGAATCTGCACACAGGGTACTAGCAAGTAAAGAGCCACAGATAGGATCTGAAATGGAAAGTTAACGGGAAAGACAAGAGCTTTGTTTAGGGAAGGAGCTCTGTACCAGGTGTAGGTGAACCCATGACATCTGTGATCTTATGCAACACATTGAATTCACCAAACACTGCGTTTCTTACCATGAGAACATACAAGGTTGAGCATGCAACTAAGTCTTCTTTTTGCTACTATCCAACTAATGTTGAATCTTCTCATTTAATTCAGTTTCTTAATTTCTATAATTAAAAATTGGGAGATGAAATGTACAGCATTGCCGAGACCGGTTTGGCTCAATGGATAGAGCGTCGGCTTGGGGACTGAAGGGACCCGGGTTCGATTCCGGTCAAGGGCATGTACCTTGGTTGAGGGCATATCCCCAGTAGGGGGTGTGCAAGAGGCAGCTGATGACTCTCTCTCATCGATGTTTCTAACTCTCTATCTCTCTGACTTCCTCTCTGTACAAAATCAATAAAATATATTTAAAAAAAGAAAAGAAATGTACAACATTGTGACTATAGGTAATAATGTGTTGTATTTATAAAAAAAAATGATTAATAGATCTTAACATTTCTCATCAGAAAAAACAAAAACAAAAAAACTGTAGCTATATGGGATATTGGATGTTAGCCAAATTTGTTGTGGTGATCAATTTGAGATATGTATATACAAATATAAATCATATTATATACTTGAACTATATTCTAATGGCAATTTTGTCTCAATCAAAACATAACACAGTAAGACTTCCACTGCCAACTCATTTGAATGTCCTTGATGCCTATAGTGTTATTGGGAAAAGGATTCTGAAACCATGTCCAGGCACAGAGAAATCCACTGATTCTCCCTGGGTATGGGAGGAAAAAGTGGTGAAAAACAATCTAGTATTTGCCATCTGAGGACAAGAGTGTATATTTCTGTCTATATGTATTTATGATACATTTTGAGTATTTATATAAATGTTATCCAATTTCTAATTTATATACTCAAATAAAGCCACATGATATAGAAGAGGAAGTATTTTGAAATCTGAAGCACACCCATGACACCATTACTTGTCACCAAGTTTTCAAAAAGTTACATAAATGATTGTCCCTAGCAACAAGGCTACCTGTATCTAAGGAAAACCTTCCATTGTGGTACAATTTTATTTTTCCAAAACCCATCCTAAGGAAAGAGGAGACAAATGGCCCATTTGTGAATAATGAAAGGAAGAAAGTTCGTTTTTCAATCTGCCTCAGTTAGTTTGTTATCAAACATCTAATTTTTTTAAGTGTCAGACTCATCTGTAAGAAGACAGTAGAATAAGAATTGTCAATTACTGATTATTTGACAGTATTTTATGACACTTTTGGAATTCAGTGGAACAATGTATAAAACTATAACATGCATAATAGAAATAAGGCTCATTTGGATAGCATTCTAAGTCTTAAGCTAAAGAATTAACAGGTACAGAATCTTAAGAGAAATTCCCAGAGTCTATATATCTACGGTGCTTATGTGACAGATTTTGTTACAGTGCAATTATGTTTTGCTCACTCAATCCATATATGAAAACATATGTGCTATCTCATGTATTCAACAGGGTTCATTTCTATATGCAAACTGTCAATATACAGAGAAGCTCTGATTCACTCCCTAGAAAGGAATGCAGTTCCAAGCGAGGTTTATGTAGAATTTTTTTTCCCTCTTCTGTTTGACTTCTGCCTGTTTTTTCTTCTTATTTTTTTTTTAAAGGCTTTAGTGTCATTTTGTGAGTCAGGCTATTCCCATCTCATGTTAGCATTCACTAAGTTACTTTTTTCTAGCTATCAGTCTCTTGATAGCCAATTTACACCAATAATCCTTGTTTATGTTTTCTTATCATTGAAATGGCTTTTTAATAATTTCACTCTCTAGCATTCTTATCTCTGCCTTTTCTCATTTTACACAATTTAACCAGGCTCTCTCATCTGCTAGGAAGCATCTTTCTGGTCCCTGGATATTTATCCTTTACCCAAGTCTTTCTCTTGGTGCATTCAGGCACATTTTCCCTTTCAGCTGACTCACAAAGACACATTGAAGTTAACATGTGCAATAAAAAGATACAATGACTTTCCCCCAAATCTCTTGTCCTTACATGATCTCAATTTCTATACATAATCCTAAATGTCACCCTTGACTTCTCTGAATCTCTGTTTACAGTATATGTAAAGCTGTGTCAAACCTACTTTTTATTTTTATTTTTATTGATTTTAGAAAGAAAGAGAGAGAGAGAGAGAGAGAGAGAGAGAGAGAGAGAGAGAGAGAGAGAGAAACATAAATGATGAGACAGAATCATTGGTCAGCTGCCTCCTACACACCCCTTACTGGGGATTGAGCGCAACCCTGGGGCATGTACCCTTGACCGGAATAGAACCCAGGACCCTTCAGTCCACGAGTCAATGCTCTATCCACTGTGCCAAACCAACTAGGGCCTAATCTAATTCTTAAAAACCTCTGCAATTTTACTTCATGTGCATTGCCCCATCCAGTTCCCACCACTGTCTTCTTTGGCCTGGGTTACTGTGACAGGATTTAATAGATTTTCTACTTTCTAATTCAATCTTTAACAATTCATTCTCCATATAACAGCCAGAGTCTTCTTCATATAAAGAAAATCTCTCAGTTGGTGCCTTTCTTAACACTATTCTAAAAATTAAAATTTATGCTTATATGGTAAACTGCTATACACCTAATCTTTTAAATCCTCTAGTTTATAAACCTTTGCCAATATCTACCTTTCCGCCATCATTTTCTGCCACCTGCATCATTTCTCTCTCCCATTGCTTCTGTATCTCCATACATACAGGGGTAGGCAAAAGTAAGTACTGTTGTGAATATGTGAACCAAGAGTTTATTCTTATATTTTTAATTAGTCTATTATTTATAATTATCAACCAAATTTTGTGCCTCTGTATGTACCACATCACTTTGAACTTTAGCCCTCATTGCATCACATTCAGATCTATAACAATGTACTGAAATAGCTGATTCCTCAAATGACTTTTTCTAATCTCTGCACCAAACCCAAGGCTGTTCTCTCTTCCTAGAATACCTTCCCAACCTACTACCTCCCCTGCTTAGCCAAACCTTTGTTCTCCTCTTCTCTGTTTATGTAACTACTAGAGGCCCATTGCACAAAGATTCCTGCAAGAATAGGCCTGCCTTCCCCTGGCTTCGCTCCAGGCCATCTGGGAGTCTGCAAGTCCTTACTCCTGGTGGAGTGACACTCCTTTAGCTCCCTCTGCCCCATTCCCTCCCCCTCATAGCAGGCATCTTGCCCCACCCAGTCATTCCTAGCCTGCATATGCAAATTAACCCACCATCTTTGTTGGGTTAAATTGCATATTCCTGATTGGCTGATGGGCGCCATAGAGGCACAGTCAATTTGCATATTTCTCTTTTATTAGTGTAGATTCCTCTAGAAAACTTTTTAGCAACTGTCTTGCATCTAACCTGTATTAGGTCTTCTTCATTTTTCATGATACCCATGCTTATGATGCCAAATTTTTGGACTGGAACCCAGATTCTTTGTCCACCAGAATCAAAGAATGAATCTATGAACAGAAAGTAGTATACCAAAGGTGGAGATTTATTGAAAAATAAGTATATACTCCCAGGTAGGGAAGGGGAAGAGTCCCAGTGGGTTCCCTTTCCCTATGGCTTATAAAGGCTGCAGATCCTGGTGCCTTGATATCCCTTATGATTGGTCACTATTCCCTTACTGGTTACTATAGCAACTCCTTCCTTATTGGTTTCCTATTCCCTTTGGGCTTTCTTCCTCTCATTCTGAATGAAGGGCTTACTTCTTTTTATTTTGTAAATGTGACCTTTCTTGACTACTTCCAGTTCCCTTGTCTTATGGAAATATACCTGTTGCTGCCTCCTTATCTTATAGAAATGTAACTGCACCTGGCTTTCTTGTGTTATGGAGATGTACCTTCTCTGTCTGTAGCCCTGTGTTTGTCCATAGACCCCGATTTTAAAAAATCCCTAAGCCTGCCTATGTTCCCCCCAAATTCCCGCTTCACTTAAAATTACTGCAGTATTTCCAAACTATGTCATAGCTATCTTTTTATTTGTCAAAAGAAATTTATTAGCATTGTAATTGAATAATTTTGAAATTCTTCTTTTTACCACTCAGGTAATCATATATCATATCCTACTGGATATATCATGTTAATTGATTTAAAGTGCTTTTTATATCTTTGTGAAGTTCAGTAGTTTTGATTTATTTTCCATGTACTATAAGACTGTTGTCAGGTATTATTTTTATTTCTACTTATTAATATGAATGGAATATTGTACAAGTACATTTTCTAGTTGATAGGAAGGTGATCAATCTTGTATATAGACATCTTTTATTATATACATTTATTAGTTTATGTAGTTTAAAATGATTTATTTGTGCTTTCTGTAAGTATTCAGTTTTACTATAGAAAACATGGCATTTTCCTTTTTCAATCTGACATACTTTTATATCTATTGAGTTTGCAATTCCTGGTAGTAGGGTTCGCAAAATGTTTAATGATATATGTGGAAATACTTCCAATAATTTCTGAAGTCAAAGAGATTTTGCTGAAATTTTAGTCAAAGAGGAACAGCAATTCACTGAACTCCTGATGTGAATACCAGTGATGTGATATGGAACATCTGCAGTAAAATTCTTGAAGGTAAAACAATTAAAGATACAGTATAGTAGTAAACAAAAATATGATTACCAGAATCATATTCTTGAGAATCTGGATCCAGATTATCAGAACTCATTCTGTTCCTCAGCTATACTAACAGTTCCCAATGTGTGATCCAAAGACATTTGAGAATTCCCAACAACTTCTCAATTCTTGACAACTTTTCAATTCTTGACAACTTCTCAATTCTTGACAACTTTTCAATTCTTCAGCACTTCTTTTTTGATACACTGTGTTATTTAATGGGTGTAGTGAATATACCTAATTTATAAAAACAATATTTTGGAGAAAACTAGCATGCTTTCTCACAACCATATCCCACCTCACTCAGATAAGTGAATAACAAAGCCTCAAAAAATTTCCTTAACACATTCTTGCTTGAATTAATCAATTTGTATTTTTGTAAACATTTTTTTTGTTTGTTTGCTGTGAGACATAAACATAAAAGTTCCCTTCTCATCATTTTTAGATAATTAGAAATCACAATGTGTTTAAAGTAAGAAGTAGCTTATGGATGTTGTGGGGTCGAGCCCTGGGTTCAAAATAAGACCACCGGAGGCTGATTAATTAATTTAAAAAGCAGGCAAGGATTTATTGAACTGGCCAGGACAACCACAAGAGCACCACACGCAGGTGGACTCCAAATGACTGCACCGTTTCAGTGGTAGACAGTCCCTTTTAAAGGTTCAAACCACAGGAATTTTCCTTTGTTTTAAATTCTAAATCCTAAAGACTAAATTCTAAAGACTGGGGACAGCCCGCAGGGTCCGTTCCCAGTCACGTCCTGCTGGACATTGGAATGTGGCCCTATCTTGCGATAGCCGATAACACAGAAGCAGAGCTCAGCGGTTAGACTCTAAAGGTTATCTACAGTTTCTACCCCCGAAGCTACTGAGTCAGTGGGAGTCATTCTCCTGTGGTCCTGGCCCCAGGCAAGGGAAAATGGCCTTAGCCTCCAGGTCTTCACTTGGAAGCCGAGGTAAGTACCCAGTGTTTTAATCAGATGCAACAGCCACACTTGGCAGGGTTAAAATTCAAACAGCAGTTTTTACCAAAGTATGGTTGCCACTATATTTCAATGGACAATCAACAACTGTGTACTACTTTCTGGGCGTGGTAGTGAAATTTAACAAAAAAACTTAACAGCCTCCCAACAAACTCGATTTAGTCATTTTTGTTTTTTGCCTTTTTATAACTTGCTCTCTGAGCCTTCGGTTTATCATCAGGTTTTTAGTAGGCACATTTAAGAGGAGGCAAAGGTTATATATAGATATTCAACCCCAGTGTTGTTTAAGAGTCAACTGTACTGTGATTTCCTCTGCTTGTGGAAGTCCCTAAAAAGTATCCTTTATACTCCTGTAAATCAGTACATAGCCATTGATATTAGACCTAGTGTTTCAGCTGTGCTATTCTTTCTTTTTCACCAGTTCTGTTTCCTTTTTGTCTCTCTCTAGTAGCTTTCTCATTTGCCTTCTCACTTTTTTTTCTCATCCTCTCTTCTTGCTAAGCCGCAATGCTGTATTTGCTTTTCCTTAATTTATTTTCACAGTGAGACTATCTTTGGCTGCCAGCCAACGCTTTACTTTCTTTGAGGGAGACAAGTGCTGTTAGTTATGTGCAATGTTGCTGTTTTTTTTATCGTGAAAAAGTCAAACAGAGAGTATATTCAGCCAGCATTTTTTCCAGCTCATTTGGGCAGAGATGTTTCTTCCTCACATTTCCTTCAGAAAGGGACGTCAAGCCAGCTCAGCCTCTGGCACTCAACAGGACCTAGAGATTGGATCTGGCTTTCCAGTTCAGGCTTGCACTAATTTAATCTGCTGACCTTGTGCCTTCCTTCCTCATTTTCCAAAAACACTTAACATGTTCAAGAGTTTTCAATCCCCTGTGGCATGTATCCTTATAGAATACATCCAAACAAAACCAAATGTGTCTGATCAAATAATGCTTACAGAATTTAGGAAGAAATTAACAAATTAATATTTATAAAATGTAGATTACAATGGAGAGCAGTGACCTGATGACAACTAACTTCACCTAGTGTTTTAATGAAAAGATGGGAATATTTTTGCTTTTGAAACTCTGTTTTGAGTAATTCACAATTTGAGTGCTACTTAAAGCTCCTCTGAAAAAAAGGTTAAAAGCTACGTAAATAATAATAATGCAAACAAAGCCACATTGGAATTTCTCTGTGACTGGCTTGTTTTCATATTTATGTATACATTTCAGTCTTTCAGTTAAGAGGGTGTGAATCAGTTCTCTATCTCTGGTTGGTAGTGAGTTGGTTAAAGATGGAATCCACTGTGTTAGAAAAACCTTGGTCTTCAGCACCCTGCATTCCTGCCCAGAAGTGGCACTGAGAAACCCTCTATACATAGCATCTGCTGCAGACCTTGGAAAAGTCAAAGGGGGGTGGATTTGGACATTCTCAGTAGGAATGGTTACAGGTTGATGGGACATAGAGATGATAGTAGGTAGTTTATAGATACTACAGTTCAACTTCAGTCCTAGATAGAAGCTAGATTCATCTGACACCAGAGAAATGAAATTTCAGGAGACTGAAACTAGATCTGAGTTTCATTCTAGAAACTTCTTCCCTAGCCTTGAAACTCTTGAGTACTGTATGTCCTGGATATACAATAGATACAATGTTTTTCTTTCACGTGTGAAGGTATAAATGATTCTGTAAATTAAAGATGGAACTGACTTTTTTTTTATCAGAAAAAGTTTATAGAATCAACTTGCAAAAATATAAGAGGCAGTGAAGAAAGGAAAGATGAAATTAATATATAATAAAGCCTAATATGCCAAGTGTCTGATTGTCTGGTCCGCCATCCAACCAATCAAAGCTTAATATGCAAATGATATGTTAAGACTGCAAAACCACTCACTATGACATGCACTGACCACCAGGGGGCAGATGCTCAGACTTTTAAGTTAGCTTGCTGCTGGGGTTCAGCAGATTGGGACTGAGCAACATGGGCTGGACATATCCTGGAGCCCTCCCACGGTCCCTCCTAGGCTGGCCAACCAGGCTGAGAGCTCCTCCCCACTGAGTGCACGAATTTCATTCACTGGGCCATAAATATAAAATCATTTTTAAAATTTTCTTATCCTTAACATATGGCCTGGAATAAATACTCAAAAATATTTGAAATTTGTTGAAATATCCATTGATTTTTTAAAAATTATTATTATGGCTTTAATCCCTGGAAAATGGCAACTATTTCAATAGGAAAGCAAGACATTTACATGGAATAACTAGGGCTTCAGTTTTGTCTCTTATGTAAAATGTATACAGGGTGGGGCAGAAATAGGTTTACAGTTCTTCATCTGGAAAATAATATAATGATTAATAAAAGTAATACAAGAACAAACTCTGTGTTTTACATACTCACAGCTGTGGACTTGCTTTTGCCTCACCCTCTCTATAGGTGCAATAAAACCACCTGGATATCATTGAGTGTACATAAAACTCTTACTCTCTGATTATGATGCTTGATCCTTTAAGAGGCAATGAAAAATAGATGTGAAAACAAGCTATGTATGTGTGTGTGTGTTAAGTTTACTGTTATTAAATAGGAAATATTTTATGAACATTTTACACCTTATTGAATAGTTTATCATTGGTTTAAATTGCACATACCAGTAAAATATTGTTTAAAAAAAAGTCTTTAATTTGGCTTTATATTTAACATAGGAATATTCTCAGTTGTTTGGTCTAAATTATACTACAGGGAATTGTTTGCCCTATATATTATACTTACAATGAGGGTATCTTAATATGCAAAGTGTATAAAATACACACCCAAATATTCGAAGTCTGGTATACTTCACTCTGCCTTAGAATTAAATTTAATATTTATGCTTACATCAGAATCATAGAAATTATATGCAACTATAATAACATGTAAGAAAATGAAACCTTTTCTTTAGAGTAAGGTTCTTTTATTAAAAGTATCAAATTAGTTTTAGAGTAATTAATGTTCACAGTCTAAGATTTAAAGAAATAACAGGGGAAATTATTATCTCATTATACAGCTGATTGGTACTTAGAATATCTACACAAAATCAAAATCAAGCTTTCAGTAAAAATAACATTTTTGAAAAATAAAAGCAACCTGTAATTAAATGTTAGAAGTGATTCCTAAGCATAAATTGTGCTCTGAGGTTATCCTGACTCCTTATGCTAGGAAAGTGGATTGAAGATTAAAAGGAGAACTTTAAACTTATAGAAAGTAAAGAATCTGATATTGGAGTAGACACAAGCACCAAAAGGATTGATAACCTTGTATACAATAACTTCTATTTGTGTGCCATGTTACTGACAAATAAAGCCATATAGATCAAGGGAATGATCAAAAACATGAATAGGCAAGTTACAGGTGAGGACCCCTGAGTATTCACTCACATGAAAACATGCTTACTTTCCCTAGTTTTCAAAAACTACACATTAAAACAACATTAGGAGACCATTTCACAGCCATCAGATAGGCAAAAACCAAAGCAAAACCCAAACCTGACACTTCCACATGCTGATGGGCCAGGGAAATAGGCTCCATTTTGACTGTTTGCAGTGAAATGGAAAGTATACCTTGGTACGTGGTTTGGCAACAACTAGGTTACCTGAAAATGCTTATACACTAACCCAGTCTCTAGGTATTACATTCTACAGGAATTCTTGGCATGTGTACTCAAGGAGAAATGTACTCCATGATCATGTCAGTATTGTTTTTAAAACCAAGCACCAATGCCTATTAGAAAATGGGTAAATTGTGGTATATCTGTAGCATTGACTATTAAATCAATATAAAATATGTGTATTAATTTGACTATATTTCATAAACAATAATGAATTAAAATGACCAAGTGGTATGAGCTGTGTGATAAGATTTAGTCCTTTTAGAACATGCTAAACAAAGAGTGATGTGAACACATACTAAAGTATAAAAAAGTATGTATGATATTGATAAAAAACAAACAAACAAACAAACAAAAAAAAACTGGCTTGTTTCACCTGAGGACATAGGAGGAAAATGGTGTTGAGGTATTCACAGAGGAGCCTTCAATTGTATCTGTAATGTCTTCATTAAAAAATATCAAATGTGCTCAGCTGGTGTGGTTCAGTAGCTGAGTGTTAACCTATGAACTGGGATGTCACTGTTGATCCATATGCCTGAATTGCAGGCTCATTCCCAGGTAGGGGTTTGCAAGAGGCAGCTGATCAATGATTTTTTTCTCTCCCTTTCCCTTCTTCTCTGAAATCAATACAAATACATTTTTAAATATATCAAATGTGAGTGTTTGAATTTACTAAAAATGAATGATGGTTATTCATATATTTTATATGCTTGATATTATATATAACAATAGGCTAATATACAAATTGACCAAACAGCAGAACAACCAGTCGCTATGATATGCCCTGACCACCAGGAGGCGGATGATCAACACAGAAGTTGCTCTTTGGTGGTCAGGATATAAGGGGAGCGTGGCTCAGGCAGAAGCCAGGCTCACAGCTGGCAAGTGCAGTGGTGGTGGCGGCGGGAGCCTCTCCCACCTTGGGGGCAGCTCTAGGATGTCCGACTGCCAGCTTAAGCCTGCTCCCCGCAGGGCCTAAGCCGGCAGTCAGACAAACATCTCCCGAGGGCTCCTGGACTGCGAGAGGGAGCAGGCCAGGCTGAGGGACCACCGCTCCCCCCTGTTTGCACAAATTTTGTGCACTGGGCCACTAGTTTAATAATAATAACCAATGTTAAAAAAATCAGTAATTAATTAGTGCTTTTATCATAATTGTTCCCCTTATAAATAGCTTCAAATAGGTATTTTTTTAAAAACTCCATTCACCTAAATTTTATAACACTATTATTTTCCTTCCTATCTTATTTTTAAAAGTATGGTTGTTTAAATTTTGATTTTGATAAAAATTTAACTTTAATTGAAGAGGTCAACTTTAGGTGATAATTAGTTGGATTAAAATGCTGGATTTTGCCTAGAAAGGATTTACTTTCCCAAAACCTAAGGCACAAATTAATTCAGAATGTTAGCTTACCTTTGAGCATAATGAACTACAATTGAATATATAATTCCTAATTAAATTTCTACCAGGGTGTTTTAGACTAAAATCTATTTTCTAGCTGTAATTGAAAAGTACATTGGAGATGATCTGGGAACAGAATCAAAATCAAGTGCAAACCCTTTCTGAAAATGAACATCATATTTCCATAATTAACTCGATTATTTACAAAAATTTATATGTACAAAGAAGGAGAGTTTTCAGTGTCTGAAAATTTGAGCTTGTAGGTAAGAAAATGGAAAGAAGATGAGATACTTATAACATTCTTACTTGATTTTATTTTAAATTACCTGCAAACCGAATCTGTGTGTGTGTGTGTGTGTGTGTGTGTGTGTGTGTGTATACCTTTGTTTTAGTTAATTGTTTTTTGGTTATATACATTAGGTATTAAAAATTTTAGATGTGTTTTCTTATATGGTTACTAGGATACCAAAATAATTTCCCATGGAATAATGTTTCTGGAATATAAATATTTAAACAGATGAATAAATTCAAGTTAGACACCTGATGTATGGTTTTTATCAATACCTTGAGCATAGTTATGTTATATTTTGTTATAGTCATAAATAAAATTTGATCTAGTTCCACTATTATTGCTTGGGTTAATAGCATATATAACCTCACTCATTGGTGGCAGGAGAGCCACTTGTGTTTGAAAATTAAAGAAGAAGGAAACAGGAAGAAGGAAGGGCAAAGGGACAGAGAGGCACAGAAAAAATAAAGAAATAAGCAATCAACAGAACCGTGTAAAGAACTCAGGTTTTCATTTTACTATGGACAACTTTAAAACATTGCCCACAGTGGCTTTACTGTAATTTGCATCACCACCCACAAACAACCTAGAACAAACATTATCTTTTGTTTGTTTGTTAGTATTTAAAGTTGGTTTCAAGAAAATTATTTTTTTCTAACTCTTTTTTCCATGCTTTTCACCAGTGATAAGCACCTCTTCCCCT
Organism: Pipistrellus hanaki; assembly: GCF_964339955.1. Lineage (NCBI taxonomy): Eukaryota > Metazoa > Chordata > Mammalia > Chiroptera > Vespertilionidae > Pipistrellus > Pipistrellus hanaki. The sequence continues at coordinate 191,386,462 of NC_140503.1, forward strand.
ACTCCCACAAAATTAAAATATTTCTACATTTTTATGGTTCACTTGAAATTGGTGGTGTTTTTTCCCCCATAACCATTATACCTTCCTTTACTAGTTACTGAACAATTATCATTAATTTCTTAGACACAGTGCTTAAAAAAACAGTTGTTCCCCCTGAGATTTTCTAACCTTGAGGACTTTCTGTGGAAGGGAGCAAAGGAGTCAGATACTCTTGCAATCCGATATCCCCATTCATCCTATTTTAGAGAATTAAACTCTCTTGTCATATTGGGATAGTCAACTCATCTTGGCTTTGCCCAGATGCCATAATTAAAAGAAATACTCCAGGATGTTAAATAAATAAACACACTAGTGAATTAAAGGCCAAGGAACTTTTTGAGAGGAAAAAAAACTAGTTTTAGGAATGCCAGTCATTTCGGTCATTTGTCCAAGGATGGAGTGTAATTGGGCCCAACACAATGCATGTTATACAGACAGTCCCCTTTTTCTATCATTTCCTTTTTAAAAAAATAATATTTTTATTGATTTCAGAGAGGAAAGAAGAAGGAGAGGGAGATAGAAATATCAATGACAAGAGAGAATCATTGATTGGCTGCCTCCTGCACTCCCCACACTGGTGATCTAACAACCCAGGCATGTATCCTGACCGCTAATTGAACCATGACCTCCTTATTCATAGGTTGATGCTCAACCTCTGAGCCACTTGGGCCTGATGATTTCTATAATTTATGATTTTTCTATAAACCTAGGAGAGAACTCACGCCATGAATGAAGAAGAGGCTCCTTTAAGAAATCTACAACAGTGGGTTACACTTTTCTTCCTTGCAATATTGAGAATAGAATGCTTTTTAAGCATTTCAATGTACTAAAAATAAAGTAAACTAACCCAAGTGTATTACCTAGAGGATGCTATGGCAATGGCATATAAAGCCTATAATTCTTAATAAACAATTACTTCTTTACCTTTTATTAGCAATGATTAAAAAGAAATAGAGATATAAACATGCATTTGATAATATTTTAAAAATATATTTTATTGATTTATTATAGAGAGGAAGGGAGAGAAATAAAGAATTAGAAACATTGATGAGAGTCATCGATCAGCTGCCTCTTGCACTTCCCCTACCGGGGATGTGCCCGCAACCAAGGTACATGCCCTTGACCAGAATCGAACCCGGGACCCTTCAGTCTGCAGGCAGATGCTATATCCACTGAGCCAAACCGGTTTTAGCAATTTGATAATATTTTTAAAGTTTTAGATGAATGTAGAATACTGTATCTCATTAAGTACTTCATAAATATCTAAAATAAAATTAATTTCTCAATAAATTACGAACAGTTTTTGTGGTAAATGATCCAACTTAAAGTGTATCATATAGAGAGTCACTTTAGGTGAATAAATATACAAGAAAATACATTTTAATATTGTAAACCTTTCACTTTTGACCAAAGTTCCAAATATCATAATCATTCACTTAATTTATTAAAATAGCTTTGAGTGTCAAAATAAAACCCCACAAAAGCCTCAAATATATCTTCATAGATCAACATTTCTAAAAAGTAAAATATTCTTTAAAAATAATGTATATTAAGAAAAAATTTTTTAAAAACTATATAATATACCAGACACTTTATAGGTAATTTGGAATATCTCCCCCCACCCAAAATAAGAATTTATAGCTACTTTGTGTTCTACTATCAATTAAGTAGATAGTAGTCTCCCAAAGAGAACACACTGATAAGTGGAAATTTAATTTGTAAGTTTAAATTCTGACATAATCTAACCAGGGAATCAATGATAAAGACTTCCATTTAGCCCATTCTTAAATAGCCATAGTATCAAAACTCTAAAATGGATTATTTAGTTAAGAGAAAGTAAGTTTTCTATTGGATCGTTCCTTTGCCTGTAAATGAATATATTTTGATAAATTCTGACCCTATGTTCAATGAGAATTATATTATTTCACATATGTTATTTTACATTATCTTACCCAGAGAAGATTTTAAAATCACTCTTTCATAAAAGCATGTACTGTTCTCTTCTGAGTATTTGCTTTTATACTCAAGATGATATTAATAAGATAGACTTGAAATGTCTTTTCTGCAGTAGAAGGAAACTTATTTCAATTTTTAGTACCATACTACTGTATCAAGGCTTTCTCATGCAAACACATCTCAGTGAAATTTTTTCTTTTAGTTATATAGATATGCGGATGTAATATAAAATCTAGCAGTGAAAGATAGTAAAGAATATGAACAGACAGCAAAAGCCATTACAATAATAACACGAAACAAATTTTATAAGGAAAACACAAATTAATATTATACTTCAAAGTCCTCCCCACTTATCACCTGGACAAATACCCACAGCACATTTCATTCATCAAATGGGAATACAGGCCATTGTACATGAGCATGTCACTAATATAAAATTCAATGAAAAATTCTTTAAAGATTTTTAGTATGTTCTTTGATTCAGTTGTATTCCTTCCCAGTATTTGTAGACCAGAATCCTTCACGCATATACAAATATTATTTGGAGTATTATTTCTAATAGCATAATATTAACAATAACTTGCATCTATAGATTACCAGCAAGATAAATTAAACTTTCTCCACATACCTGGGAGTTTAATAAATACTTTGTAATAAGAAAAATTGTAACAGAAAAACTAAAATATCTTAAAATATAATCTCAAACGGTTATGTAAAATTATCATTGATAACTAACCAAAATTACTAATTAACCACTATTCATCAATATAAAAAAGTTCTACAAAGAGATAAAGATAATGCTTTCTTATAAATGGATAGACTCATTATCATAAACAATTATTACTCTCAAGTCAATCTTTTAAAAAAAATCAGAATACCGGTTACTTAAAAAAAAAAAGAAAAAAAAAAAAGGGGGGGGGGGTAAAAATCTACAGGTGGCTGGCTCCTTCTCTAAACCAATATCTGAAAATTCTCCCAAAATAGAGAGATGAATATTTTAAAGATCCAGTGGTAATCACTGAGATACACAAGTGGTTATATCATTATATAATGACCAGAGGCCCGGTGCATGAAATTTGTGCAAGGGACTCAGCCCCTGCCATCACAACTTCATCTGGAAGGTCGTGCGAAAGGTGGTCAATCTAATTAGCCTAGTACACTTCTATTATTATAGATCAAGAAATGCCAGGCAGAGCTAAAGAGGTCAGGGCAGTTTGGAGTGAGGGTCTATTTATAAAGAAGCAGAAGAAAATATGTTGCACCATACCTGGAACTCACTATAAATTTGGATTCTCATGTGAGATAAAATCTAATAACGTAAGCAATTGTGATTTTGAGGATTGTCTTACTTTCAGTGGGAACACGTAAAGTAACCATTTTGTAAAGATCTACATTCCTTAATCAAGACAGCAGGGAAGCTTTTACTTCTGGGAAGTGGATAGGGACACAAAGAAATGGGTTAAAAGCAGGTTAAAAAGTCCAAAACAATGAGGACAACAAGTGATTTTGAGAACGATTGTTACTATTTTAACCAAATTATATAATATCATTGCCTAGATGAGAAACATCATGAATAAAAAACTATTTTTTATTTCTCATGGAGCCCATCAGGAGTTAGAGTCAGTGCAGGCATACAAAGTTTTAAAATACAATACATTAGTCTGCTCTCACCCATAGTTTCACTTTTTACAGTTTTTGTAACCTGTAGTTAACCAAGGTCTGAAAATATTAAACGAAGAGTTTCCAGAAATGAACAATCCATAAGTTTTACATCACACACCATTTTGAGTAGTGTGATGAAATCTTGCTCTTCACCAACCCCTCCCACCAGGCTGTATATACTAACCACCTGTTGATCACTTAGTGCTGCTATTCCAGTTATCAGATCGACTATCAGAGAGAAAGACCACATTCAAAAAACTTTCAGTATATTGTTATAATCTGTCTATGTTGTTAGTTACTAGAGACCCAGTGAGTGATTGAAATTAAGTGAGGAGGAGCTCCGCCTCCTGCCGTGCCAGGATATACCCTGTGGAGGGGCTGGGACCATGCCTGATCCACATAGCGCCAGCCACCATGTCCTGTCCTCTGGGTTGGAAGCTTCTGTGTGTTGTGTCTCTGCTCTGGCTGGCCCCTGGCCCCAGCCTCCCTGCAGCTGCTGGGGCTAGGGGTGGTACACAGACCCCTCCCACCCATCTGTGAGTGCAGCTCCTCCTGAGTGATCATTATGCAGCCTCCTCTTAAGCAGTTGTGATGCCAGGTTAATTAGCATATCCCCGATTTCATACACACACACACACACACACACACACACACACACACACACACACACATACACTAGATGCCCCTTGTAGGAAGATTCCTGCAATAGGGCTTCCTGCTGTGTTCTCCACTGCCCCACTGGCTTCTCTCCCTTCCCCCAGCCCTGCCTGCTTCCCTGCCTTCTCTGCAGCTTTGCTCCCTTTTGCAGTGCTTGTCTTCTTTCTATGCTGTCTTCAGTCTTCACTCTGGCCTGGATATGCAAATTAACCACTATCTTGGTTGGGTTAATTTGCATACTCACCCTGATTGGCTGGTGAATATGGCTTGTGAGTGTAACAAAAGTATGGTCAATTTGCATGCCTCTCTTTTGTTAGAGAGGATATATTGTTAATCCCTTCCTGTGCCTAATCTAAAAATTAAACTTTATAATAAGAAAAAAATATATAGTGTATAAAGGGCATCCTATGGGGGTTCTTGGAACATAGGTATTGCAGTGGGAAAAGGGGGTCTACAGTATTATCAAATAGTTTCTCTGTTAATGTTCTGCACTTTGGGTTTTATAGTTCTATTGCTCTAAAATGTTGTTATAAATAGTTGGTGCTGAAATATAAATTGTATTTATATTTCTTTTAAACAAGAAATATGGCTTACTTAAAATGCTTAACTCAACATTTAATATTATATGCAATTAGCAAAAAAAGAAACAGAAAAACTACAGATTATGAGAAATCATTCAATTAATGGAAATATATACAAATCAATGAACTTGAAAACTGAATTTTGTAAATATAGCACATAATTTATAAAACAAGTATAAATAGTCCTCTGCAGAAATGGATCATTAGATAATTGGAAACATTTGATTAAAAATGAGAACACTGACTTTTTACTTTATTTTAAACAGAGATCCAAATGGCAACATATTTTGAAATAGGAACCTTTCATTCATCTCTCTTGAATGGATGCTGAAATCATAAAACAGGGAAACTGTATTTTTAATTGCAGAGATGTATTTCTCCATTAAAAAATCCTTAAAAGTTTACTTATTGCATTTATTGGCTCATTTAATAAAAGTATAGAAGTCTGAACTAGTCCATGGCAAAAAAAAAAAAAAAAAAAAAAAAAAAAAAATGTGAATCCAAGTAAGCTGAAGTTAAATGGCCAAATCAAATGGACAGTTCCATTACTACAGTTGTATTTGAATTATTTTTAGGGGGTAATGAGGAGTGAGAAAGCCAGGACCTATTTCTACGTTTATCACCTAAGCGAAAACTATTATTGGGATGACTGGATTTACTAGTTGTCTTAGTCCGTGAGGGCTGCTGTAACAGAATACCATAGATTGGATAGCTTATAGAAAAAAGAAATTCATTCCCAGCTGGAGGCTGGGAAGTCCAAGTTGAGAGGGCCAACATAGTCTAGTGAGGGCCCTCTTTCTGGCTGCAGACTTGCTATTCTATCGCTATGTGCTGGAAGGAGCTAGGGAGCTCGGGGGGATTTTTTTATGAGGGAATACAAATCTCATAAGAGCTATACCCCATGACCTAATCATGCACAAAGGCCTTTTATAATAAGGATATCATCTTTGAGGGGTAGAATTTCAACAGGAATTTGGGGGAGACACAACATTCAGATTTTAACAGTAATCCAAACTAACAAGTTAGCCATATCTTCAGAAGTTATTTGTTGCAGTAACAAAGAATTTGAAGTTTTCTAAGGAAGTACTTTAAAATATTATACTTATTTTCATTCTAATGAAAAATTGGCAATCTATCTAACTTAAAATATTTCTATTTTGCAACTTAAGGTCAATTGATTGTAAACAGAGACTTTTTCAAATTAATGACATTTAAAAAACACATAAAAAGAGCATAATTAAGAAAAAATGATTACTGATGTTAAAAGAACCAAAAGAAGCTCTGACATCAACACCTCAATATACCAAAGGACTATGTGAGTCAGTGTTTTTATTTTGAATTGAGCCTATTCAAACAGGAGTTGATATTTTTTATAGCTTTGTATTTTCTTAAATTTTCCCATTCAATCTTAGAGCAATGCAGTGTAAGTATTATCTATACTAATCTATACTAATAAAGGGTAATATACTAATTAGACCAGGGGACCTTCTGGACAAAGTCATAGTGGTGGGGCCGAGGCAGCAGTGATTAGGGGCAATCAGGCAAGTAGGTGAGGGCAGTTGGAGGTGATCAGGCTGGCGGGATGGGAGGGGGAGTTGGAGGCGAGCAGGCTGGCAGGGGGGGCAGTTTAGGGTGAGAAGGCCAGCAGTGGGGGGCAGTTGAGGGTGATCAGATTAGGAAGGGGGGACAGTTAGGGGCAAGCAGGTGGGCAAGGGGAGGCAGTTGGGGGTGATCAGGCAGGCAGGCCAGTGGTTAGACGCCAGGGGTCCCGGATTGTGAGAGGGATGTCTAACTGCCAGTTTAGTTTATGCACAATCCAAAACTGGTAGTCAGACATTTCCTGAGGGCTCCCAAATTGGAGAGGGTGCAGACTGGGCTGAGGGACAACCTCCACCCCCCTCCCTGTACACAAATTTTATGCACCGGGCCACTAATTTTCAATAAAGGACATGAGGCATAATATTTTGACTGCCAGAAATTTAGTAAGTAACTAGCGTGTGCCTCGATTTCTGATTCTTTTCATTTCATAGTAATAGTCTCTTCTGTAATTTGCCATCGCCCTCGGTGAAAGATGTGTCTTACTGAGAGAACAATTTATTCAATAATATTCTGTGGGTCCACTCTGAGCCAGGAGCTGTGTTATATTTTGGGAATATAATTAAAGGAAAAGAAAAAGACAGGCACAATCTTGCCCTCATGGATTTAGGTGTTAGTAAACTCTCCTCTTATCCTGGTTCAAAGTTGTCCCCAGGCTCCTATACAACTCAGACACTGACTTATTCTGTGGTCAAAACCAGTTCTTTGAGATGCTGGACTCAGCAAACGTTCACTGTAAACTTTCTGCTGAAACAGTTCCTTAGCTCTGTGGTTGATGCCCTGCTGACTGTCATGTGCCCTGACTTGCACATCTGCTTGGCATTTCATATAACGTTTGATTTCATAGTTGATCCATGTTCTGAAAAGCTGCCTTCCATTCCCTCCAAACTATAAATAACGGCTTTTTAAATCAAAACTGTAATCTACTGATTTATAAAATTATGTATTTTTTTTAAAAACACGTTTTTATTGATTTGAAAGAGAGAGAGGAAGGAGAGATTGAAATATTGATGAGAGAAAAACATTAACATCACTGCCTCCTGCATGACCCCACTGGGGACTGAGCCCTCAAACTGGGCATGCACCCTGACCTTGAATTGAACCAGGACCTCTTGATGATGTGTACATGCTCAGCCGCTGAACCACACCTGCTGGGCTTAAAATTATATATTTCCTGATAATATTTGTGTAATATAAAATCAGTATTTTTTAAATTTTATGTGTTATATATAATACTATATAAATCAACAATCAACCTAGCTATAAATTATCTATGTACAAATTATACAATAAATTTGATTTCTTCTGCAGTGTATGTCATAATGCTTCAGTCTACTCTCTCATTTCAGGGAGTTTGTGTTTGCTGTTGTGAAAAAAGGCTGTCTCAAATCCTCTTGCTACCTGTATCTGGACCAGGTCCCCTGACACCTGGCCCTAATCAGAAACAGGAAAGTTCCTAAGCCTTTTCCTGTCTATGTTTGTCACAGCAATGTATTTTTATTTCGCCTGGTGTACAACGCTCTGCTGAGTCAGGTTGTAATTAAGGAAAGAAGGGATATTTTTGAGTTACTATCAGGGTGGTAGGCATTGCTCTATTATGAAGCATATATCCCCTTCCTAATAAAATTAGAAAACCTGAAAATTTGGAGTTAAGAACCTGACCCCTGGAGATAGCCCTGGTTCAATTTCAAGAGGTCATTACTTAGCTGTGTGATACTGAGAGCTTTATATAATTTTTAATAACTTTAGTTTTCTCATTTATAAATAGGAATAATTAGCTTGGCTGGTGTGGCTCCATGGTTGAGTATTGACTCATGAAGCAGGAGGTCAAGGTTCAATTCCTCTCAAGGATACATGCCCAGGTTGTGGACTCAATCCCTATTGAGGGGCGTGCAGGAGGCAGCCAATCAATGATTCTCTCCCATCACTGATATTTCTGTCTCTCTTCCTCTCCATTCCTCTCTCTGAAATAAATAAAAATGTGTTTAAAAATTGTGATAATTATACCTATGGCATTATTTTTATAAGAATAAAATTAGCTTGCTTAAGATGATTAACATAGTGAGTGGGTCTCAGTAAAAGTTAACCATTTCCCATGCTACCATTATACAGATGTATAGGATTCACATTTGAAATGTGCCAATTTAAAAATGACAGATTTTGAAATTACTTGCAAAATAATAAAGATAAATACTATTTTAAAACATTGAGTATGGGTATACCTTCTTGAAATTAAAGTCATCCTCTTGTACTCAGTGAAAGGATCCAGAAATATTACAGAACTTGATAGTGAAATGCTTGCCGTGTTTTATTGTAAGCACATGCCCTTCAAAAGCCCCATTTTAAATTCCAGATAATAAGCAGAACCAACCCAACGACGAACATGCTGATTATGAAGTAAACATCAAGTCCATCTTTTATTTTTTGGAGTATTCAAGAGTGAACTGTTCCTTTTCAGGAGGATGACATTGAAAGAGAAGAAGCCAGCCTCTGACCCCCAACGCTGAGGCCAGAGCTAAAATTTTGAAGGCAAAGAAAGCAGCACTAAAAGGCATCCACAGCCACGCAAGAAAAGAAGATCCACACATCACCCACACTCCCAAGGCCCCATCCACTGTGGTTACAAAGGCAGCCCAAATGCTTGGAAGAGTGACCCCAGGAGAAATAAACTTGCCCACTAAGCCATCATCAAGTTCCCCTAACTACGGGGTCCACCGTGGACAAAATTAGAAGACAATACATTTGTCTTCATTGTGGATATTCAGGTCAACCAGCACTAGGTCAGAGGCTCTGAAGAAGCTGATGTGGCCAAGGTCAACACCCTGAACAAGCCTGACAGAGAAGAAGGCATATGATTAACTAGTTCCCCAGCTATAATGCTTTGGATGTTGCCAATAAATTGAGATCATTTAAATTGAGTCCAGATGCCAGCTGGTTAATTGAAAATAGAATTTTTTTTCACTTAAAAAATAAAAAAAAAGATAAGTGAACTGTCTAAGAAGAAAAATGATCCTGTCTTATACAGCCAGGCCTCCTCTTTTAGTTCTTTAAGTCTCCTCTTCTGGGTGACAGTGTGAGAGTCTTAACAAATGCTGGTGAGGGAGTTTTCTCCAAACCCTTGGGAGCAAATTTTGGACAAATAGTTTTATCTGAACAATCAGGCCTATATCTATTTTTAAAGAGTATCTGCTAACTTAATTTCCCATGGGCACCTGTGAGAAAGTCTACCATGCAGTGAGGATTTTCCACCTGGAATAGGCAGTTATTATCTGACTATAGATTTAAAAGCCTTTTGTTCATATTGGAAACAGTTGAAATAAAGTTAGGAAACACAGAGACTTTTTATATTATCCATAGTGAGGATTTTATGTTGATTTAAAAAAAAAAAAGTAAAAAAAAATATGGCTAATTAAAATACCATGGGCAGATGACAAATTATAGGCTGGAAAAATAATTCAACTTATTTCACATAATACAAAGGGGCACATACACGCACACACTCTTCCATAACAGAGAGGGAAAAGACTATAAAAAGATTTTAAAAAATCAGCCCAGATATATGAATAGTCAATTCATAGGACAAAGGAACTATTACTAGTAAGCCATATGAAAAATGTTCATCCTCTCTCACAGATCACTGCAAAATTAAACTTTCAGGATTATAGACAAACAATATGTTGAAATAATCACTAAAAGGATGATACTAGAAGGTTGGCGTTTGGGAGGTAATTAAGGTTATATAAGGTCATAAAGATGGAGCCTTTCTGTTTGTATTAAAACCTTTATAAAAAAGACGATGAAGCAGATTTCTCTTTCTCCTCTAGGTGAGGATGCAGAAAGAAGGCATATTTCTATAAGTAAGGAAACTTAGACTGTTAGTCTGCAGAAATGTGAAAGGGGAAGAATATATATATATATATATTAGAGGCCCAGTGCACGAAATTCATGCATTGGGCTGGGAATAGGGGGTGTCCCTCAGCCTAGCCTGCACACTCTATAATCTGGGACCCCTCAAGGGATGTCCTACTGCCCATTTATACCGGATCTAAATGGGCAGTTGAACATCCCTCTCACAATCCAGGACTGCTGGCTCCCAACTGCTCGCCTGCCTGCCTTCCTGATTGCCCCTAATCGCTTCTGCCTGCCAGCCTGATCACCCCCTAATCACTCCCATGCCAGCCTGATTGATGTCTAACTGCTCCCCTGACAGCCTGTTTGCCCCCAACTTCCCTCTTCTGCCTTCATGGTCAGCCCTAACAACCTTTCCCTGCAGGGTTGATCGCCTCCAACTGCCCTTCCTTTCAGGCCTGGTCCCTCTCAACTGCCCTCCCTTGCAGGCCTGGTGCCTCCCAACTGCCCTCCCCTGCTGGCCATCTTGTGGTGGCCATCTTGTGTCCACATGGGGGCAGCCATCTTTGACCACATGTGGGCAGCTATTGTATGTTGGAGTGATGGTCAATCTTCATATTACTCCTTTATTAGATAGGATGCAGCGGTCTTCAAACTATGGCCTGTGGGCCACATGCGGCCCGCAGAGGAGTCTGATCGGGCCCGCCAGGTTTTTTGGGCAGTGAGAGCAGCCGAGGTGTTACAGTAGGAATTAGTAGTTCATATAGTCCGGCCCTCCAGCTCTCTGAGGGACCATGATCTGGCCCCCACTTTAAAAAGTTTGAGGACCCCTGGAGAGGCCTGGTGCATGGGTGGGGGCCATCTGGTTTGCCCTGAAGGGTGACCCGGATCAGGGTGGGGGTTTCCTTGGGGTGTGGGGTGGCCTGGGTGAGGGGCCTGTGGTGGTTTTCAGGCCAGTCATGTCCCCTGGCGACCCAAGAGGAGGCCCTGGTATCTGGAATTTTTTACCTTCTACAATTGAAACTTTGTAGCCTGGAGTGGAGCCAAGCCTCTTGCTCGCTCCATGGCTGGCAGCCATTTCTGTTCTGTTTGGATTTGTTTACCTTCTATAATCGAAACTTTGTAGCCTTGAGAGGAAGTTTGGCTTCCTCTGTTGCCTGGGAAATCCAAGCCTCCTTCCTGCTGTGTCTGTAGCCATCTTGGTTGGGCTTATTTGCACACTTGCTTTGATTGGATGGTGGGTGTGGCTTGTAGGTGTAGCAGAGTGATGGTTAATTTGCATATTACTCTTTTATTAGGTAGGATATATATATATGCCCAGTACAGAAAATTTATGCAAGAGTAGGAGTTCCTTTCCCCAGTTGCTGGCACCAGCTTTCTTCTGGCATCCAGAACCCGGGCTTCCCTAGCAGCCCGACTTTATGGGAAGTTTGTCCGGAACGATGTCTGGTCTAATTAGCATATTACATTTTTATTATTATAGATATTCTGTTAGAGTAGCCAGAATGGCTGAGACATTACATTGTTATCAGTGTTCCTTTATCAGATTGGAACAATACAAATGTGTGAAACTATACAAGGCTATTGGGGATCATGCCATCTTATACATTTCTAATGAGAATAGAAAGTAATGCAAACCATTGTAGGGATATTTTGCAATATCTGGCAAAAGTAAATGAATTACCATGTGATCTACCAATGTCTTACCTAGAGGCATCTATCCCAAAGAATACTGGAAAATATATGAAGGAAGACATATTCATGGAAATCTTATATTTTTGGCTTGATTTTAGAACCAGATAAATTTTTATGATTATACAACAAATTGAATATCAAAGAAGTTCTAAAAGTTAAAACCTTTCAAATTTTGTGACATAGTCATATGGAGAATAAGTATCGCAGCAGAGTTTAAAATAATTTGGTTGAAGATCATTTTTGGTATACACCATAGGAAAGATCTACAAAAAACAAACAAACAAACAAACAAACAAAAAAAACCCTTAAATTTTCAGTAATATTAGTAGCAATGATATTAATATTGACATCATGAGTCTTTTTTATTTTTGTAGTTTGGGATATGGCAAATGTTGATATGCCAATTTTACAAACAAGTTTTAGGCAAATAAGCAGTCTTTTATTTTTGCCTCCTGTATACATATATTTATCTAGTAATAACAGGTAAACTGTAAGGTGTTTCTTATTCTTGAAATATTCCTGCAAAGCCAATAGTGTAGACTCTCGTATCTGCTCATATGGAAGTTAAAAAAATACTTGTCTGGCCCTGGCAATTTGCTCAGTGGTTAGAATGTTGGCCTGAAGATAGAAGGGTCCAGGATTGGATTCCCAGGGTTGGCCCAGGGAACTTACTGTACCTCAGTTGCAGGTTCAAACCCTGGCCCTGGCATGTGTAGGAGGTATACAATCAGTTTGGCTTTCACGTTGATGTTTCTCTCCCCCCACCCCACTCCTCTCTCCCTTCTACTTTGCCTAAAAATCAATGGAAAAAATATCCTTGAATAAAAAGAAATTACAAAATACTTGACTGATTTTACTCATTTTTAACAGGAAAGAAATGTTGTAATGCTGTATGGGTTTCAGATTATAATATATATGAGCAGTAGTCAAAGCCATCTAAAATTCAAATTCTCTAAATAAATAACTCCTAAACCCATAATTTATTAAAGTGAAAGTTGAATGTCAAGCTGACTAAAATATTAAATGTGTTATATTAATTAAGCAGGGGTAATTAGATTGAGGCAGCTCTAATGTCATGCTGGCCTACATAAGCAAACCAAGATCTACATCTGTAGATGCCTCAAGGTTATGAAATCACAGCACTAAGAATAACCAAAAACAATAAGACCTATCAGGACTTATGTTATAGCCAATCAAAAAATTTCCTTCTTTGCATCTGTACTTTCTCTTTATGACTCTTTTCTCTAGCTCCAGTCCCAGTAGTTCTCTTAATCACTTTTGGTTTGGTGCTACACAATTCAAATAGATTTTTGTGAAAATAAATTAAAATTTTTAATATGCTTCAGTTGACTTTTTAACAGACTATATTTTAATAAAGAAGGTAACACAGAAAAAGCCAATTCTGTACATGAAAAAGGCCTAATAAGCTTATTCCTTCCTTTTATGAGCAAAATATGAAAAAAAGTTCTATTAGAATTTGAGGATAATATGCTATATAATATAAAATATTCTAAATCTTAAGCAACTGATATTTCTAAACTGATTAATATCTGGAAAATATTGGAACATGAAATTTAGCATTCATTTCTCAAATAAAACTAAGCTCAGTTTTCTAATTTGGTTGGAATCTTATTCAAACACATTCATACATTTAAGGTTCATGAAACTTTCTGTATTAAGTCATAGATTCTGTTTTAATACATAAACTATAGTATTTATGTGATAAAGATGGTTTTACTTAGTTTTATCTATAGTAGATTGTTCAAATGAGAAACCCTCGAGACTCACGGGAAGTTTCCAGGTTTGCTGTGTTTACTTGTCTCACACAGTTGGATTCATGTTGCATCTACAGGTAATGGAAGGTACATTATGGCTATTTCTAAGCAGTAAAAAATGTCAGATAAAAACGATTTCAGAAACTTAAATTTCACATGTTCTAGAAAATTGCTTATTTAATGATCAGCCATTTGTAGCAGTAAAAATTCTCCAAAATCGCTAGAAAAGTGTAGTTTCTTAGATTGGCATTCATGTATTCCAATTCCAGGTTCATTGTGAACATTTGGGAAGCAATTTTGTATTTTACTAGTTATCATTCTTTTTTTTATTCAATTCCATTCTCAAAATATTAGATGAATATCAACTACTTAAGTATTTTTCTTTGTATTACTATAATTCAATACTTTTTATTGCTGTTTGCCTCAATCACTATTTTAGTATATAGTTTTTTTAATATTAATATCATGCTCCTAATATTAATGAATATTAAACATTTTCATTTTAATATATGCATTTGAGAGAGAATGTGTGCTTTCTGCTTTGTTAATCTATATTTCTTAGTCCCTAGCACCTAATAGCCATAAGTGAGGACTCTCACATGTACATACACAGAAGAGTTATTCCTCACTTTGCAAGAGATTACAGTTCATAACTGTCACAGAAACTAACGCTCAGGTGAAATGGAAGATGATTGTGCCCCTCAGAAAAGACTCCTTTGGAAGTAACCACAATGCCTACCAGGACAGTAATACCAAGGGGATACCCAATAAACACATGTGTGAGGAAGAACAAGGGAATGATATGGAAATTTTAGGTGCAACCTGGTGACTGATTAGAGTTCTTCGTGAACATATATCAGATACCTGTTAATGATCCCAGAAATTTTCAGTTTTCCAACTTGGACATTTCCCCTGTACTTCAAATTTAAAAAAAAAAAATGTATTTTATTGATTTTTTTACAGAGAGGAAGGGAGAGAGATAGAGAGAAACATCGATGAGAAAGAGTTATCAATCAGCTGCCTCTTGCACATCCCCCTACTGGAGATATGCCCACAACCTAGGTACATGCCCTTGACCGGAATCGGACCCGGGACCCTTTTGTCTGCATGCTGACATTCTATCCACTGAGCCAAACTGGTTTCGGCTGTATTCCAAACTTGTACCTTCATCTACACACTTGCTATTTCCACTTAGATGTTTTATAGTTATCTAAACCTAACTGTGCAAATAGAGTACCTGCTGTTCCTCAGTCCTCTCCATCCAAACTTGATTGCTCCATTTCTATGACATTGTACATCCAATCCACCGAAACTCCTGAATTCAACATGTATTCAGAAACAGACCACTTTTCAGCACCTGCCCAAGCTCTCTTCTACTTTACTGAAGTATTAAATTGCTCCCTAACTTGTCTTAGAGCTTATATGATTATAAAATTTTATTTTTTTTTCCTAATCCTCACCAGAGAATAATATTCCATTATTTTTAGGGAGAGGGAAAGACAGAAACACAAAAGTGAGAGAAACACACCAATTGGTTGCCTCCTGCACATCCCTGACCAGGGCCAGAGCCAGGGAGGAGCCTGCAACCAAGGAACTTGCCCTTGAGTAGAATTGAACCATGGACCCTTTGGTCCAGAGGCCTATACTCTATCCACAGAGCAAAACCAGCTAGGGCTGACATTTGAATTTTATCACTTACCTGCTGCCATCCTCTAATGAATCTCCACTTTATTCAGTGAAAAAAAAATCATAGTCCTTACAATGGTCTACAGAGCATTACATTATCTGCACACACACTTCTCCCCACCCCTGCACATTACCTCTGACCTTTCTAATCTCCACTCCTCTCCTTGGCTTTCAGTAGGTAACCATTAGTATCATGACAATTAAACAAACAAACAAAACAAAACTGCTTTCTGCCCTTTCCCATACACTCCCTAACTTCCCTATTCCATTTTAATGTTATAGCATTTAAGACATAAGTATAAAATTCAATTCTTTATTGACTACTTCTCTTTACTAATATTCATATATCACAAGGGAAGCACATTTTACCTTATTTTTAAACTAATATATATTCAGTTCTTGTACTTGATAAATATTTGTTGAGTGAATGAGTTGATAACTACGTTAAAGGGAACTGGGCATACAATGTGAATAGAGTAATTTATAAGATGCTTCTGAAAATGTTCAGTGAGGAACTGAAAAATAAAAACAAAAACAAACACACACACACACACACACACACACAGAGACACAGACTTTTTTTTCTCTCATTTTGCTCTAAATTACCACAAAGAGTAAGCAATACATTTGTGTTAAGATGTTTCCAGTTTGAGATGGTGGTGTAAGTTATTATCAACTTAAAATAGACTATTATAGATATAAATTGTTATATGCAAGCCTCAAGGTTGCTAAGCAAAAATCTGTAGTAAATACACATAAGATAAATAGAACAAAGTATAAGCATACCACTTCAGAAATACATAAAACTATAAGAAGAGCAACAGAAAAAAGAAAGGAACAAAGAGAGGAACTACAAATACATGCATAAAAATAGTTAACTAAATGGAAATAAGCATATAAATGGACGAATATTTCTATCAGAACCAATGGAGTAGCTAAACAGATTAATAGAACAAGACCCACGTGCATGCTGCCTGTAAGAGACTGACCTTAGAAAAGACTTAAACTGAAGGGATAGCAAAAGCAATTACATGCAGACAAACCAAAAGAAAGCTGGAGGAGCTATACTTATACCAGACAAAACATACTGAAAAGACTTGTTAAAAGAGAACAAGTAGGACAGTATCTGAAAAATAAGTAGTAGGAATTCTTCTAAACTCATTTTATGAGGCCAGTATTACCCTAATACCAAAACCAGACATGAATACCACAATGAAAGAAAATTACCGACCAGTATCACTGATGAACACAAAGATTATAGAACATGATCAAAGTGGTTTTATTTCAGGGAAGCAAGGATGGTTTATACACCAGTCAATGTAACACACTATATTAGCAAATAAAGGATGAAAATTACAGGATTATCTCAATAGATGCAGAAAATGTATGTGACAAGATTCAACATCCATTTATGTTAAAACCTCTCAGTCAAGTTGATATAGAGGGGTCATACCTCAACATAATAACGAACAGATATGATAAACCTCATACTCAATGGTGGTAAGCTGAAAGTTTTTTCTCTAAGATCATAAACAAGACAAGGACGTCCATTCTTGCCAATTTTATTAAACATAGTAAGAATTAGGCAGGAAAATGGAACAAAAGGCATCCAAATTGGAAGGGAAATAGTAAAACCATCACTATTTGCAGATGGTATATTAGTGAAAACCCTAAAGACTTCACACAAAAACTATCAGAACTAATAAACAAGTTCCTTAACATCGCAGGATACAAAATCAACACACAGACATCTCTTGCTTTTCTATATACTAATAATTAGCAATTAGGTATTTTATTCATTTTGGTGCAATTGTAAGTAGAATTGTTATCTTATTTTTTTCTAAGACTATATTTAATTAGAAAGTAAAAGCATACATTGAATGAATGGATTTGAAGAAGACACAAATAAATAGAAAGATATTCCATGCTCATGGATTAGAAAAATTATATTGCTAAGATATTCATAACACCCAAAGCAATCGAAAGATTCAGTGCTGTGTCTGTCAAAATTCCAATAGCATTTTTCATAGAAATATAACAATCTGAAAGTTTTTATGGAGCCATGAAAGATCCTGAATAGCCAAAGCAATCTTGACTAGGAGCAAAGATGGAGATTCATGACACTATATTACAAAACTATAGTAATCAAGCATTATATTTGTACACAATAAATATTTGAGGATATATGAAGAAATATATTGAACCAGAATAGTTTTCAATAGTGAACAAAAATAACTTGGCTATATAAATTGGCATACAGAAAAAAAAGTTAAAAACAAAGCTATTCAACAGGTTTTATCTTTTCTTAAATGGTTTAATAGTGATCAATCAGCTGCTACATATCTATGCATTTATTTAATTACTAGTAGCTCTGCGCATTAATCTGTGCACCAGTAGTTCATCAGTAGCTCACTGCTGCCCTCCAGTAGCTCTCCACCTGCTGCCCCATCCTCCTGAACTTCCCCCCACCCCTCCTCATAGCTTGCTGCCTTGTCCCCTCCTGTCGCTCTACACCTGCTGTCCTGCCCTCCTGCAGCTCCCTCCACCCTTCTGTCCCCCCTCAGAGCTTGCTGCCTTGCCCCCTCCTGTAGCTTTTTGCTGCCCACTTGTAGCTTGCTGCCCCGCCCTCCTGCTGATCTGTGATCCAGTCATTAAATGGTCGGTTGTTACACTTCATGGCGTAACACCATTTGCATATTACATATTTATTATATAGGATTATCAAATATTGTTTATAAACATCCTGAGTTTTTATGATCTAAACTAAAGGACATCAGGCTTCTTTTGGCTCAAGAGAGCAAGACTGCTACTTAGATTTTTTAAATCTTTTTTTAAACTTATAATTTTATAACTGATTTTATTTTTTTTAAATTTGAGGGGAGTAGACATGTGAAATGCACATAAATTTACAGATACATGTGTCTAAAACATTCATGTAAGCTCATTCACACACATACATAGTCTACATTTACATGAGCTGTTGTACACATGCATGTGTATACATATGCACATGTTCTATAGAAACACATACATTTGAGATGGGTTGGTAAGTTTTATGAGCTGGCCTATTAAAATTCACCACCACTCACAGTAGTATTTACATCAAGTTTATCCCATTGTCCTTTAAACTGACTTGCTAGTTGAAATTTAGCAAAAGGACTGTTCTAAGCTAAAGATCGTCTTCTTGGAATAATTCATTTTCTTCCGGACAATATCTTAGGCATAGCTTATTCCAAGAAGAACAGAAATCCAGTATTTAAGATATCCTGACTATCCAAAGTTTAGGCAAAATTGGTGTAGCATGAGTATTTATTAAGGCACTGAAAACATTCTATGATAATAATTTAGTCCTAACCTGTAGAATGTCCAACACCAAGAGTAAATGTGAAGGTAAACTATGGACTGAGGGTGATAATGATGTGTTAGTGTAGGTTCATCACTTATGACAAATGTACACTCCCAATGGGGGAGCCTAAGCTTATGTGGAGCAGGAGGCACATGGGAGATCGCTGAACCTTTTTCTCAATTTTGCTGTAAACCTAAAACTGCTCTATAAAAATAAAGTCTTTTTAAAATGAAAATTAAAAACTTGATAACCAGACATAAACTTTTAAGTCTGACATAAATTTCTAAAAACACAGGTTTTTATTTTTCTATCCTACAGATAATTGAGTTAAAGTGTTATTATGTGATATAGAACAGCAAAGGTAATATTTGAAAATATCATCTTGCTCTCAATTTGGTAACTTTAAAAAAACCGGTTTCATATTTCAAAAACTAGAGTAACCAGATCACTTCACTTTAACCAATACTACAGTTTAAACCGTTTTCTGTTGAGATGGTAGTTTTTTCCCCTTCAACTTTTATTGATCACTAGAGACCTGGTACACAAAATTCATGCACCAGAGAGGGGGGAAGTCCCTCTGCCCTGCCTGCACCCTCTCGCAATCTGGGACCTCTGGCTCCTAACCTCTGGCCTACCTGCCTGATCACCCCTCACCACTGTGTCTGCCTACCTGATCGCCCCTAACCACCTCTGCCTCAGCCCCCACCACCATTGCTTCATCCAGAATGATGTCCAGAAGGTCATTCGGCTATCTAATTAGCATATTATACTTTTATTATTATAGATAGGACTCAAATTCATCAAATCTCTTCTGAATGTTTTTATATCACCAAATCCTCAATTTTAGTAGTTCTCAATATTAAAGAAATTTTCTGATGCATGCCCTACTGCATTGTATTGAGATTCTTTAACCCTATTTAGAAATCTCTCTAGGATATTTCTTTTTTAAGCAGTACAGAATCTGATATTCAATGCTTTCTTTAATTTGCAACCTCTGAGATAGTCACAAAAACTGCTAATTAAAAGCAGTTGAAAATAGTCTGACTCACAGATGCAGCTGGATTGAGCTTAGGAGGAGAGCTGAGATCATCATTTGCTAACATAATTTACTTTTAATTAAGAAAGTGAAATTTTGTGCTTAATATGTTTTTCTCTTTAATTATTTGTTGTGCCAAGTTTTAAGCTTTTAAAATTAAATCTTGTGCAATTATATAAAAATTAGATGTTATTTAATGTTACTACATTCTTAGATTCTATAATCATTAATTGCCTTAATAAAAACAGTTTGAGGATATTCAAAGATCCAAATCATTATCTGTTATAGAAGTAGTAATAATGATAAAGTCCATATCAATGTTAAAGAAAATAAGTTCCAAATAGTAGAGTTATTCATTTACCACGTTTTTCCATCAAATGGAAAATGACAATATTTTAATTGAAAGATAAGGTCCTGGCCAGGTGGCTCAGTTGGTTGTAATGTCACACCTTACAGCAAAAAGGAAGCAGGTTTGAATCCTGGTCAGCGGACATGCCTAGGTTGCAGATTACATCCCTGGTTTGGGCACATACTTTAACCAATCAGCTGATGTTCATTCTCTCTCTCTCTCTCTCTTTCTATTCCTTCCTTCCTTCCTTCCTTCCTTCCTTCCTTCCTTCCTTCCTTCCTTCCTTCCTTCCTTCCTTCCTTCCTCCCTTCCTTCCTCTTCCTCTCTCTCTCTTTCTCTCTCTCTCTCTCTCTCTCTCTCTCTCTCTCTCTCTCTCTCTCTCCTCCCTCCCTCCCTCTCTCCCTCCCTCCCTCTCTCCCTCTCTCCCTCTCTCCCTCTCTCCCTCTCTCCCTCTCTCCCTCTCTCCCTCCCCTCTCTCTAAAATGAACAAAAAATATATACTCATGTAAGAATTTTAAAAATAAAGATAAAACTAAAAATCCTCTAAGCCTTCATAAGATTTTATTTTTGGCAACAATAATGCAATTTTAAGTTGTAGTTAAATCTGTACTGTGAACTAAAATACATATAACAATTATGAGAGGATCATTTGTCAATTAGCTAAATATGTATTTTTAAATATGGGCAAGGTTATATTTTATATATCATATGAATTCACATGGCAACTCACTCTAAGTCATAGCCCCTGATTTTTTCTCATTTTTTTTTTATGCAGCGTTTTAGCTCTCTTGTTTGTAGGAATGGCTACACTCCTGTGACATCTGTGGCTTGCGGTCCCTAATAAAGAGAGCATAAAAAACTCCATGGAAAAAAAAAAAAAAAAAACCTCAGTAGTGTATCTAGATTCACCTTGGGAGTCTATGCTGAAAATATTTCCAATAAAAAAGTTATTGGCAAGGCTGAGTGGTTACTCAAATAGATCAAATCCGAAGATCATATTACGTTGGTGACCTGCCCTTGCTGGTTTGGCTTAGTGGATGGACTGTAGGCCTGTGAACCAAAGGACCCTGGGTTCCATTCCGGTTAAGGTCAAAGGCACTTACCTTGGTTACAGGCTCCTCCCAGGCCTGGGTCCTGGTCAGAATCCTGACAGGCGGCAAGCAATTGATGTGTTTCTCTCACATCAATGGTTCTCTCTGTCTTCCCTCTCTCTTCCACTCTCCCTAAAAATCAATGGAAAAATATCCTCGGGTGAGGATTAACCAAAAAAAACAAACTAACAAACAAACACTAGTGGTAATTCCACTATATATAAGTTTGGTCCTAATTTTTTTTTAGTTATCACACAGACTGGATTTAAAACAAGGAAGCTGACTCATATTTATGAAAAGAATAACACACCAATGTCCCAACCTGTAACTTACCAAGTCACCATAGTAACTTGCTCTTTCAAAGATAAGTGTGCCTATCAAGAACATTTATTCCCTTTGAGTAAGTGACATGCTGAATTACCACAGTGCTTTATATTAGATGTGGAATTAGCAAAAGGAGGTATAAATATTATTGTTAAAGGTATGGACTCTGGGATATTTATGTCATGATTTAAATACAGTAGCTCAATTTTTATTAATGTTATATTTGAGAAATACATTTCAACAAAAAACAACCTTGAAGAAAACAATCCTTAATTAAAAAAAAAAAGTGTTTACTTGCTTTGCCAGATCTCTATAATGAATGAGATAGAGATTATGGCATTATTTCTTTTTCTTTTTCTTTTTTTATTTTATTGATTTTGTACAGAGAGGAAGGGAGAGAGATAGTTAGAAACATCGATGAGAGAGAGTCATCGATCAGCTGCCTCTTGCACACCTCCTACTGGGGATATGCCCGCAACCAAGGTACATGCCCTTGACCGGAATCGAACCCGGGACCCTTCAGTCCCCAAGCCCATGCTCTATCCATTGTGCCAAACCGGTTATGGCATTATTTCTTAAAGCTCCCTCTACTGTCCCCCCATCTCCCCATCTAGATCTCTACTAAGTGAAAGACTATTCATACCCTCAGAATTTTCAGATTCAAGGACATTAGCAGATCAAGATATCATTGTACTCCCTGGGCACAGTTTCTTGAGAAATAGTTGCTATCATGCTTTCACGGCTTTTTATCATTATTTTGATGCTATTGCTGTTGCTGCTATTTCTGTTGCTGATAATGATGATGCTACTAATGAAGAAAATACCAAAAACTCACCACCTTGACTCTTTTTTTAAAAATCTGTTTACATGTTTCCCTTCCATTTTTTTTAAATGTAGTTGTATATACACATACCATACAGAAACAGAAACACATATACACACATCCTGCACATTTGTGACTAAAGAGAGTTATGTTTTTGGGATTTTATTTTTCAATTTCACTTCAAAACCTGCAGGGCCAGAAGACTAAAAATTGCCTATTTTCATCATTTTCTTTTCTTTCTTTTTTTTTAAACAATTTTTTTTTATTCTTTTTTTTTTTTTTTTTTTTTGATTTTTTACAGAGAGGAAGAGAGGGATAGAGAGCTAGAAACATCGACCAGCTGCCTCTTGCATACCCCCTACAGGGGATGTGTCCGCAACCAAGGTACATGTCCTTGACCAGAATCGAACCTGGGACCTTTCAGTCCGCAGACTGACGCTCTATCCACTAAGCCAAACCAGTTTCGGCCTTTTCATCATTTTCAGATGCAGTTCCAGAATTCAAATCTTAACTCTCTCTAAATCTAGGGTTCTCTACCACCATAATTGCATGTATCCACAGTATCCACCAAAATTTTTATTCTATTGATTTTTATTCTATTTTATCTTCTCAGCTTCCTGACCCTGCAGTCAGTTAACTTATGAAAACCCTAACTACGGTGTCACCCTTCGCTGAACTCTGAGTAGTTATAAGCTATGAATACTCTGCATTATTGATATTTCTGTTCTGAATTTATATCTGATCTATATTTTGTTAGTTTCCCTGTGTACCTGTCTTTTTAATTCTAAGAGCATTTAAACTATAATTAGAGAGTAGCTGTGTGCTTACCTATTTCTGAATCTTCCTCATAATTCTTACTTATGTGACTGTATCAGTCAGGGTCCAATGAGGAGAGAGAAAAAGCAATAGTAATTCAAACAGGGAAAGTTTTATATATATATATATATATATATATATATATATATATATAATATATTATATATATTATGTATTATATAATATATATTATTATATATATATTATGGTGGAACAAAGCTAGGTTTATATTTATGAGTACACAAAACAGAGTTCATTCTTTATGGATTATTGTATTTCCATAAGAATAAATGTGAACCTACTTTTGCCCCGCCCTATATGTATCTATAATAATAAAAGTATAATATGCAAATCGACTGAATATCCAAACAGCAGAACACCAGTCTGGAAGGCCACACTATGATATGCACTGGTGCCAGGCCAGCCAAGGTGGGTGTGATGCAATTGGTCGGAGAGGCCCACCATTGTCCCATGATCGATTGCACCACAGAGCAAGGCCCAGGTCAATGCTGGGTGCTGCTCTGGCAGATTGGTGTGGACTCCCTCTGTGGGGTGATCAATTGTGGGGCTCTTGGACTGCGAGAGGGCACAGGCCAGGCTGAGGGACTGCTTGCCAGTGCACAAACTTTGTGTATAGGGCCTGTAGAGTGAGTGAGTGTGTGTGTGTGTGTGTGTGTGTGTGTGAGAGAGAGAGAGAGAGAGAGAGAGAGAGAGAGAGAGAGAGAGAGAGAGAGAGAGAGAGAGAGAGAGAGAGAGAGAGAGAGAGAGAGAGAGAGAGAGAGAGGAGAGAGAGAGAGATTTTAGTCGTTTTTCTTTAACATTGTCTATTCTACATCCCAAACTTCTGAGTTTTACCTTAGGAGGGACATGCTTTTTCCAAATAGAGTAAAACATCCCACTTCTGTGTGGTCAAAGCTGAGTCAAGAGAAGTTTCAGCTTCCAGAAAAGGGAAAGAAATAATCCAAGATAGTAATTTCTTCAAAAAAAAAAAAGACCCAAATATAAACCACATATAAATAACTATGATTAAATTATAATAAAATAGAAAGAAGAAAAAAAGATGAGTGATTGAGCCACACTCTGTACTCAGCCTCTATAATCTTAAATGCATGAGTTAAAAACAATTTCTATAACTTTAAAATGCCAAATCAATTGAATTACATTAACAGACAGCTTCAAAATTAGAGAAAACTATGGCCTTAATAAATTATAACCAAATGACTGATACAATTTATTTAAAAGATGACATCTAATTCACATCTTATACAAAATTAATTCTATGTAAATTATAAATGAAAATGAAGGGTCAAACAATAAATTTTCTGTAACATTACAGAGTAATATTTAAATTGGTTAATATTTCATTAACAGAACACACTAGTTATTTACTATGAAAGAAAAGACTGAAAAATTAGACCTTATTGAAATCAAGAACTTCTATTCATCAAAACACAATTTTGCAAAAGTAAGTGGTAATCTACAAACTAGTACGAGAGAATTGTAATACCAATAACCAACTAAAGATCAGCCCAATTCAGTAATAGATAGATGACTAAATTTAAAATAAAAATGAACAAATGAAGTGGACAGGCACTTTTGGAAGATGTTATCCAAAAGTAAGCTCCTAAAAATATGCTCAACATTCTTAGTTATTAGGAAATACAAATAAGTGATAATAAAATGTCATTACAAAGGTGTTAGAATGGGCCTAATTAAATTTAAAAATGCAACACTAAATTAGTAGGGACAGAGAATAACAAGAGCTCTCACACATGTCTAATGAAAGTGTTAATTGTTATAAACACTTTGAGACTATTTAGCAGTATCTACTAAAGCTGGACATATTCTTAATTACTAATTGAATTCCTAGATATATACCAGGAATTTATATACACTCAACAGAATTCTGTATCTATGTCACCGAAGATAAATACAAGACCTGTTAAGTATGATCAGAGCATCCTAAAACTAGAAATGGCCAACATGATCACAACAGTAAATTATATAAAGTAGGATGAAAAGTGAATTCAGAATGTTTACAATGGGATATTATAAGAAAAACCACAACTATGTAAATCAGAGATGAATCTCAGACATAATGGTTAAAAAAAATCTATAAATAAATATGCACACTGATATTGTTTGAAAACAAGGATTTTTATGGCAATAGATGCCAGAAAAAGTGGTGACATTCCAGAAGGATTAATAACTAAGTAGAGGCATAAGGGCATATTCTGTAGGCTAGTATTACTATATGTGATAGTTACAGAGAATAGTCACTTTTAAAAATCCAGTGATCTATATGGTTATAATTTAAACATTTTAATTCATGGGATTTATATTTCAATATTAAAACCAAGGATAAAAATTGCTTAATATATTTACATCTTGTCTCATTTCTTAAGAAGCAATTGAACTTAAATATCAAAATGAATGTATAAATTTCTGTGATTTTGCAATAAATTTGAGTTAATTAAACTCTGTATATTTGGCTACATTTTTAATAAATTGCAAATCACTCTATTCCCAGATGACTTAATTTTTTTTCCTCAGTGCATTTTAAAATCCTGTATATGTACAGTTTTAAATATACCAATATGAGTGTTTGATTTTTCCTATGAAAATCCATTTGCTGAGGGTTGCATTGAAAAATATAGAAAGGGTTTATGTAGAAAAATTTAGCTTACTGCTTTCACATCTAGTATTATATACTACTAGGAAATGTGTGTGAGTTCATAAGTGGGTTCTCTATTCATTCCCTGTTAAAGATTTATAGAATAAAGTTGTAATGAAGTTTGAAAATCACTGATTTCAGTGGTCAAGTTATAAGCAGTCTGAGAGACATTGGGAGATAAAATGTCACATTAGAAAAAAAACAGGAAAAATTATATATGTTTCCACTTTCTCTACTGGCTCCTACCTGGAAATGTAAATAAAGGGATGATAGTCTCTATTGATAATTATGTACAGATCCACATGCTTTATTACCTGGGTGGGGCTAACCATTCCTTTCTTTTATTTTTATATAACAAGTATTTCTTACTGTGTAAAATGTGCCTGCTCCTTAAGATGACAGAAAAGTATTAAATGCCCTCCTCCTAATTATAAATCCATACTACCTACTTAAAGTTTCTTGTCAAGTAAAATTGGAGGGACAAATGTCCTCCAACATACTGTCTGGAGTCTAATTCCACACATAGTAGCATAGTCCAGGCTTCAGATTTTGTGCTTTAATATGTGAACACATTTTTAGCTAGTGTTATTACTTCTATCAATCAATTAAATGTATGCAGTGCTAATTTTTCATCAAAATGCATTGGTTTATATTATTTTACAGGATCTTCTTTTAAAGCAGGTGTAAGAATTAAACATTCAATAAAAATAAAAGGAGATTGGATTTTTTTTTTTTTGAACAGAGCATGATCTATACTAATAAAAGGATAATATGCTAATTAGACCAGACATCTTCTGGACAAAGCCACAGTGGCAGGGGCCAAGGCAGAGGCGGTTAGGGGTGATCCAGCTGGCAGGAGGGAGCAGTTAGGCGGTGATCAGGCTTGCAGGAGTGCAGTTAGAGGGCAATCAGTGCAGTTAGGGGATGATTAGGGGTGATCAGACTAGAAGGAAGAGGCAGTTAGGGAGAGATCAGGTTAGCAGGCAAAGGGAGTTAGGGGTGATGAGGTAGGCAGGCAGAGGCTGTTAGGGGTGGTCAGACAGGCAGGTAAGCAAATGGTTAGGAGCCAGTGGTCCTGGATTGTGAGAGTATGTCCGGGATTGGAGAGGGTGCAGGCCGAGCTGAGGGTCACCCCCGCCCCCACACCCCATGCATGAATTTTGTGCACTAGGCTTCTAGTGTTATAAGTATACCTTTAAATGATGTGCTTTTTCTTATCTATAATCTTACATAATGCTGTAACAACCAAAGACCAGTCATCAGGAGGGACTTGACACTGTGTCCTGTGGTGTGCTGGGTATGGGTCTCACACAATTTCATGTGCTGGTCCCCTAGTTTAGAATAAAGTCACACTTAACCTTTTAGTTGCCTCTAAGTTTGACTAATATTTTCCAGGAATTACAAGTATTTTCAAATACAACTGGTTAATTCTTGTAAGTCTTTACAATTCATTGTGTGCTTTCCATATATTAACTCTTATACAGAATTAGCTATAGTCCAGTTGTCTGGTGTATTATAGAAAGTCAGGGTATCAGGTCTACTGTTACACCAGGACCATTTTCCAAGGGCCATTTGGATATTTATAACATTATCCATGGGCCATACTGAATTATCAACTTGAAAATCAGCCTGCTATTTTGGTCAAGCATTTAATTAACTCACCCCAAAAGCCTTAGCAGGGCCAGACCAAATGATTTTATGAGCCTTATTTATATCTGGCCTGTGGACTGGAAGTCCCCCACCCCTACATGATACCACTGGTGACTAAAATTGTTAGTAAGAAACCTACCAGGTGGCAAAGTTTGCAGCACCACTTTTTTAGCTTTGATATCATACAGGTATCAGTGCCACTTACAGATTTTCCAACAGTTGCACTGTTGGAGTTCCAACAGTGTTTATTTCACATGTAACTTTTCTCACTCCTTAATGGAAGAGAAACATGGTGTTGGAAGAGACACATATGTCAAAGGAGGGATTTCTTCAGATAGGAAACCATATATTCCTCCAACACTGGAAAATTTCCCATCCCTGGAACGCTAAACTTAAAGGAATCCAAAGTTATAATTTTGTTTTTGCTTACCCTCTGTCCTCAAACAGAATATTATGCAATTTAGACCATTTAAATTCAAATGGTAGCTCTTCAGAACAATTTATAATTTATCCACTATATTAGTTTGTGCTACCATCAACATATTGATCATTCTAAAAATAAATTAAAAAAAAATATTGGAAATATCTTGATTTCAGTTACACACATAAGGAGCTAGGAAGCTGGCACTCCATCCTAACAGGTTGACTGAAAGACTGATGCATCAGCAATTTTTCTTGACTCCAGAAGAGAGGAGAGGACACAAGGCAAAATGCTGCCCCCAATGTGAAAAAGAGACAGGAACAGAGGGAGTTTGAATTCTTGAGCAGAGATTTAAGAGAGAAACTGTGAATAAATTGCAACTGTAATTGATGAACTGCAGAAGGCTCAGTGGATAACTCTCTGGTAGAAAAACTCCATAATCAGTCAAAGAGGGGCTCCCCACAATATTGTGAGGTTTACCTCCAGGAGTGTGGCCATTTTCCCGGCTGCAATGCTGCTCCTGTAGCTCCCTCTACCCTCAGCCTTCCCCCTCATAGCAGGCATACCTCCCAGACACTCAGTGCCTACATATGCAAAGTAACCCACCAGCTTTGTTGGGTTAATTTGCATACCCATTCCTGATTGGCTGGTGGGTGTTGTGAAGGCATGGTCGATTTGCATATTTCTCTTTTATTAGTGTAGATACATTTTATGAACTAACATGCCTGATTATACATTCTTAGTATTTATTTTAGCAATCAAGTTGCCCTATTTTAATTTTTTTATATGTCAAATTGACATAAAATCTAAATGTGTTACTATCAGTTCATCAATTTGTTATCATTCCTACAGGACTTCAGAAAGATAGACTTCAAAGCCATTTTATTCTTTTTCAG
Source organism: Pipistrellus hanaki (assembly GCF_964339955.1). NCBI lineage: Eukaryota > Metazoa > Chordata > Mammalia > Chiroptera > Vespertilionidae > Pipistrellus > Pipistrellus hanaki. Next base: position 191,415,384 of record NC_140503.1, read on the forward strand.
AATATCAAGGGAAATTCTAATTTTATTGCATCAAAATTGACTAACTACTATTTTAACATTAGAGACACATTATTTGACTATCAGTGAATTTGACATATCAATACAGCTTCATAAAATATTTTTAAGTTTTGAAGTTATAACAAATGTTTAAAATGTATATTTTTTGTCTAATGGATTTACATAATGAGAAAATCATATAACTGTTATTGTCATTTGATATGAATATAATAAATAATAATCCTATTAATTTAAATATCATCTATGTGAATAATGGATTTGCTTTGGATTTGTTTCTGAATTTATTATGGAAATCTTAAATTTCTGAGAAAAGTTTTATTATAGAAATATTTAACAGCTCTTATTAAGGTTAATCAAAGTGAGTTTAGATAATCTGGGGGAAAAACCTAGTTAATTTTTCTCTCCTAGAAAAGTCACCAAATTCATTTATGAGTAATAATATCAAAAGTTATTATAAAGTGATATTTGACCCTAAAAAACATTAGGATGAAACATATTTTTTACTTATGAAGTTGCTTGTGGCGGTTAGGGCAAAACTGTTAAAATTTCTACATGTACAGTCTATTTTAACAGTTACGAGAAAAAGTTAAAAATGCATCTTGTTAAACTACTGCTGTCCAAGAAGTTATATTTCAGGGTATTTATAATTATATAGTTTCACAAATTCTGAAGTCTTTACATCTTAATTTTTTATTTCATAGTTTAAAGTTCAACTCATTACTTTGACTGCCATTTCTAAATTTATTTTTAAATTCACAACATTTCTTTGGGGAATACTCTTGCCTTTATCAATATGAAAATTTTCTATCTGTCTTAATAAGAATTGCAAGGAGTTCTATCAAGGGAGTTCTATCCCCATATCTCCACCAAAGGAATTATTCATCCATTTGACTGTAATAACATTCAACTTCAGCTACTGCCTTATATACACATTGACAAGCATATTCATCTATTGAATAGTTTTAACATATTTCTGTCAGTTATTTATACAGAGAAGAACATCTTTTAAATATAGAGTAATGTCTCACTTTCAACTCTAATCAAATGAAATCCAATTTGTAAATATAAGCTACAGTCCTCCTTGATCTAGAGATTACTCCCTATAATTCCAATTGCATAAATAATTTAGTTTAAAATAGAAGATAAAAGAATGGCAAAATATAATATTTTAGAGTAAGATTTCACAGTTGTTTATCATTTGTCAAATTTAACAGGAGACTTTTACAAGTCTATTGATATATCAAATTAATGTGTTTAACTCCTGGAAAATAGTATTAGCATACAATTCATAATGTTAGCCAAGCCATACATTAAAGAATTGTTGTTTTTTTATTATTATTATTCTAGAAAGATAATATGGAGTGTTCCATACCAAAATTCACCGACACTGTGACTAATAACACCAAGACCAATCTGTTGCTAGGCAGTTGTTGAAAGTTAGGGGCTGTTTTTCTTTTTTGCTGATATAAAGAGTAAATAAATTAATATTTCTAAAGAATTCATAATAATGTCTGCTATATAACAGGTATTATATACATTTTTATTTTTGGTTAAGTAAAAATTAGTTCATGTATTAAATTTACTTATGTTATCTTCATATTTTCCTGTTTGTTTTGAGAACATAAATATAAATACAAAACTGTGTCCAGAAATGTCTACAAAACTTATTTTTAAAGTCATCAGAAGGAATGGAATGTGGAAGTAAACAGTAAATTGCCATTTATTGTTCTGATATACCTACATTTAACTGCTGTGAAAAGAGTAAAACTGAGACAATTAATAAACAAACAATTCAAGTTATCAAAAGTGACACTGAGGGAGTGTGATTATAGTGTGTTATTTTATCTATATTTTATCTATGGTGATCAGGAAAAAAAATATCTGATTAGCTGAAAATTGCATGGATATTTTTATTTTTTAAACTGATGACTCCTATAAATTTCGAAGTAAATAATTTTCCAGCTTTAGAATAGGAAACAGTAAGCATAAATACACTGTGTTTGGAGAATTTTTGATGTGTTTGAACACAGCAAATAATCCAGTGTGGCTGAAATAGAATAGGGAGAAGGAAAAGTGAGTGGCAAAGATAGCTAGTAAGTGTCAGGAAAAGTTTATTAAATTGAATATATAATTTAATATATCACTCTTAGAAACTGCCTATCTCTAAAACAGTAATTTTTCAAGAACAAATCAATTTCTCTATGCTAAAATTAATTTTCAGAGATATTATATAACATTGTAAAGTTGCATAGTAGAATATTAAGTTTCAGAATTTTTGCAAAAATGAATAACCAGTGTTTAACTTTCTTAATTTATATTGTTGAAAAAGAGAAAAAAGTCTACAAATAGGAATTATTTAACAAAACTGTTTATTTTTTATATGAAACTAAAGTAATGTTTTTGAAAGATCAGAATTCTATGACCATATCTGGATTAAGTATGCTACATATTAAAAAATAAGTCAAAGGTTCTATCAGTGTTTAATCTATAATAATAAAAGCTTAATATGCTAATTAGACTGAACAGCCAAACAACCTTCTGTACATCATTCCGGAGGTCCTTCTGGATGAAGCTGCCATGGCAGGGGCCAAGGCAGAGGCAGGTAGGGGTGATCAGGAAGGCAAGTGAGCAATTAGGGGTGATCAGGCAGGTAGGCAGAGTGGTGTGATCATACAGGCAGGCGAGCAGTTAGGGACGATTAGGAAGGCAGGAAAGCAGTTAGGGGCAATCAGGCAGGCAGGCAGAGTGGTTATGGGCAGTCAGGCATGCAGGCAAGTGGTTAGGGACAGTCAGGCAGGCAGGTGAGTGGTTAGAATGATCAGGCAGGCAGGAAGGCAAGTGGTTAGGAGCAGCAGTCCCAGATTGCAAGAGGGATATCCAATTGCTGGTTTAGGGACCCAGGCCTGCAGGGGAGGGCAGTTGGGGGCAACCAGGCCTGCAGAGGAGGGCAGTTAGGGGTGACCAGGCCTGCAGGGGAGGGCAGTTGAGAGTGACCAGACTTCCAGAGGAGGGCACTTGGGGAAGACAAGGCCTGCAGGAAAGGGAAGCTGGGAGGGATAAGGCCTGAGGGGAGGGCAGTCGGGGACAGCAGGTAGGGGCAATTCGACTGGCAGGGAAGCAGTTAGGGGTCGATCAGACTGGTAGGAGAGTGGCAGGCAGGCAGGCAGACTGGCAGGCAGAAGTGGTTAGGGGCAATCAGGCAGGCAGGCAGGTGAGCTGTTGGGAGCCAGCAGTCCTGGATTGTGAGAGGGATGCCCCAGATGGGAGAGAGTGGATTCTGGGCTGAGGGACACCCTCCCATGCACAAATTTCATGCATCGGGTCTCTGGTATTAAATATAACTCCCAGAGTTGAAAAGTAATTTCTATATGAATATTACTACATAAAACAAAGAATGGTAATTGACATTTTGATGAAGAAAAGCTCTCAGATGTCAGTTTCCAAATAACAATATGCTAATTTTAATGATTCTTAAATTATTTTTAAAGTGTAATAATTACTTATTAATACACAGATAATAATTTAATAAAACAGACCAAATAAAAAATTGTATTTTTACCTACAAACATCAACAGAAAACAAAGCAATTATATCTCTGAATATGATACCAGACCTTATTTTTTAGTTGCTTGGACCCAAAGGCATAAAAACTTGACACTATAAGACTAAAAGATATTTTAAACACATAGCTTTGACTAATTTGTTGGATGAACTTCCAGTGATAGGATAAGGCTAGCAATTAGTATTTATTCTAAAACAACAGATCTATGTTAGGTCCTAATAACCCCAAGCATTATCAGTTTGACAGTTTACTATTTACATTTATGGATCACTCTGGACAGGTTACCCTTTTAATCCTGTAGTTATCTCTGCTCATAGACAGGTATAAATCCTCATGTATTAACACATTTTCTAAGGTGCAAACTTCCTGACTTTATGTTCAAATTAACTTCCATATACTTCTTTAAAACTATTGTCTTCATTGATCCAACATTAAAACCCTACCCTGCTCAAAACTGGATGTCATCTAGCATCATCATTTAAGAGTAGAAGAGCCCTGCCAGTGTGGCTCAGGAGTTGAACATCCATCTATGAACTGGTAGGTCATGGTTCAAATCCTGGCCAGGGCACATGCCTTGATTGTGGGCTCAATCCCTTATAGGGGTCAAGCATAGGCAGTTAACCAATGATTCTCTCTCATCATTGATGTTTCTATCTCTCTCTCCTTCTTTTGTCCTCTCTGGAATAAATAAAAATATGTTTATAAATTCTTTAGAATTGTTTAGAGTAGATGAGAATATATGTCTCTATCACTGCAAAATTGTTTCAGATTTATTGTATTACCTAATTATCTTCATATTGATAAACTCAAGTATAACAACTCTATTACTCTGTTCATAGAATAAGATAGAACATTTTGCTCAGTTCTGATCTTGTGATATTAATACCTTTAATATGTTTTAGAAATTTATGTATTTAATATGCTTTAGAAATTCTTCCATAAGAGATTTAGCTTCTTGTAAGTATGGGGTTTCCCTTACAATTTCCAAATAAAAAGACCATCACATCTGCTATCCCAGTATAGTGATGTCTGGGTGGGAAGGGGTTGCAAAATGAATTGACTTGTGCATTTTCAATATAGACACTCTAAATCTAAAAACTTCATTTCCCAAACATGTCTGCAACCAAAATTCAAGATGTGTGAAAGAAGGCACACCCATGGAACTAGAAAGCAGAAAATAAGAAAACTTAAAATAAATTGATTTATCTTACTAGCATGTTTGGAGATTTGAGTTTTATCTGGGCAAAGTCAAGCCAACATTACAGTGGCTGGTTCCTATTTATGTATTTATTCCCTACTTCAAAACCATTTCCCAGTGCTCACTAATTTCTAGATGTTTTTAACATTCACTCATTTATTTCTCATAAAAACTTTGCAGGACAGGTAGTATTACTATTTTCTTTTTATAGATTGAGAGAACTGAAGCACAGCTGATTTTCTAATGAGGCCAAGATCACAGGGTTAACGAGTGGTGAAGGCAAGATCTGAATTTAGCTAGGCCTCTTCAAGTCCATGCCTGCAACCACTACGCTACATGACCTTTTCAGCTAACTTTCCTAGCATTCCTAGAATCTCAGATGCACTAACAGGATTTCTAGAATAATGTTCAGAAAGAACTTTTAGAAGAGTATTATAGTGTATTTGGTTGTTTATTTAGGCTGCTATTGCACCTAGCTATGTGATATCTAAATAGTGGCTTTTTGGGAGATTCTAAGAACTATATCATATCGCCCTTTCTTCACATACTAGAATGTATATTTTGCCTAAATCTAAGTATTGTAAGCAATACAGTGATTGGTCATAAAGTACTTGCAAAAAGAAAGAAAGGAAAAGAAACTCTCAAGGAAATCTTCAATCAGTGACTTCACAAGGTTGAGAGTAAGTCAGTGGGAAGCGAATTAACCCCAAAAGATAAGGCACTACTAATCCATAACACACAGTGGCAAAATATTTACTTAAATTATTGCCTATGCTTGCCTGGAATACATTGCCCACTGAGAGCAAGGTTTTAACAGATTTAGTGATATCATAATCAATGATCATGACAGGCTTACACCGGCAGTAGTATTGAGGGATGGAGGGCTGACAGCTTCTGACTACACTCAGGATTTGCATTTTCATTTCAAAGGCTGGGGGGAAATGCAGGGTTTTCTTTTTCAATAAAGCAATCCCTTATCTTTTTAGCTGCAAGGTGTACATAGATATAACTTTAAAAATAAAATCTGAACTTTCTTTTTTTTTATAGAAATTTAAAAAATATATATTTTATTGATTTTTTACAGAGAGGAAGGGACAGAGATAGAGAGCTAGAAACGTCGATGAGAGAGAAACATCGACCAGCTGCCTCTTGCACACCCCCTACTGGGGATGTGCCCGCAACCAAGGTACCTGAATCAAACCCCGGACCTTTTAGTCCACAGACCAACGCTCTACCACTGAGCCAAACCGGTTTTGGCTGAACTTTCAGTTTGGTTAATTATGGCATTGTATTAGTTTCTTAGAACTGCTGTAACAAAGTCCTAAAAAGTAGGCAGCTTAAAGAAAATGAAATCCATTGTCTCTCTATATTGGAATCTAGAAGTCCAAAGTTTAGGTGTTAGCAGAATCATGCTCTCTGGCATCTCTGGAGCAGAATCCTTAATCTCCTCGTCTAGTTTTTAATACTTGATAGCAAACCTTGGTGTTGCTTAGCTTGTGGATACATGACTCTAGTCTCATGACTGTCTTCTATGTGTCTTCACAATATGTTTCCTCTGTGCAGGGCTCTGTCCAAATTTTCCCTTTTTACAAGGACACTGGCCACATTAAATTATGGCCACTCTAAGAACTTCATTTTTAATTTTATTATCTCTATAAAAAGCCTATTTCAAACTAAGATCACTTTCTGAAGTTCTAGGAGTTAGGACTTCAGCACATATATTTTTGAGGAACACAATTAAATCCATAACAAGCGTAAATTGAACACACAGTCTTTTGGAATGTTTTGCCAAAGTTAGGCCTTATATAAGACAATGTATGATGGTAAAATTTGGAAAGAGATCATTTGACAGGATTCTAAGGAAACAAATAAAAATCCCTAAATCCCTTCAAAACTGCCAAAATATAAAAATGCCGTGTATTTTTAAAATAAATATAATGAATCTATATGGTGAGTAATCTTGATGAGAATGCACATTTTTTATTCTTCTCTTTTATCCTCCTGTATTGCCAACAAACCTGCAATAAATATACTCAGGATGTTCCAAGGAAGAAATTACAAAGCCAAAAGGAGGAGAGATCAACCAAAGGACTTGCATGCATGCATATAAGCCTAACCAATGGACATATACACCAGGAGGGTAAGGGCATGAGTGAGGAGAATAGAGGGATAATGGGGGGATAAGGACACATATGTAATATCTCAATCAATAAATAAAAATTAAAACTTTAATAAAATCTAGAAATTTAATTTACTTTAAAATAAATAAATGAATAAATAAGTAAGTAAATAAATAAGTAAATAAACAAAATAGTTTACAGACCAACACAATTGCAAAAGTTAGCTCATACATTGGGGCCAGGTACCTGAGAGCTATGTGTGGAGATCTGAAAGTTTCTAGATTGAGAAAGAAAGAATTATATATTAGGCCAAATCTACTAATGTGGTGCACCTGCCAGAGATCCCAGACTCAAGCTTGAGAAATTAAAAGTTTTTTTTTTAACTCTGGGTTTATTTTGTTGACTTTATCTAGAACTCATTGGTGGCTCATTATACAAGAAGTTAATATTTCAGAAATTCCATGATAGATGTACAGGAAGGTATCCAAACAGGGAATTGGAAGGTTGGGGTTGATAGATAATATATGGTACAAAATTTACCCGCTAATTATATTCCTGAGAGAACCCAAAGAACAATGTTTTGCAAAGCATTGAGAAATCCGTTGAATAGAACACCATTCTTGAAGTTCCTTGAAACTGCTGTATTTGCATTTGCTTTAAAGGAAATGCTGCCACAGAAACAGAGTTGATTGATGGATTCCTACAGTGGCGGAAAAAATGCAGCAACACAAACTTGCCGAAGCAGTGCTGTGCTGGTTGCTCTAACAGTCAGCATAGGTGTCTTGTTAATCACATGTCAACTTCAGGAATTCTGGTGCTGGCCAACTGATGGTGTGATGCTTAGGACTCATAAGATCTTTGATTTACTTAACTGGAGGGTGAATAGAGAGCCTTCTAATTCTGAAGATGAATTCAAATTCCTTAGATATGTTTGAAAGAAACTAATACTGGATTCTATTCTGGAAGGATGAGGAGAAAAGTCCACAAGTAGATCTTCTTGCTAGTCTCCCCGACGTGGGAGGAGCTGGTCCCTGGGGAGAGCACCACATTGGGGGATTTTGAGAAATGTTCTCCAGTGCTGATCTCTGGGAACAAAGACTTCTACAGTTGTCCATCAGCCAGAAGAAGGGGCTTCTTTGGCTCAGTTAATACATTATTCACAAAGAGCTCCATAGTCCTGAGAAACTATTCTGTGGTAATTTCCTCAGTTCTAAAGTTTATCATGTTTATTAGATATTTTTATTATTAAATAATTATAGAGTCACAGGAAGTTGCAAAGATAGTACGGAGAGGGGCTCAGTACCCATTTACTCAGTTTCTCTCAATGGCTGCATCTTACACACGTAGAGTGTAATATCAAAACCAGGGATCTGACATTGGCACAATGTGTGCATATAGTTCAATGACATTCAATTACACATACTCAGGTGCAATCAAAAGTGGGGAAAAGGGGTAACGCCAGGAGTACTTTCAACTTGGAAAAAGGACATAGTATGATTCTATCAAAACTATAAAAAAATAAACTCCCTTATGCTACCTCTGTACAGTCAGATCCATTTCCTATTGCTCACCCCATCCCTAACCTTTGATGACCATGAATGTTTACCATCTCTATGATCTGCAATTTTGTCATTTTGAGAAATTTATATAAATTGAATTGAAAGAATTGGCCCATAAAAAGGTCCAGGATAGCCAAAACCGGTTTGGCTCAGTGGATAGAGAGTCAGCCTGTGGACTGAAAGGTCCCCAGTTGGATTCCTGTCAAGGGCATATACCTTGGTTGCTGGCACATCCCCAGTAGGGGGTGTGAAAGAGGCAGCTGATCAATGACTCTCATTGATGTTTCTAACTCTCTATCCCTCTCTCTTCCTTTCTGTAAAAAATCAATAAAATAAAAAAAAAGGTCCAGGATATTTTGTTGAGTGAAATATCCAGGTACAAAACAATGCATATAGAGAAAATTCTTGACGAGCCCTAGCTGGTTTGGCTCAGTGGGTGGAGCATCAGCCTGTGGACTGAAAGGACCCATATGCCTGGGTTGTGGGCTTGACCTCCAGTAGGGGGCCTGCAGGAGGCAGCCAATCAATGATTCTGTCTCATCATTGATGTTTCTATCTCTCTTTCCCTCCCCCTTCCTCTCTGAAATATATATATATATATATATATATATATATATATATATATATATATATATACACACACACACACATTATAAAAGAACATTCTTGAGTTCTTGAAGAGTAGTCCCTTCCTTGCCCCTGTTGGGGACTGAAATAAAAGGGGGGAGGGGAGAATGGAAGAACTTTCCTGTACTTTTTCCTTGCCCCTCTTATCTCTCTCTCTCTCTCTCTCTCTCTCTCTCTCTCTCTCTCTCTCTCTCAATGCATCCACGTTAGGACTTGGTTCAGACCTACTGTGTCCTCCACTGACCTGTTACTTCACCATCCACAGAATGCGGCTGCTCCCTCCCACTTCTGCTCCCCAGTCAGAAACCCCACACGTGTCCTCCACTTGCCTCAGCTTCCCATTCTCCAAATCTCAGCACCCACCCCTCATTTCCCTTGGGGTTTTTCTGTTTTCTCACTTCCCTCAGGCCCGTTCAATGCAGGGTGCCGCTGACCTCATCCACTGGTGTCCCCTTGAGCCTAGTGCTACTGGAGCTGCTAGTGGTGCAGTAGCTCTCCGTGGTTCACGTAGTGCTCATAGTGTGTAGTGTGCAGTGCATGCATGGTGCTTGCTGTGCACATGCTGTGGGAAAGGGCAGCTAGCCCTTGTCCAAGGAATCTAATTCACTGAGAATGATCTCAGTCTGCCAGTGTTTCACCTCAGATCCCTGGGGCTAACAGAGTCAGGGAATAATGCACCCAGGTCAGAAAGATAGAGGGGGGCCAGCCTTCAGCCTGTGTGTCTGAGATGAGGCGGAAAGTATCTCCATCTGAGTCAAGATCTGCTGCTTAAAGAATGGAGTGGGACGTGGCAGCATCAGCACCGCCTGGGCACCTGGTAAATATGCAGAGACCCTGCAGCAAACTTGCTAAGTGAGGACCTGCAGATGTGTTTGCATGGTGCTACAGTGTGAGAAGCAACCACTAGCAGCTTTCCTGGTTCAGATGCACATTGAAGTTTGAGAAGTGCTGGTTTGAGTGAGTTGCAAATCTTTTTAAGAAGTCAGAACACCAACAATTAGCATTATAATAGGGCTGAGGTCAGATTCTTACTGAGTGTTTCAGGGCTACAAGCAGATGCACAAAGCAAAGGAGGGGTCTCTGAGCTGAGCTCAGGAATAAGAAAACTTGGCCATCTGTTTGGGTACTTGCAAACAAGAAGCAGTGCAAAAGCCCCGAGGCTGGAATGTGCTCAGCATTTGTGAGAAGCAATGAAAAGGCCAGTGTGTCTGAGGAAGAATGAGTGAGACTGTTCTTCCTAAAGTACACATTTACTTTGGGTATGTAAATGCTTGCAGAACTACCATCTGTTGCTTTCTCACTATTACTGTGTTCCACAGAATATCGCTTCTGACCAAATGAGCTTACTTCACAACACACAAAGTGTCTCAATGGTCCAAGTCTCATAGGATTCACTGTTCTTGCCATTTTTCTTACCATCCAGTAGTGCCTGGCTTAAGAAAAAATGGTAGAATGGCTTTTTGATGACTCAGTTATAGCACCAAGTATTATAGATGGCAGTATCTTTCAGGGCTGGGGCAATGTCCGCCTAACTCTCTATAATAATACAAGTGTAATATGCTAATTAGACCAGACATCCTTCCAAACAACCTTCCAGATAAAGCCTGGGCTGCCAGGGAAGCCGGGTCCTGGCTGTCAGAGGGAAGCTGGAGCAAGCAGCCAGAGAAAGAAAGGCCTACTCTTGCATGAATTTTGCACATTGGGCCTCTAGTTTGATAATGAAGTAAAGAAGGTTCAAAAGCTTTTACCAGTCACTCATACTCAACTGGAAACCTTGAAATCCTTGGTCAATTAATATATAGGCTCTAAGAGAACTATTTTCTAAAGTTTATCCCAAATTCTAGAGGTAGAGTCATGCCTTCACCATTCTTTTACTCTTGGATTTTAGAAAAGGTGTGAGTGTGTTGGCCCGGGAAACACTTCCAAATAGCTGTTACAAACAGTGTGTCCAGAGAAAGCTGTTCCAAATAGGGGTGACACTCAAGAAAGGGGAAAGTGACAGGCTCTTTAAAAGTCTCACTTAAGATTTGTTCTCTTTCTTCCATTTCTTTTAATAAAGCAAATAAAGCTAAAACAAGGCAACCAAACCACCACTTGTCACTCCAGAATTTAATTTCCAAGAAAAAATAAAATCCATTTTCTGGCAGTAAGAAAATACTTTTGCACAGGCTATCCATAGTTGTTCAGTGGCCATGAACAATTCAAAAGGAAAGTCTAAGAATAGTAGCCCCAAAGTCTTCCTCTAATGTTATCACTAACCTGCATTTCCCAGCGTTTGATGTTAATATACTTTAAATTGATTTGAAACTAGTGAAGTTTTCAGTGTCCTCAGGGTCCTGATACCTTCAATATCTCTCTTGAACCTGGCAGCTTCAATTCAGTAGAAATTACTTGACATCACTTATGAAAAACCTTTGAAGTACTGCTGCCTTGATTCGACTGAACCACCTCTGAAGTTAGAAAAAGAAAGAAAAACACAACATGCTTTTCAGAACCTCTTTGTCATTTTCTCTTTCTGTTTATAATTTCTGAATGAATCATGATTTCTTTTGAAGATAAAATAATTTGCGTCCCATTTTCATGGTGCAGTGCATTCGTTTGGTTGAGGCTATGCACTATGAAAACCATTGACAGTATAATTTTTGGCTACTTCCAGTGTATACACATCATTAAGATCAATTTTTTTGATAATGTTAGAGTCAAACTTTAAAATGTAGTAAAGCATGTGTGTGTGTGTGTGTGTGTGTGTGTGTGTGTGTGTGTGTACTTGTTACCTGTGGTATATTATGTATAAAGCATTGCCAAATAAATAGAAATCAGTGAGCTTGATGCTTTATTTCTCCAAGTTTTCTCATGTAAACAGGAGTCATCTCATATTATAACCTACTTTTATTCTTATCCATTATATTCCATTAGAGGCCCAGTACACAAAATTCATTCACAGGGGCGGGGTAGGGGGAGATTGTCCCTCAGCCTAGCCTGCACCCTCTCCAATCTGAAACATTTCAAAGGATGTCCGACTGTCTGACTAAATGGGAAGCCAGACATCCCTCTCACAATCCAGGACTGCTGGCTCTCAACTGCTCACCTGACTGCCTTCCTGATTGCCCCTAACTGCTTCTGCCTGCCAACCTGGTCACCCCCTAACCACTCCCATGCTAGCCTGATTGATGTCTAACTGCTCCCCTGCCAGCCTGTTTGCCCCCAACTTCCCTCCTCTGCTGGCCTGGTCACCCATAACTGCCCTCTCCTGCAGGGTTGATCGCCTCCAACTGCCCTCCCTTGCAGGCCTGGTCCCTCCCAACTGCCTTCCCCTGTTGGCTATCTTGTGGTGGCCATCTTGTGTCCACATGGGGTCAGGATGTTTGACCACATAGGAGAAACTGTCTTGATCTTGGTCAATCTGCATATTACTCTTTTATTAGATAGGATAGAGGCCTGGTGCATGGGTGGGGGCCAGCTGGTTTGCCCTGAAGGGTGTCCCGGGTCAGGTTGGGGGTTCCCTCGGGGCATGGGGCTGTCTGAGGGAGGCCCTTTGGTGGTTTGCAGGCCCGCCACACACCCCAGGGACCCAAGCAGAGGCCTTGGTATCTGGGATATATTTACTTTCTACAACTGAATCTTTGTAGTCTGGAGCATAGCCAAACCTCCTGCTCACTCAGAGCTGGCAGCTGTTTCTGTTTGGATTTGTTTACCTTCTATAATTGAAACTTTGTAGCCTTGAGTGGAGGCTTAGGCCAGCAAGGGCAGGTGAAAAGCTTGGCTTCCTCTGTTACCAGGGAAATGCTCCCTCCTGCTCTCTGTGGCTGTAGCCATCTTGGTTGGGTTTATTTGCATACTGACTCAAATTGGCTGGTGGGTGTGGCTTGTGGGCATGGCTTCTGGAGTGGAGTGGTAGTTAATTTGCATATTACTCTTTTATTAGGTAGAATTATGCTTTGGTTGATTGAACAGCTGATCAGTCAACCAGACACTTAGCGTATTAGGCTTTTATTATATAGAATTATTACTACAATCTGGCATCTCAAACCTCTCCGTTTTTAGGCCCTTGACTATATGCAATTAAAACTTATGTACCTATTTTGGCCCTTATCTATAAGGATCTCATTTAATGGTAACAATGGGATCATCACTATTTTGAATTCTAATTAGATTAAATATCTTATTCCAGATTCCCATATGTAAAGCTCTGTTCCTTTGAGCCACTTTTGCAACCCCAAACTGTCTAGGTTTAGACTAAAATGGAGTCCAGTTAATATACTCTGAATATACGGGGTTTAATATAAGAATGATGGACTTCTATAATACTAGAAGAGCTGATTAGTGAAGGACAGGGATGCAGGTTCTAGAAGTCTGGGAAGATGAATATGAGAACTGATCCTACCCAACTACAGAGAGTATTTTTTAGTCACTCAACAGAGCTACTGTAGTCCTCAGGAATCAATGCACAGCTACAGAGAAAATATATCTTGAAGAATATATCTTGAAAGGGATAACAATGATGCCTAGTTTATAACAGATAATCAAACACAGAAGTATTATAGTTAACATGTGGGAGGAGATCAGTAAATATGTATTAAATTAAATTTATGTGCTCCATTATTGCATGTTCTATGAAGCAACAGTTAAAATTGTCTAGCCATCTTAAAGCAGAACAGTATGCTAATTATTTCTGCTAAGATGCGCATAATAAAAATATTGCCATGGCATTACTGATCATGATATATGGTATTATTAGAAAAAGTTATTTTGTTTTAGTAGTATTCTATTTCCTGTTTGATTGTTGGTGTAATATGTTTTTCAGTGAACATAATTCTGTCTAAAGAGGAACCTGCCTAAGAAATGGTCTGGTACCAAACACCCAAAGTGTCATTATATGTAGTATCAAAAGCCAAAAAACCATTCCACAATATCTACCTACAAGTTAAAAGAAATGGAGCAAAATTCTCCTCTCTAAGAAGTTATGTACAACCACTGAAATTTGACTATATCTTCCTAGGTAACATTGTAGTTCCCTGTCAGAAAGTCTTGTACTAAAATTGTAAACTCTAAAATAGCAGTGGACTTTTTTGTGTGTGTGTGTGCATATTTTTGCATCCCACTCTATAATTTTTTTATGCCACTATCTAGGAATACAGACAGTCAGTGAGTCTGATTTGAGACTGTTTGGCATGCCTGACAGGCTGACCCTGCAAAGAGATTCTGAGGCTAAGCCACAGGAAATAAACCATCAGATGATGTTCAGAATGAGAGACAATGGACACAATCCAGGCAGGAGTCATGCCTTAAGAGTCAGAATTCAGATTTAGGGAAGTATATACAAAGAAATGAAGCTGAATGATTAAGAATACAGACTGGCTGTAAAGTAGGTGGAGATGAGGAAAAGTTGCCTAACAAGACAAAACTTATTGATGCCTCAATTCTGGCAATGGTATTCAATTGCTTTAGCCTTGTTGGCCTTAAAATCACAGTATTTTAATACTCCTTTCATAACCTCTATAAGTTAAGAAAACTAAGGCTCTTGGGTGATTCTTTCCAAAAGGATATAGCATGATATTTCTAAGCAGTGCTATCTTTTTACAATGAATTCTTATATTCAATTCCATGTAAGAAGACACTTCTTAACTTAATCATTCCCCTTCAACCCATCCTCTCACCATGTAAAGTTATGAGTGGGCTCTGTGTTCATCAGCTGGCACTAAAGACAAAGCACATTAGCTTTCACAATTCAAGTTAGTCTTCTGATCAAAATCTTTAAATGGTATTCCATATTATAAGAATGCTTTCCAAATTCCTAGAGAATCTTAGCACATCATTATGGCCCTATGTGACCTTGCCATTGCCTGTGTCAAAACATTCATTTTCTGCCATGGGTCCATTACTGTATACTTCAGCCACACAGCTTGCTTCCTATCTCTCAAAGATGCTAGTCTCATTTATGACTCAGGCCTTGGCATATGCTGCTTCCTCTGTGGAATTAATGCCTTTGGAACTAACCATATCTGATCCTATATAATAAAAGCCTAATATACTAAGTTCCTGGTCATCCAGTCATCTGTTCAACCAAACAAAGTGTAATATGCTAATGATATGCTAAGGCCGCTCAACCACTCACTATGACATGCACTGACCGCCAGGGGACAGATAGCTGACTGGCCGACCAGTTGCTCTGATGTGCACTGACCACAAGGCGGCAAACACTCCAACTGGTAGATTAGCTTGCTTCTGGGGTCCAGCCATTTGGGACTGAGCGAAATGGGCCGGACATGCCCTGGAGCCCTCCCACAGTCCCTCCCTGGCTGGCCAATCTCCTGTGTCCTTCTCCTGCCCTGATCATGCACCAGTGGGATCCTTTGGCTGGTCTGAGCCTTCTCACAATCCAGGACTCCTCAGGGGATGTTGGAGAGCCATTTTTGGCCCAATCCCACAGGCCAGGTGGAGGGACCACACTGGTGCACAAATTCGTGCACCGGGCCTCTAGTTTTGTATAATCATTCAAATTTCAGCTCTAATAAACTATTTCAAGAAAGTTTATCCTGACCCTGTATCTTGCCTCTCTACACAGTAATTCCCTGTAGACCAGTCCCCTGTCTTATATATTTATTACAGCTTATGTCTGAAATTATATTGATTATTTGTTTACCATTTATTAAATTTTAGGGATGCAGTTTTTCTACTTTAGTGCTGTTTTCCTGGTGGCTAGATCAGTTCCTAGAGCATTGTGTGTGTGTGTGTGTGTGTGTGTGTGTGTGTGTGTGTGTGTATGTGTGTGTGTAGGTGTATTTATTTACATGCATACATAATAAAATATATTTATTTAATTAATTGAATCTCAGCTCTTTTCATTTATAATTGCAAACACACTGTAGACTTTACCATTGACTCAAACCTTTATTAAATTCCAGGAACTACCCAAAGAGAATACACTATTTAACCAAAAAGTGTTCTTACATTTTAAATGCAGCAAAGAAAATCCAGTACATGGACCTATGTACTTCTTCCATCTGTATTACAGATGCTGGCCTTTTTGCTATAGAACTATTT
The DNA here is from genome assembly GCF_964339955.1 of Pipistrellus hanaki. Lineage (NCBI taxonomy): Eukaryota > Metazoa > Chordata > Mammalia > Chiroptera > Vespertilionidae > Pipistrellus > Pipistrellus hanaki. Next base: position 191,431,512 of record NC_140503.1, read on the forward strand.
GAGCTTGCATAGCTGCTGATGCTCCAATTGCTTAGGTAATCTCCATTTCATCTATTTCCCCTGGTTAACGGTCTAGTTTCTCAAATCTGGCCCATATCTCTGATGACTCAGCCATCTGTCTAACTCATAACCACTATTTCTCTCCCAAAGGCTATCTCACTTTTCTGAAACACACCCTCTGTTTTCTATGGGATAGTTTGTCTTCAGTTGCTTGTTTCCCTAATCACTTTGATCCAAATGTAGACACAATACAGCCATTAATTGTCCACAATGATAGTGGCTTTACTTTTTAATTAACATCAGGGATGACCCAGGGGAAACAAATAAACACACAGAGAAACAAATATACAAATATATTAGATGGAGCTTCACTATAGCCAGTGGTCCCAGGCACCATTGGTCTCCATTAGCCTAGGAAGGTGCCTCCATAGCCATTCTTGAGAGCATACTTTGTGCCAACATACTGCTTACCTTCTCCTGACAGAAGTTTCCTCTGGATCAGACTTTCAAAAACAGTTTTGCTGAGATGTAATTGACATGTGATAACACTTTTCATGTATACAACTTGATGAGTTTTGCCATATTGCTCCTATGAAATCATCAGAATGATCAAGATGTCTAGGACATTCTTGTCATGAAGTTGAGCTTAAATACCCCATCTTTAGAGATACTTTCTCTCACTTTTCTATTAGAGTATAAAGTAGCTGCTCTCTTCAAGTACTTGCTGCCCCTTAACATTCATTTCATTAAGAGCTCAATAAATATTTGTTAAACCCTAAACTTCCTTTTTCAAGACTAAGAATCACAAGGTACCAATATAGACTACACTGAAGTCTATATTGTTGTTGATTTTAGAGAGAGGAAGGGAGAGGGAGAGAGAAACATTGATTGGTTGCATCCAGGACATACCAGGACCAGAGATAGAACTTGCAACCTGGGCATGTGCCATGACCAAGAATCAAACCAGTGCCTGGGTGAATGTTTAACCACCCAGCCACACCAACCAAGGCTATGCTCTCATTTCTTAATACAGGGTTTTGAAAGTGATAATTTTACTGCTAGGATGTAAAATTTCATGAAAGTATAAATTATTCTGTCTTTTTATTTTTGTATTTCAAGCTTTCATTAATTTACTTATGTGCTTAATTAAATTAACCATTCAATCAATTAATTTTTAAATTATCTATCTCTCTATGTAATTCTCATTCCTGGTAGCAAATTTACCTTACTCAGGTGTTTCATACACAAATATAATAAGAGATAATATTAATTCATTTCCTAGTGTTTAGATTATTCAACTATGCTCAGAATATCAAAACTCTAAGCCAAGTTGTATTTTGCTCAGCATTAGCTCAATACTTTTTCATACTTTTGTCATTACTCTGAAGTGAAATAAAGATTACTTCTTTTGATCCCTAGCTATTTGAACAACCTTTTGAAAATGAGCACAATTATCGTCTAAGAAAAAGAAATGTTATCCAAATTTATGAAAACTTAATCACTACTTAGGAAAGGAATAGTTTTTGGTTTCAGCTTTATAATAAAGGCTCATGCTTATATGGTGCTTTCAATATGTAAGGCTCTTTTATAGACTAGTCTCCAATAAAACTATCAGCATAGTCAATATTTCCAGTACATTCTTGTCATGAAAGTTTCAGCATAAATGCCATGAGTTCCAGCTTTATAGCACTGCATAGAACACCCAGAAATAGTGCTGACCATATATACAACTCATTTTTTTTGACAAATTTGTCCAGAGAAGTGAAAGGAGAAAACATATACTTTAACAAACTGATGCTAGGACAATTTGGTATCCATACATATGTAGATATGTAAGATATGTATATCCATACCTAGTATATGTAAGATTCCTTGGGTACAAAATCAAAAGCATGAGTCATAGAGAAAAAAAATGATATATTTGATTTGAGAAAAATTCATGAATTGTTCTAAAGATATCTCTAAATTAACAAGATGTAAAACATACTCTAAATTATCACTCAGCCTTTTCGTTTCCAGGCATTTTATCAAGAGAAATAAAAACATATGCCCTTCAAAAATTTTTACATGATTTGTAGCTCTTTTTTATTAACCTAAAACTGGAAAAAAAATAATAATAAATGCCCATTATTATAAAAACTAGAGGCCTTGTTTACAAAGTTTGTGTACAGGAGGGGCTCTCTTCAGCTCAGCCTGCACTCTCTCCTATCTGGGACCCTTTAGGGGATGTTTGACTGTTGGGCCTAAACTAGCAGTCAGACAGCCCTCTCACAATCCTGGACTACTGGCTCCTAATCGTTCACCTGCCTGCTGACTTAGTCGCCCCTAACACTCCCCACCCCCCGCAACTGCCAGCCAGGTCACAACCAACTCCCACATCCCTGCAGACATGGTAGCTCCTAACTGCCCCCCATCCACCTGCCTGGTCACCCCCAACTGCCCCACTGCCAGCCTGCTTACCCCTCACGCTGCCCCTGCCAGCGTGGTTGCTCCATGCAGCCTGCTGTTCAGTCATTTGGTTGTCCCTCAGTAACCCCCCAGACAGCTTAGTTGCCCAATGCAGCCTGCTCATTCAGTTGTTTGGTTGTTCCTCATAAACTCCCCTGGTCATAGGCAGCCATCTTGTGAGGGTCTGGGGTTAATTTGCATATTACCTATTTATTATATAGGATGAATAATTTTTTTATATCTGTACAATAGAACTTTACTAAACTATAAGAATATACTATTGACTGACAAAACAGGGATTAATTATTGTAATTATGTTGAGTAAATGAATCAAATTCTTCTCTTCCTTTGCATTCCTTCCAAAAAATACCAACAAAAAAACCTCACATAAACATATATGTACATATATATATATATATTTAATCTGAATAACTTTAACCAGCTTGGTTATCTGAGGTAGAGGTATGTCAGAAGGGACAAATGATCAGAAGCAGGAGAAAATTTTTTTTTGGTTGGTTGATAGATTAATTATCCAGATTATATGTTAGTCCTGGATATATATAGCTGTCTCAATTTATAAAATTATTTGCATATGTTTAATTAGCTGTCTGTGTTCTGATAGTCACAGAAAACCTATTATTATCTTCAGGTTAAGGTAATCACCATTAAAAAATTCAAATGTGAAGAGTGCCAATAATATCATTGCTTTTTATAATGGTGTATTTAGAAAATTGCATGTTTATGGTATTTATTTCTTTAAGAAGCACTAATGATGTTTAATAATAGCTTATATTTCAAATTATCTTCAGGTATATTATTTATATACTTACAATTTGATGGAAAGTGTTATTTTGCTCATTTTTGTTGTTTTGTTTATTCAATTAAACATTTGCCTACCCTAGACAATATGTCTACTGATTTGTTTTAGTTTAATTGATAAATCCTTTGATTAGACAATATGTCTACTGATTTATTTTGTAATAGGGTGATCTCCAGAAGCATTTCTAATGAGAATTTATGGAGGTCCTATTAAAAGAATATTGACAAAAACTGAGTTTTGAGCCCGGATGGTATGGTTCAGTGGTTGAGCACTGAGCTATGAATCAGTAAGTCATAAATCAATTCCAGATGTGGGTACCTGCTAGGGTTGTGGGCTCAATCCCCAGTAGGGGTGTGTAGGAGGCAGCCCGTCAATGATTCTCTCAATATTAATTTTTCTATCACTCTTTCTCCCTTCTTCTCTGAAATCAATAAATAGAAATACTTTAAAACACACGCATACAAACACCTGAGTTCTAAGACAGCCAATCATTTTGTTAGCTGAAGAGAGAAAGGACAATTAGTGGTGTCATGACACTGACAATATTTCAGCCTCCATTTTACTGGAAAGATTATCCTCATTGCAAAGGATACAAAAAAATTATGTTTTAATGTCTTTAATGATTTCCTTGTGTCATATTTTCACTGAGATTTAAAGTACCTGTGTGATAGGATAGTAAGCTAGGAAAATTCCTGGGCGTGGGGGAAACTGAGATAAGAAAATTAAACAAGGATAAATAGTTTGGGCACCTTGCAGCCAGCTTGTAAATCATAAGATCTCATCCTCCCCAATCAAGGATACTTGAAAACAAAGTGTACTCTCCTCCCTAACCAGAGAATACATAGCTTAAATCATTCTGGTCTGGGAAAATAAAGTACAAAGACCCAATTAATGCCATTTGTGCCTGCTAAAGCCTAGATGAAATCTAGGGGATAAATAACAAAAATCTCCAGAGCATTTGGATGATGTCAATTGAGGGGGAAATGTGGTAGGATAAATAGCTACTAGGGCAGGAGGAGGGGAAAAGAGGGAAAATAGAGGGGCGGGGGGTATCCACTGAACAAAGAAGTCAGCAGTCTTGGGACTTGCCAAGATAAAATTAACATATATTCTTTAGCCTAGCCAGTGTTTCTCAGTGGTTGAGCATCAAACCAGAAACCAAGAGTTCACTGGTTCAATTCCTTTTCAGGACACATGCCCAGGTTTTGGGCTCCATCCCCAGTAGGGGGCATAAAGGAGATAGTCAAACAATAATATCTCATCAATGTTTCTCTCTCTCTCCCCCCGCCCCCTAAAAAAATTAATTAATTAATTAATTAATTAAATAAATAAAATAAATAAGTAAGATGTTTTTAAAAAATCCAAATGTGTTTCCATAAAATCTTGGGAAAGCCACACAGTGTGAAAGGGGGTTCTATCCAGCAGAGGAACCTTAAAACCTAGGGAGGGGGGATTTTAAACCCAGGTGCTCAGACTAACTGAATTGCCTGCCTGTTCTTTATGCCAAGTACCTTCTTACTATTCCGCTTGCTTTGCTTCCTTAATTAATTCACTTGCTTTGTTTCAAAACTACTTTCTGTCACTTGTCTGAATTATTTCTTGTGAGTGTGACAAGGGCTGAGGAGGGGAGAGCCACTCTTTGGTAATACTTATACTGAAAAAAAATCTTACTTTTCTGTTGCACGGATTTAGTAAATATTTCTATAATTTTGATTATATTCAAATAAACTTTCAATGAAAATTATATTTGCCAAAAGATCCTCCCAAATGTAAATGGATTTTGATTGACACATCATTAATAGTATTCTACCTATAAACATTAAAACTAGGCAAATAGTTTAAGTATAAAATAAATGACTATAAGTTTAAATGTTTAGAATTCATTGTGGTTATGTGTTAAAAAATATAACAAGTATCAGTTTCAAATTTTTCATTTATTGTTTCTATATAATTTTCTTAATACAGAAATTATTTAAATATCTAAATATCAACTATGTTTTCATTTATAAAAGAGCACTTTATTGGATATTTTTTTAATTTTAATAATATACTTAATCTGTTCACCTGACAAATTATATAATTTTAATACAATCCTACATTGACAGAATCAAAAGTAGAGAGATTTTTGAAACACGTAGCTTATTAAGTTCAGAGGGCAATTATAGTGAGTACTCATATTACCTACCATAACCCAAAACCTTCATTGCTAAGAGAAAATATAATTGCCAGATTGCTAAATATCCAGAAAGTTTACTCAAATAAGGGTTTTTCTTATATAAATCCCTAAATTATGTTTGTTCTTGAGTTGTATTGCTACCACAATAAACATTTGGTGTTCCTAGTTATAAAGAAAATATATGAAAAATAGTTAGAAGTAAAGTTTATATTCACATTCTCAAAAGCACAAGGAAACAGGAAAAATGACTGCTTATTATGCAGATTATAATTCCACAGTGGTTCCTCACATCACTTATATCATGCTTTCAAAGTAATAATTCTAAAATAACTCTAACAATGATTGAGCTGCCAAAAATATTCCTGCCAATGAATTTAATTACGTTGTTTACAATAATTTGCTGACTTTTAATCTGAAGAAAGTACTTTGTGGAACTAATGGTGATGCTAATTCTGCATTTTTGTGCTCTGAAATGACAATGATATAATGAAAAATGAATTTCATTTTAGTGTGCATTCTGGATGCAAAGCACAAAAAACATAAATCTGTTAAAAAAGTAAAGCTTTTAGGAAAAACTAAGTGTTCCTTATCTATAAATGCTGTGAACCTCCTACACAGTCAATTTTCTTTGATAAATGCTTTGTAAAAAAAGAAATAAGTAGTTGATTTTTATGATGTTATACAAATATATATTAAAGCATATGTACATGTTTAATTAGGGCCTAATAATAAATGTGAAGTTAAATTTTACAAAGTAAATATACTGCGATTTGTAGAATTTTAGCAATAATAACATTTACTCTTGATTATTGAGGGGCTAGTTTTTAATTTATCTGATTTTACAGCTTTGACCCTCATCATCTATCTTTAAAATGTATGTGCTTTATCAAAATCTATATTATTTTATTTCACTTGTCCAATAATCCTATATTATAAAGAGAAAATATGCAAATTGACCCTCACAGCCTTACACAAGATGGCCACCCCCATGTGGTCAAAGATGGCTGCCACAAGATGGCCGGCAGGGGAGGGTAGTTGTGGGCAATCAGGCCAGGAGGGGAGCAGTTAGGTATTGATCAGGCTGGCAGAGGAGTAGTTAGGAGGATGATCAGGCTGGCAGGCAGGTGAGTGGTTGGGAGCCAACAGTCCTGGATTGTGAGTGAGATCTCGGATTGGAAAGGGTGCAGGCTGGGCTGAGGGCCAACCCCCGTCCCTAGTGCATGAATTTTGTGCACCAGGCCTCTAATCTTAAGTAAGTGATATAACTTGATTTCTCAAATTTATATGTTTTGTGGGAGGAGTCTCAAGGAAGCAGGCTCCATCAAGCAAGTGGAGAATCAAGAATGAGTGAAGACAACACATGGCAAATGCTTTTATAGGGGAGTCAGGGTGAAGTCCATAGGAAAAGGTATCAGGGGACCTTATTTGTGCATTTGAAGTCACTAGGTCCCAGTCAGGGCAGGTCAAGAAGGGAACTTGTGGCAGGGAGCAGCCTTATCACAGTGGTGCACATGGTCATGCGTGTGGAGTGTCCACAGTCTGCTTGTGGGGATGTTGAGACATCAGGAAAACAGGGAGTTTAAAAAATTTGCAATGCAAATTGCCATGTCTCACCATCATTAACAATATTCATTTTGATGGGTAACACTTCTCACCTTGGTTTTGGAGATGTTCAATGTGAATGGGACAGCTTAACTTAGCCAGGGAAGCGAAACTGAGGAAGATGACATCTAGTAAGAACCCTATTGGGCATATGATGATTTGGAACCTAGTTCACAACCAGGGACATCTCTTTGTGGGCAATAGCCAAGATAATAGGCCAGGTATCTCTCATTTTAAAGGAATCTAATGAGAGTTTCTGGTTAATTATGGAAGATATTTACCTCGTAGCTTACTTCTCTTTGTGCCTATTCAGAGTTAACAATGTACACAGAGCAGGATGCATCCTGAATGGCACAAAGCCCTTCTTTCCTAGCTGATAGGAATTAAGAACCAGAATGTCACCCTTTCCCACTTGGGCTCCAGGCTCATGGACTTGTTCCATAAGGGACAATGCTTCATGTACCTTTTGGATAATGTCAGAAAGTAAGCCAGTGCTAAGAAACATAGTATGTCAAAAGATCAGAGGAGTTAAGTGAAATAACTCTCATTGGTAAAAGTTAGAATAATTTGAGCATACAATGAATAAAATAATAATATTGTATTATAATCCAAAATATAACATAAATATATATGTGCTGGCACTGATATAAATAAATGAGTAAATGAATAAATATGAGGGGAAATTAAATAAATCTTTAATGCAGTAAAATTCCAATTACTATAGTATGTGGCTACTCCACTCTTTGGGAAGTAAAGCATAACTCGTCATTCTTTAAGTGTGTGTGCAATATACATTGACTATCTTCCAAAGAATACCAAGGGGAAATTGGAGTGTGTGTGTTAGGGTTGTAACCTTTTAGTGGAGAAACCTAGAAACACCACCTCAACCACAAGATCGGGTCTATCAGCAATGATGGGTCATGTCAATAGTATGTAACGTTGGCATGATATGATGAGAATAGCACTTTCTTGCTGTGATGTTTTCCCCGAAAACCCAGAGCCAGGCATAATCAAGTACAACAATGTGGTGATTGTTGGGGCGTGGAAGTGGAGGAGGGCATAGGGGAGATAAGTGGTGATGGAAAATATTTAATAAAATAAAGAATAAAATAAAAGAAAAACATATCAGACATATCCAAATTTAGAGACACTTTAAAATATACCTTAATAGTAATTTTTAGCAATGGTAAGGATACAAAAACAAGGGAAATTTGAGTAAATGAATAAATATTTTTTAAAGCTTTTCAGCAAGAGGAGAAAAATGCTTAGTGCTTAAATACAGATTAGAACTTGTATAAGTAGAACAATAGGGAAATCATCATAAAATCAGTAGCAAAAATGTGATTTATTTATAGACATATATTAAAATTTTGGGTTTCTTTTCAAGTACTTTATATAGGTTGAGCTGAAATGATGACACTTTTACTATATGACCTTTTTATTGTAATTTGTTTTACAAGGCAATTTAATAAATGATAATCTGCATGTAGTTATCTTGAAAAATGTAGCATCCCATAAAATAAACACCCTGTAATAGTTTATGTTGCAATTTCATTATGTTTCAAACATTTTTGCTTATACATTCCATAAACATTATTAAAAAAAAACAAAAAAAAACTAGAGGTCCAGTGCACAAATTTTGGAAGGAAGGGTACAGGGTCCCTCAGCCCAACCTGCCCCCTCTCAGAGTCTGGGAGCCCTCAGAGGATGTCCTACTGACAGCTTAGGCCCACTACAGCAGCCACCAAGGTGTGTTCATCAACACCAACTCCAGTCCCTTCATCATGGAAAATGACAACTTTCTTTTCAAGATCACCTGAGGATATTTTTTCATTGATTTTTAGAGAGCGTGGAAGAGAGAGGGAAAGCCAGAGAGGCACACTTCGATTGATTGCCTCCTTCATGAGCCCTGTCCTGGGCCCTGGCCAGGAAGAAGCCTGCAACCTAGGTATAGGACCTTGATCAGAATGGAACCCGGCCCCCCTACAGGTTTGTCTCCACTTTGGCCCCAGCAGCCCAGCACTGCAGCTGCGGGTTTCTGTCCCCACTCATTCTGGCAGGGGCCAGGTCCCCTGTAGTTTGTGTCTCTGCTAGCTCCAGCCCCAGCAGCCCAGCGCTGCGGCCGGGGTCTGGGCTTGGGGCTGGCCTCCCTATGTGTTGTTATCTCTGGCTTTGGGGCTGTACATGGGCTGCCCCCCTGCATGTTATTCTCTCATGTTCCGGGCTGCAGCCAGCCCCTCCTCCTGAGATGCACCCAACCCTCCTATTAAGGTTGACCAAATATATTTCATCATAAATAAATAGCTGTAAAGTTGATTTTCTGTCAACGTTTAAGGAATGACAATTTTTATTTACTTCATTTTTATATTTTTCAAATATAGAGTTCACAGACTTTTATCCTAAATATTCATGTGACTTCAAACAAAATCATATCATTAATATTTTAGTATGTTATTTCTACCCATTCCTCAACCTATCCGATAATTCATATGTTTATGCATTGCAACAAAATTGACAGAGAAGAGTACAATTCCCCTAAAAATTTAAGCTTCTTATAATTAATTAGAAGTTAATATTTGTTTATAGATTTTAATGTAAAATTGATATACAGTGAAATGCACATCTCTTTCATGCACATTGTGTTAGTTTTAAAAAATGCATATTGAAACAACTTTGGTGTCCAATCACCTATCCAGAAAAACAGCATTACCATCAGTGCAGAAAGATACCTGATGGTTCTTGTTAGTCAATCTCTGTTTCCATCACCCAGAGGCAACCACTGTTCAGGCATTTTCTATCTATTTATTATATGTGCCTTCATATATTGCATAACTATAATTATAAGTTTGAATTATTTTCTGCACTGCTTCTGTGACATACAGTAATATATCTAAGATTCACTTATTCATTTAGATTGCTGTGTATACCTATTATTCCTTTTGTATTGCTAATAGTATTCCATTCTATCCCACAGTTTGTTTAGCCATCCATTTGATGGATAGCTTAACCTTCCTTTACTTGCCTATTATGTATAAAGGTTCTAAAACATTGGTGCACAAATCATTTTGTGAACATTGATTTAATTTCCCCTGGGTGTTACTTATAAAGGGGATTATGGAGTCAGGGGATATGTGTATATTTAATTTAAAAAGGAACTTTCAGATATTTTACATCCCCACCAGCAATTTCAGTTGTTTCATGATGGCCATTATTCAAATTCTTTTTACTTTTAATTTTAGTTATTATAATGTGTTTTTAGTGATATCCCATTGAACTTTTACTTTTCATTTTTCTTGTGACTAATGCTGTTTAGTACTTTTCCTATGCTTAATGGGCTTTTTAAAAATATGTTTTTATTGATTTCAGAAAGAAAGGAAGAGTGATAGAAAGATAGAAATATCAATGAGAGAGAATCATTGGTTAGCTGCTTCCTGCATGCTCCACACTGGGATGGAGCCCTCAACTCAGGCATGTACCTCAACCATGAATGAACCATGACCGCCTGGTTCATAGGTTGATGCTCAACTACTGAGTCATGCTGGCTGGGCAAGATGGGGCATTTTTGCACATATAAAATGCCTATATGTAAAATAATTAATGATGTCTTTACATATGTTTATGATTCATTTAGAAAGTATATTATAAAGATACTGTGTGATTCTTGCCCATTTTACTATTCAGTTGTCTATCCTTTTCATTGACTTCTAGGAGTGCTTTACATATCCTGGATGCAGGTCTTCTGAGAGTTTGACAGTTTGAAAATATCTTGCATCACAATTAATGGCTTCTCTCTTCATTTCTTAACAAAAGAAGAATTCTCTTACCATCTTTTCCATTCATGTAAAGCCAGAACACATATTCGGCTTTTTATCTTTATACCTATTAAGCCTTTGACAAAAAGGACACAAATAAGACAACTGACTCTTTCATATATAGTTTCCATATCATTACCTTCCATTCTCTTTTTTAGTTCTCTAGGTCCATTAGGCAGGATTTCATTTCTTCTATAGCTAAAATTTGCAAAACTCTTGTCAGCCATTTAACATTCAAGAGAGGGTCATTGGATACATTCTAACAGCTTGACTTTAATGAAAATATTCCCAGATAGAAGTCAAACTTACAAATCATTTTGTTTTTATTGAAGTAGTTTTCTTTGTCCATGATTGCAAAACTGCATATTAAGTACCCAGATACACTTTGCAATAGCTCTTTGCATTTCAAATTTTCCGTGACACATAAAAAGGAATGTTTATAATGAAGTTGAATTTCAAGAAGAGGGGTCAATGAGTCATAGCAAATGTATACATTTTTCACTTAAATACTCTGTGCATGGCCACTTAAACAATTCTCTCTCCCTTCAAATACATTCATAATCACGACTGAAATTTAATTTAAATAAATGAAATTGGTTTGTTATTGTTGAGTAAATATGTACTATAATTGCAAAACGAATGATATATCTAGCTGAACACAATATTTACCACTGTCAATGAAATTAAAATATGACATTGTTATTATCATGAGGTTGAGAATTATCCTTAAGAAAAGTCACATTCTCAAAATAAATGAGGAAAATTATAAATCTGGCACTAGTCTAAATTGAATATATTCTTGATGTGACAATGTAAAAATCCCTTTCTAATTAAAATTTCAATTTAAATTTAGTTCAATTAAGATCTGTCCTCATAAAATTGTTAGATTATGATCACTCTTTAGCAAGTAGATTGCGGTTCTGTCCTTCAGATGAACCAATGCGAGAAGTAGAACTCTCTCAAAGTCATATGCGAGAAAGTACTTTTAGCAATATAATACAGTGCCAAAGGAAAAAATGTATTTCTTGCTTAGGAATATATGAATTTGGTTTTATAGAACACATAAAGAACTGTCTCGGCCTAGAAGAACTTATAAGAGTTGACACATCTGCATTTCTTCAAAATAACTCAGAGTTTTTCAGGTGTGTGTGTGTGTGTGTGATGCACACACTTTTACATATGTGTATGTTACTTAAAGTTATGGCATATAATCTTTAATTAGATAATATCAGTATCTATACTCAAAACCCCCGATAAGACCTAATAGAAAAGGAATTTTAAATTCCTTTGCATCATTTGTCTGTCCAAGTGCTAAAGTAAGCCACACAGATGACATCTGGCAGATCATCATTCCAGTGAACATATATTAAAATGCAGGACTGATTTATATGTGGAACATAGGAAAGAATAAGTAAAGTCCCACCTGTCTTCTGGATAACCAGGATTTCGACTTCTGAATGAGTCCTGGCGTTCTGTTCAATTGTATTGAATTGTGTGGATGCTGCCAGTATAGCCTCCTGTATTATAGATTTCAATTAGAATCTACATTGTGTACCTCTTGACTCACAACTTCCATTTTCTGCATTACATGGTAGTTCTCATTAGCGTGTGGATATCTGTTAACTTGTTCTGAGTTCATTAAGTGAAAAAAAAATTTAAGTTCTGTTTTTATCTTTTAAAATTAGAGGCCTGTTGCATGAAGGTTCGTGCAATAGGCCTTCCTTTCCCTGACTGCCAGCACCGATTTTCCTCTGGCACCCAGGAGCCGGGCCTGCAGCAGCACCAAGCCTTCAGCCTTCAAGCGTGGCTCCTGCTGCAGCGGAGCCTTTAGTCCTCAGTATTTAGTTTTCAGTTTTCGCTCTGCACTTGTGCATGCAAATTAGCCTGCCATTTTTGGGTTAATTTGCATACTTACTTCTGATTGGTTGGTGGGTGTCATGGAGGTACAGTCAATTTGCATCTTTCTCTTTTTTTAGTGTAGAATTATGAAGAACAAAAGTGGGAAAAAAACAGCATGAATATTTTTCATTAAAGGCTTACAAAAGCAAAATAAAAACATGCAAAGTCATAGTTGTTTAAATATAGAGCAGTAGAATATTTAGTACAAGAAGATCTTTGAAGCCAAATAACTTTATTTACTTTCAATCCTCCTTTTGTAAATATTAAAAACTAAATAATAAATGTTCCAAGTATACAATTTTTATTCCATCCTTTTTCTCTTTATTGCTAGAATTAATGTTTAGCTTGCTTTTAATTAAATACTTATTTTAAAATATAACAGCATATTTAGATTTTATAGATAGCATATGTATGACTTTTGACTCAAATAATAATTCTAAACTTCATAAAATTTTATATTAAAATACTCTTATTTTATTTTTTACAAAATTGCACTTTAATATCTGTCTACAAGGGATTTTCCACTTTGAGCATACGCTAGTCATATTAAAGCAATATTATATTCACTAGTCTGAGAAAAGGACTATATTTGTCAGGTGGCTTATTAAGAAAAGGAACTGAGAAATTATCCCAAATGAACCACATTTGTTGTGTTCTAGCATCACAGTCCTCTACTCTGTCTGTAATTCCAACAGAGTTTTGTTGTTTGTTTTTGTGGAGATTTTTTTTTTTGGCAGTTTTTTGTTGTCGATGATGATTGATTTAAGAGAGAAAAAAGAAAGGAGAGGAGAGGGGAAGAGAAAAATCTATTTGTTTTTCCATTTATTTACACATTTACTGGTTGATTCTTATATGTGCCCTGATGGTTGATCAAACCTGCAACATTGGCATATGAGGATGATGCTCTAACCAACTGAGCTACCGGGCCAGGGCCTCCAGCAGAGTTTGAGGGTCTCATTCTGGTACATCAGCCACAGAAACTTCAGGCATTTTATTGGCTTTTATGTTGCCAATCCACCTCTGAATTGACTTCCTACACAAAAGAAAAAAGACTGTCTATCTCTTATACCAAACCTCTCAAATCCAGATTCTTTTCACACTGTAACAAACCATAACTAGATGGGGCCTGTGAAGGGATGTCATTATCAGAAGGAAAGAGCAAAAGAGCATGCCACTGTGACCATTATGCGTACATCAGAGGTGCTTTCCAGAAAGGGCTTCTCTGATCTTCCATTCCCACCTCGTGATGTCTGGTGAGATGCTTTGAAAAGACAGTGCTTTCTTTACACACAGATTTCTCTGCCCAGCAACACCCAGAGAACAGATCTGACATGAGCTGGGAGGAAAGTTAGAATGTTTAACATTTTTGTCACCACATGATTGGAGGTTTTCACTGGGTGTCACTATTTAATAGATAACAAAATTCAAGTTAGAGTGTAAGAGCATGCATCACTGAATCAGGCAGCTGTAGAAAGGGCTAGAAATCCCACTTCTAACTGAAGCCACCCCAGCAGTCCTACATAGTATTCTTGACAAATTCCAAAGTGCTGTCTCCGGTCAATGTCCCCACCCCTCAATGTACTCACCTTTTCACTGGAAGGAAGGATTTTATGTTTTCTCTTTGGCATTTTTTGAATTGCCAGCATCACCGCTCTTGCACTTTGGGGCCGTTATTAAGTAAAATAAGGGTGACTTTGTACACAAGCTCTGTGAGACCACAACAGTCGGTCTGATAAATTGCTAAGGAGTGATTAACAGGTTGGGAGTATATATAGTGTGGGTATGCTGGACAAAGAGATCTTTCGCAGCTCGAGAATGCATCAGGCTACTCAGAACAGCACACAATTTAAAAGTCATGAATTTTTTGTTTCCAAAATTTTTCATGTAATGAGAAGGCTAAAAAGGCTAATTCCAATGTAACCCTGATATTTAGAGGCTAGTGATCTGAATCCATGCCAGCAAGCACAGTGTACATTCTTGGTAACCTATAATTAAGTCCCTCTCTCCTTCCCAGATACTGGTCTTGCAGAACCTGTTACTGTGAACAGTGCACTGCCTCAGAAGAAGGGTTATTAATGCTGGCGCCAGGCCAAACTATCAGATATGGCCGGAGACCCCTGACACCTGGGGGCCTTTTTGCAAGGCCCACGAAAAGGACCAGAAGCGTAACACATGTTTGTGGGACAAAGACCACTGGAAGATATAAAGGAAAGCCCCATCCATGTTTCTTCACTCAGATTTGGAAGGTTGTTCCCTGAGTCTGCCGGTGTAATAAACAGTGTCCCTCCTCTTCTTTGAAGCATTGCTTGGTTTTTCTTTGGTCTTCTGCAGCAGTAATACTTAGGACTTCAGTTTAACTGCAAAAAACGAAAATCACAGATATTAAAACTTCAAATAAGGGGGACACAGGACAAGTAAATATCCATTAGATGGTGGTAACTGTTATGGAGAAAGCTTAATTAGGGAAGAGGAAAAAGTTAGTGTGGGTGGCAGATGGGGTCCTTTGTGAGATGGTGGAATTTGAACAGACTTAAAGGATGTGAGTGAGCAAGTCATGCAGATATTTGAAAGAAGGGCAGCCTAAACTAGGGGATGACAAAACAAGGACTACAACCCCCACATAGCACAGCTCCCTACCACCCCCCACCCAACCTGCCTGTTTCTTAAACAATAAAAACAGCTGTACCTATTGTTTCTTATCATCTATGGCTGCCTTAGGGGCAGAGCTGCTATGAATACCATATGGCCCACAAAACCAGAAAGAAAAAAATACTATGTAGCACTTTACAGAAAAGTGTGGGGATTCCTGATCTAAGTAAAAGAGTTAAAAGCCCTGAGGTAGAAATATCCTTGTGT
Organism: Pipistrellus hanaki; assembly: GCF_964339955.1. NCBI lineage: Eukaryota > Metazoa > Chordata > Mammalia > Chiroptera > Vespertilionidae > Pipistrellus > Pipistrellus hanaki. Next base: position 191,447,125 of record NC_140503.1, read on the forward strand.
GTTCCCAGCATCAAGAAGGCAAGTTTGTCTGGAGCAGAGGGAACAAAGCAAGAGAAACAGACAGTAAAGTCAGGGCGGTGATAGGCTCACAGATTGGGCTCAGAGTCAGTATTAATGCCCAGAAACGCCACATCGTTTCTCCTTTAACTGCTGCATTGTAAGTTATCTACTATCTTCTGGTCAGTTTTTATTTTTAATTATTACATGATTTCCAAGCCTATTATTTTTTCTTTCTGATTTCCATGAAGAAAAACAATTTTTTTTAAATTAGGTTAGTTTTTAATCTCCCATTTTACACTTCAGACAGCTGAGGATCAGAAAGTTTAATAATTTAAAAATATATATATTTTATTGATTTTTTTCACAGAGAGGAAGGGAGAAGGATAGAAAGCTAGAAAAATCTTTGAGAGAGGAACATCTACTAGCTGCATCCTAAAACACACCCCACCCCCCCACCCCCCTACCCACCCCACAGGTGATGTGCCTGCAACCAATGTACATGCCCTTGACCGGATTCGAATCTGGGGCCTTTCAGTCAGCGGACTGATGCTCTATCCACTGAGCCAAACCAGTTTTGGCAGGAAGTTTAATAATTTCAGGTGATGCCACACACAGGGTAAGAGGCAAAGTATGGGCTGAAGTAAAAATATCACCAACTTTATTATTTTACTTTTTTTTTTTTATTCCTCACCCAAGGATATTTTCCCATTTATTTATTTATTTAATTATTTATTTTTATTTTTTGTATAAAGAGTGGAAGAGAGAGGGAAAGACAGAGAGAAATATCGATGTGAGTGGACACATTGATTGGTTACCTCCTTCAGGCAGTCCAACCAGGATAAGATCAGGCAGGAGTCTGCAACTCAGGTACATGCCCTTGACTTGAATCAAACCTGGGATCTTTCAGTCTGCAGGCCCACTCTCTCTCCACTGAGCCAAACTGGCTAGGTTCACCAACTTTATTTGCAAGAGCTAACAAAAGTATTCACATACATTCAGTTAAAAATATATAGGCATACACACCTCAAAATGTTCAGTCTCTGATGCAACTATTGTGGATGAAAGGGACCACATGCTCACCTGACAAGCTCAGGCGAGGTCTGCATAGCGGCCTAGCAAACTCAGAGACCTAAAGGAACCATAAAGGATGGCCTGAACTTAAACTTTAACTAAAAGCAGTTATGGTGGGCAGTTACAAAGTAGGCCAGTATCTTCACTGACAAGGTCAACCTTTACCTTAACTGAGCCTGTCTATATGTCTTTTTACCCTTGAAATGTCTGGGTAACTTATAGCTTCCCCTTTTCTGGAGCTCTTGGGACACAACCAAATGTGCTGGGCTCCAGGACAGATACCACAAATTCCTTCATTATCATGTTAATTGTTCCTGCACCCACCTAAGTATGTATCCATCATTTTACTTTTTATTCAATCCCAGGGATTTTCCCCACTTTGCTTTCTCCCTCCTCTCTAGTCTGTCACCAATGGATTTCATGTAATCCACTTTCCCTTTCTTTGATTGCAATGCATAAATACAGATGGAACCCGTCATTCTCTGGAGCATAATCTCAGTTCCTTGAGGTTCTGCTTCCTGGCATATGTGGACATATTGGCTCAAATAAACTCACAAAAATTATTTACAGGTTTCAATGTTTTTTTACATTAACACTATCATTAATGACTTTTATGTTATCAACTTGCTAACTCACACATGATATTCAAATAAAATACCACCTTAATTTAATTGCATGGCTATTTAATTTACAAAGCATCTGCATGTCTACAAGTGTCATTTGACTTCTGTTTTCAACAGTCAATAATTTTAAATAATTAGTCACTTCACCTATTTCATTTGAAATTCTTTTCCCTCAGCTTTCACTCAGTACTATTCCACAGGGAAGTGACTATGGCTTGTTCTATAGCTAATTTAAGGAATGTGCAAGAAGTCTTTTCCACATGGCCATATGAGTTTTTTTGCATATTCAAAGCATCAGTTCTATATTTGTGTTAAAGAGAGTTATGCCATAATTCAGAAATATTTTAAACAACATTTTGTTTATAAACAAAATGAAACAATTTATCATGTGAATAAAATATCTATGGTCAAAAAAACAAAATCTAGTAGTTGACCATACACTACCAGTTTGTAATATTTTCTCCCATTATATTATAGGGAACACAATTCAAAACCAAAATGTAGTAGCAGGTCTTACACTACCAGATTTGGGTTTTACACTTTCAAACACATTTTTTAAATGGAAGGGCTTCTAGGAAAGGCCGTTACATAAAGCATAATAATATGCTTTACACATCCATGTAGGCTTTATCTGCGGAAAATTTCTGGAGGCTGCTGCTCAATACTGGAACAGACCTCAGGAAGAACACAATTATACTACCGCTAAAAATAAATCCTATAGGCTGCTTGCCTTAGCTTTCCCACCTTTACATGGCAATTCAGTTAATAACTTAGTTTCATACCACAAGATTTTGCAAGTTCTTATTCAGCTATCCATTTATTTTATTTTCAAGATCTCTAACAATATTGCTAAATATGTTTCTATTTAATGCCTTTAAACCATGGGGATTTCTAAGGAGAATACAATGAATAAAATGACGATTTTAAATTTTCTATTTTAATACAATATGAACAAAATTCCAAAATATTCTTGAAGTTGTTGCATAATATTTTGTATTTTATGGCATTTTGTAGTTTATAAAACACTGTCACACATATCATTTTCATATCTCAAAATAATTCTTTATAATTATATTCAGTTTGCAGATGAAATAGCTGAGGCTCAGAGAATAAAACAATTTTTCTTTGATATTATACAGATGTCTGTTAACATTTATCAGTTAAGGACTTTTTCTTTTCTTCTTAATCTGCTTCGTCCAAAGTACAAAAATGAATCAGAATTTCTTCAGCTATAAATGAGAAGAAGAAGAAAAAAATCAAGACAAATTATTTTAACAAAAAAGAGTTTGGTAGCCTCAATAACTGAGAATATCAGAAATAGATGTGGCCTCAGGCATTGAGGCAACAATTCAAAGGAAGTGAAGTCAGCCAGCAGAATTCCTTCTTGCTCAAGAGAGAGTAGTGTTTGTTCTGAGGCCTTCAGCTGATTGAGCAGACCAGCCACCCACATCATGGAGGTAATCTGATCTGCTGGAAGTCCATGGATTTTAATGTCACTATTCAAAACAAACAAACAAACAAACAAACAACAAAACATGCACAGAAACATCCAGAATAATGTTTGACCAAAAATCTTAGCACCATGGCCCAACCAAATTGACAGGAAATATTAACTGAATGATTATATTGATTTTCTTAGCCTCCTTGTTCCTCTCTCTGTCTCTCTCTCTCTCTCTTTCCCCCTCCCTTTCTCCCCTTTCCTCTCCTCCTCTTTCTCTTTCCCTTTCACTATCCTCTCTCTCCCTCTATTTCTCCCCCTCTCTCCCTCTCCCTCTCCCTTTCTCTCTCTCTGTCTGTCTCTCCTCGGTCATCTCCATATCTTTCTCCCAATGGGTGCAGGAATTCTAGTCTGTACTCAAAAATTAAAGAATCATAAAAAATGAGAGATTTTCTTTTCTGACTCCTCTAGCAAATGTCCTCAGAATCTTTGAAGGGAATTAGTCTGACACCTGTAACAAATAACTGTGGCTATAAGAATGCCAAACCTGATGAGGCAGGGTCAGGAACAAATCTCTATAAAAGCTGTGGAATGTCCTGCTAGAACAAATGAAGCACCGCAAAGAAAAGTCTGAGCTTTCTTACTCCTATTTTACTAATCATATCACTTTTAATTAAAAATAAATCCTTTTATATAAAATGGTAAGAAAAGGTACCTATCTTTTTTTTAATTAAACTAAAGTTATGCACACTAAATTATGAAAAGAGTAATAATCTTACTGAGATATTCTAATTTAGTTGGAGTAGATTAAGGAGGGGTTCCAATAAAAGGTTAAGCTTCCCTAGTTCCTATTTGGTATATGAAAAAAAGTCCTTCAAAATCCAAGCAGACCAAAATATTTAAAATGAATCAAAGGGCCAATATTTTCTATGAAAGAGTGAAAATTTAAATGGTAAGTATATACGTCAACATTTAGAGATCACATAAGGAAGAACATGTGAACACTTTAATAGAAATAAACCTTTATGATCAATCTTCTTTAGACTTCTCTCTCCTTTTAAAAATACTTAATATGAAATTATTTCCAGCATGCTACCCATGCCCTGAGATAAACTGGAAATAATACATAAAGAGAAATCTGATTTCTTATTTGTGCCAGGAAAAGTTAATTTTGGGTTATAAAATGACTTAGTATTCTTAGGTTGAACATAGCATTTATTTCCTGATGCAGACATGAACACTCAGTGATGTAAGTAGCTTCTAAACTTGTTAGGCCTATTTTTAATCTTAAACATTAGTTCTTAATTCTGCTTGTTGCCCTCTTTCATCCATATGCTTTTAGACTAGCCTCTTTAAATGAAATGCCAAATCCTCCTATTTGTCTCTGTTCTTCTTTTCAAATGCTTTTATTCTAATGGCAGAGTGTGATCCAAAGGTTTAGATGCTATTTTATTGCTTAACTGTTACATACAACAATGCATGTCTCCAAGAAGCCAGATTCACCCGTCCAATATTAGAAGAGACCAAGAGATTTGTATGTGGTAGTGAACTGTCTCTATGTGGATAAAATTAATATATTCCTCTTAATAGATCTTAATATTTGTCATCAAACTTACAATGTTCTTCAAATTTCAGAGTTTATATGGCAAGGCCTGCATCTCTAAGTCTAAGAAGACAGGGCGATTGTTGGAGTGTCACATCATAATTCCTGCTTAATGTTTTGAAAGGCCTTTAATGTAAAGGGCATTTATCTATGAATCTGCTTGAGCTGTTCATATATCTTTAGACCACTTCTTTGAAGTGGTATGCATGGAGTGTCACATAATTTGACTGTGTTGTGTGATAAACCTTTAGGATGAATTATAAATTTAAAATGACAATTTATCCTATGATGGGTGAAGCAAGGAATGTAAGAATAAATCCATAGTGACCATTTAAAATGGAATTCAAGAAACAGATCACTTTATTTGCTTCATAAAAACCTGTGAGGCATTGCTATGGAATAACGTAAGCAGAATGCAGGCATATCCATCTTCTTAATTTACATCTAGGGTTTCATTATGCATATTTGATAGCACTCTGCAGAACTTTAATTTACAGACTTTGGGAACTTTACCAGTCCCAAAAGAAGTGCTAGACATGCCTGTTGGAACATTTAACTGAAGTAAGTCACTGGAGACTTCCTTAATGAGTGCGGAATTATCAGTTATTTGCATTCCTTCTAGATTTAAAGCAATGGGGCCTATTAACAAGATAATGGCAAATGCTTTTTGAATGCAAGTGTTTCTCCAACCATTCACTAACATGTACAACTCAGAATGTGCATTGAAATTGAGGTACCATTTAGTCACCTCATCAAAACAGTTGATCTCAAACTGAACAGTGAGCCAATGACTCAACTTGAAAGAGCCACCTAATATTATCTAAGAGAAGATCTTGAGTGTGAATTGATCCCGTTGGTCACTTATCATATAAGTAATTGATAAGGATATACAAAGTAAAATGGTAATAACTCCTATGAGACTGTTTTCAGTAAATCAAACCATTAAAGCTTTCAAAGACTAATTATAACTATTTTTTAATCTTTTAAAGAAACTTCCGGTTCAAGAAGTTTGCCACTGTCTGTATGCATTAAACTTTTATAAAACACAAACATTAGCTGTTTTTCTCCCCCTCAATACTAACTAAATTATGATTTATAAATGGGAGAGAAGTAGGTTTATGATGTGAAATTATAAAACTGACATTTGTTGAAAGAGAAACATTTATCTGTGATAATTTTGCCTTGGCTTCATCTTCTAACGGCCCAAATAATTTGCTTACCCATGTGTATAGTGGAATGATGAGTTTAATCTTAGGCCACATGTAATTGGGTAATTGATTTCCATTATGAGGCATATAATACATTTGCCACAGTAAAATAGCTCTGCTAAGTAAACCATTGAAATTAGGATGCATTAGATGTTACCATGCTCTAGGGAATTAGCCAGAGTTCTGGGCCTTGCCAAACAGATAATCAAGTTTTAAGTCCATCATGCAGATGTATGTTTCTTTTATTTTCACAAAGTCGATAAAATATGAGTCTCTTAAGTTTAAGGCATTGCCATGCCCTCTCTGTGGAATGTGACCTCTTAAAAAGGACAGTGGTCAGCAAACCACAGGCTGCGTATTCCTGAGGAGACTTAAAGCACAATAACAGACTCCTTTCACCCTTTCTTTCAAGAAAGCAAAACTTGCCTGGGAAGTTCTTGTTTTTTTTTCTTTTCTTTTTGTTTTTTTTTCCCCCCCTCTTAATTTTTGAAAATACCAAATTAAAAATGTTTATTCAAAGGTGAGAAATAGTTCACTCATGACTATTGAAATGTGGGTTCATTTTTAAGGTGCGGGGCTCTAGCTTCTTTCTCTCAAGTTTTCCTGATTTATTAAGTAGGATAAAAATGTTCTACATAAATTTAAGAATAAGTAAGTCATGAGGCAATGAAATCCATTATTAATATTGACTAATGCCATCACAGTTGGGTTGTGTGAAGAGTTCAGCTCAATAGTACATATTTTAATAACTTCCATTTCCTTTTTGTTTGTAATACTTACCTGAGGATATACTTATTGATCTTTTTAGAGAGAGGGGAAAGGAGAGAGAATGAGAGAGAAACATTGATGTGTGAGAGAACATTGATTGGTTGCCATCCGTATGTATCTGACCAAGGATCAAACCTTAACTCTAAGTATGTGCCCTGATCTGGAATCAAACCTATAACCTTTGTATGGGACAACGCTCCAACCAACACACACTGGCCATAAAATTATTAATTTATGTGTTACCATCACATAAAATTATTATAAATAGTAAGAAGCTGTATAAAGTATATTGGATGTGAAAGTTCTGAGAACTATTATAATTTTATTCAATCATTTTTTTTATTTCACTGATAATATTATTTTGCTTGGGCTCTATTTAAAATTTTAAAATTCTGGCTTGAGTACTCCAGATGAGAAACTCCTCAGTAATTTAGTATCAACATCTCTGAATTGGACCTAATCATAAGTGATATTTCCTAGGGCCAAAGGTGCCTTCACCCGAATAAGCTTTTGGAACTGGGGAGGGCTGGAAGGGGATAAGATTGAAAGCTTGACTCTACACTCTAAATTAATGTATAATGGAAAAGAATAGACATGGGTGAAAACCAATTTGTAATGTGGATGGCTGTGTTAGTATATATTGTAGTTCATATATGTAGTTTGTGTACAATATAGCATGATATTTAAGTAGTATATAATATGCAATTATATGTATAAATGGGTCATTGTGGATGGCATTGCATAGCAAATAAAGAATAGGAGAGTCATCTAAACACATAATGGCATCATTTCCTGGGAGAGGGATTCCCTCAGAGTTAATTTGGATATTTTATCTTCCTAGTAGGGAAACCCCAATTATGAAGAACCACACTTTAGGCTAACAGAGGCTGATGTTTCTCATGTGTCATATAACTAAATCAATTTGCACCATTTCCATGTCACCACTAAAGATTCCAATTATAACTTGGCTCCCATGAAGCCTGTTTGGAGTGAAAGAATAATGGTGAAGTTGATCTGATTTTCAGAAGTATATGTTTTCTTCTTATAAAAAATGATTTAACATTGTGACATGTCTCTTCTTACTCATACACTTTTTTGTTTTGAGTTAGAATTCTAAAATTTGATTACTTTGGGAGACAGATAATATCAAGTTTCTGCGCCTTTAAAAAAAATGAGGGTTAAAACTACACTTGGCAAACTCAGAGAAATTAAAGTCATCTGGTGAGGATCTCTGTGGGTAGCCTGCCAGTTTTCCCTTGGTGATATGCCTCTCATAATTATGTTGCAGAATATTCCATTTTGAATTGTATTCTCCAAGGCATAACAGCATATTACTTGTCCTGTTTTGCAAATATTATTTTAATTCATTTCAGTCCTGATAATAAACCTTTCTAATGAAACACACTAATTGCATTCAAATCTTTCTCCTAGTAGCTGAGGAATTGAGAGCAAAGTATTAGCTGTTCATTGCCTCAGTTTCTGCACCTGTATAATGGATAAAAATAGTACATTTCTCTTGGGGTTTTCTGAGGAATAATTGGCTAAGTCTTAGAGCAAGGTCTGCCAGGCAGTAAACTTTACAAGCTTCCGTTCATGTAATTAACTACCCTTAGACCCTTTTCGACACACTATTTCAATTTGCAAATTCTGTCATTCCAATGCCACTTAAATCAGCCCCTGCTTCTTGAAATTCACCCACTTGATTCCATTCTCTCAGACCATATGTAAGCTATTTTACTGCTTTGCACAATTCTCAGCCTGCCTGAACTGTTTTTCCCATCGCAAGCCATGCTTCCTCTCCAGTTATTTTCCTCGACATGCATTTGATCATTACACTTCCTCTCCTCATATTTAACAGTCACTGGGTATTGCTTATTGAGTGAATTCTAAACTCTGCAGCAAGGCATTGTAGACCATCCACAATCTGTTCCTAATCTCACTCTTCAGCCTCATTTCACATTATGTCCTTCAACATCGCTGCAGCCTAATTACACTCTCCCGCTGGTCCCTGAGTGCATGGGTTTTCAGGTGGGAATAACTGCTGTGCTGTCATGAAGAGCCTGCGCACTGCAATCCGTCTTCCTTAGTTCCAAGCCCCTGTGCTGTCACACATTTGAGGCTGACTTTTGGTAAGTTATTTACTCTCTTTATATTTTACTTTCCTAACTTCTAATTTCTTAGGCCAGTGGTCGGCAAACTCATTAGTCAACAGAGCCAAATATCAACAGTACAACGATTGAAATTTTTTTTGAGAGCCACATTTTAAAAACTTAAACTTCTTATAATGTCACTTCTTGAAAATAGACTCACCCAGGCCGTGGTATTTTGTGGAAGAGCCACACTCAAGGGGCCAAAGAGCTACATGTGGCTCAGGAGCCACAGTTTGCTGACCACGGTGCTAGGAAAACAAGATCAATCTCTTAGCATTAAATGAGGTAACATATGGCTGTTAGCACTGTGTTTGGCCCTCGTTATGTGATTGGTAAAAGGTCCCTGCCATTTTTAGGTTGCTTTTGTTGTCCCCTCACCCCAAAACACTTTTACTGTTTTCTGTAACAGTATTTATATTATTGGTCAACCCACTGCTATTCCTACACAGCTAGTGCCTCGGTTCTGGGGAAATGGCTCACCTGATGTGAGACTCAGTTTCTTCATCTGTATTATGCTCATAAGATGTGAACCTGTTTTTAAAGGCTGTCATGAGGATTAGATAATATGATCATGTAGTAAGGTGATTATCCCCACATTAAGTGTTCAGCTATGCTTATAAATTATCGCTAACATTATTATTGTCAGCAGAAATAGGATTTGGAGTGAGAGAGAAGTGAGGGCAGAAAACAATGATTCCTTATTTCTCTATGTAGTATTGGAAGAAATACAATATATGTGCTTCATGACTACACCACAACTGCAAAACAGACATTGGGGAAACTGTCTGGGACACTGGAGGAGATTTGGCAATATGCCAAATGAATGCCAAAATGCCAAGGCAATTTCCTCAAGACAACTTAGAAAAGGGCAGCATCACTTCGTATTTGTTTTTAGTTAAATCCTAGGAATCTTTCAGAGATCAAATAAAATAAAATAGAACTAGTCAAAATAATGCTGAAATAAAGAAGTGTAAGTCTTGCTATTATAGTATATAGGTAAGTTGGTATGTCGTTTTCCTTGCTATCTCTATTATATCTTTAATTTGTATCCTTGATCTGTGAGATTCTGCTTTAGAATCATCTCGTGATATTTTACCACTTGAGTATTTTTCATAACGAGTTAGGTAGGTTACAGACATCTGACCCAAGAAACCAACTTCATTAATTCTCCTTAAGCCATTTCTATGATGAGTCCATTTTCCCCCTAATATAACTCCTGTAACAACACATCTCCCTCCATTTTTAGGAGAAACATCAAATTTGTACAATTTTAAAATTTTCTTTCTCTTCCCCTGACACTTGTTGAGATGAATAGAAGAGTTTTTCAAAACAGGATCAGAGTCACATGGCCTGCTCCGTAAAAACACAAACGTTTGATTCCATCCCAGGCCTGCTAATCCACGTTTCTGAGAGTGATGAGGCTCGAAATTTAAATTTTACCAGGCCTTACAGATGATTATTATGCACATTAAAAAGTGAGAGCTAATGAATTAGATTGGTGCTATTTAGAAAAATACATATTTATACATATATTCCAATTTTCAAACATTTATATAAGAGAACGTTAGTACAGTCTGAATGTTATTTCTTTGATAGTTTGCTATGGCCATCACAGTTCTTAGAATTTTCTGATTATGTTTCTGAGGCCAGCTCGTGTTAACAACCAATTCAGTACTGTTTTGTTCCATAAAGCATTATTCAGGTTTATACTGAGTTCACAGTGCTGTCTCAGCAGTTTGAGCTACTTTGCAAAGCAATTACAGATGTCACAGCTGCTGTATCCTTTGAAAGCTACAGCATTTCACTATAATCAGAGGTTTCTGTTACAAGTACCTTCGGAGATGCAGTCAAGGTTCCTGTATGTCTGGCCTTTCACTTTGTCTGATGCTGTCAGTATGTGTAACAGGTATTTCATTTTACTTATCCTCAACAGCAATAAACAGCTCATTCCTTTACATTTCTTTGGCATTCTTTCTTTATTTTTCCTTTTTGATGGCTTGAGATCCGACTTCATTGTATCAAGAGTATGTTCCCCAGTATGGTAGTCTCCAAATAAGTTCATTACTTCAGAGATTCATCTGATATCTGAACAAGCAGTACTTGCTTGTCTAGCCATATTCAATAGGTTGAAATTTTAAGTTTTGTTCAGTGAATCAGGGCAAATGGGAGCAGTCAATCTCTTGTCAATTGCTTGTAACACACAAACAAAACACCATACCTATAGCCAGTTGCTCATTTAAACATATTATCTGATTATTGGTTAAATACTCATAGGAGTACAGACTGCATAAAAGAGTGAAACATAGGTTTAAATAATTTCCATATTCCACATAGCATTATTTCAATGAATTAAGTGTGTATATCTATTTCAAGCCATCTCACTTGGCTATCTTTGAATTTTTCACTTGGTGTTTTCTGTCTATAACTCATTGAGCTCAAAATATCAAGTTAACATCATACTTAGTTTTATCTGATTAATCCTTATGTTGGTACAATGAAATCCTCATATATGAGAAAATCAAATCATATGATCTAACATTAGAAAAATATGGTTGATATTAAAGTTGAAATTCATGATTTATAATATCTGTAAGAATAAGGGAAATTGGAATTAACATTTTGGGCTTATTATTTGCACATTTAGAACTCAAATATCAATATCCTTCATCCTCATGCACTAGAACAGTGGTTGGCAAACTCATTAGTCCACAGAGCCAAATATCAAGAGTACAATGATTGAAATTTCTTTTGAGAGCCACATTTTTTAAACATAAACTTCTTCCAATGCCACTTCTTTAAAATAGACTCGACCATGCCATGATATTTTGTGGAAAAGCCACACGCAAGGGGCGAAAGAGCCACATGTGGCTCACGAGCCACCGTTTCCCAACCACAGCACTAGAAGAATGAATAGCTCTCTAAGAGAAAAGAAAGAAAAAGGTCACATATACATTCAGTAAAGGAATGGGTAGGGATATACTAGTATCCCTTTTCCCACATGTTACCTATCAGTTGCTTAGCACCTATAAGCAATTGGTCAGCAGAGTCTTCTGAGAAAGTAATACTCTTGGTGTATACTTATTAAGACCCAGGAGTAGAAAAGCATCTTATTAGGGCCAGCTCTGTGTGAAACTGAGCATGAAAATCAGTGCAATGAGGACTCCTACCCAAGAGCCACATCTTATTCTAGAGCATCTGCCACGTGTATGCAGAGGACATTTGGTAAGTGTACGTGAGTGGGCAATCCAACCAAAGATGAAAGCATTGACTAGCAAGAAGTGGTGTCTCTACTAAGCTAATGTGTATTCACCTCCTGCATCTTGCTACCTTTATTGGGAGCCCATATTCCTGGGTGGGCGCTAAGCAGAGTGGAGGAGTCAGAGCTGAGTGATTTTAAGTATAGAAGCTTTTGGTAGTATCACCATTTTCTGGCTATGATTGTACTATTTGTAGCTTAGATTGTGATGGTACTTGATACTGATGTTAATCTAAACTTAGACTAAATGGAAAAATGTATGGATTTTTCTGTTTTTGTTTTATTCATTTTTTTCTGTGACTCATTCACAAGGCCTTTAGTTAAATAACCAAGAATGCTTCTAGCAATACAAAGGCATACTTCCAAACTAAGATTCTGTTGTTCCACAACTGTTTTTACTCTTCCCCAAGGGAAGTTAGCTGTAATAAGAAACTAGCTGTAACTAGCTAGATGTAATTAGAAAGTATCATTTTTCTGTGATTGCTTTTTTTTTAAAGCAATCTTAGAGACTTTCACATTCTAACAATTTAAAATATAACTTTTAAGCAAAGATGATTTTCACTATATTCTAAAATATTGATAATATTAACCACCTGAATGTTTATCAGAATTCTTTAGATTAATTTAAATATTTCTCCAAAGCTTGCAGATGTAATACTAAATGCTTAGGTTTTCCAATGACTAATCATTTCCATCTGCCCTTAAACATGTCCCTCCATGTCTTTTACAGTTACCCAGGGACTTTCAAAGCTATTTTCTCAATCAATTGTATAAATGCCACACAAAAGCCATTAAATTAAGGCAGAGTTTCAAACAATAACTTTGACTTTAACACATGATGTTTTATATTTTGCTCTTTAAGGTTTAAATTCAAACCTTTTAACAAGCACAAAAACACACGAAACATGCATATGCATTTAGAGATTATAGGCAGAAAAAATTAAGATGAAATATAGGAAGAGGAAACCTCAAAATGAGGAAATATCCCTAACCAGTTGCTCAGTGCTTAGAGCATCAGCCCATGGACTGAAGGGTCCATGTTTGATTCCAGGCAAGGGCACAGACCTTGGTTGCAGACTCCATCCCAGCCCTGGTGGGATGGTGAGGGAGGCAAGCATTCAATGTGTCTCTCTCACATCGATGTGTCTCTCTCAAATTGATGTTTCTCTCTCTCTGTCTCTCCCCCCTCCCTTCCACTCTCTCTAAAAATAAATGGGAAAATTTCTCAGGTGAGAGTTAACACAAAATAAATAAATATCTAAATAAAAAATGAGACATCATTTGCTCAGAGGACCAGTAGAATTGATGTCCATGTTTGGGAGTGATTCTTTCATCAATGCAGCATATCCAGAAAGGAAGATGAGAGAAACCAGGGCTTGGGTCTGTATATCCTCATCTACAAGAAAGCTGCATCAGAGAATCTGGTATCCATTTGTCCTGGATAGAAGCATGTAGATGTCACCCACTGTGTTAAGGAGTCCTTTAAAACTCACTAAGTGCATATGTAGATTTGATAAAGACCATCCATATCTGCCTTCATTTCTAAAATTTGCATGTTAGACCCTTACAGGACAAAAGCGAGGCCTAGGAGACTGAAATAAAAATGAATCTTTTAGTCAAAATTGATAATTACACAAACCATTTGAAGAAAATCAAATTTAGAAAAGGTTTCTTTGTATGTGTGTTAGTCAAGGTAAGCTAGATTGTGCTATAGGAATAAACAGTTTCAACTATCATTCTGTAGCTTAATTCACACCCACCCCCTTATTCATATGTAGGTTTGTAATGTATACACTCAGTCAGCGGCAACCACACCACATCATGTCTAAGTGACTTTTCAAATAAAACATTTTCATGGTATGGATTTGCAATCCAGGCTTCTTCAGGCTTATGGTTTACTAGAGGCCCAGTGCATGAAAATTCATGTACTGGAGGAGGGATCCCTCAGCCTGGCCTGCCCCTCTCACAATCTGGGAGGTCTCAGGGTTGGGAGGCGACCCGGCGAGAAGGGGACACCTCATCACACCTCTGCTGCTGCCACTGCTGGCAGCGCAAGCCTTGGCTGGCCCAGGTTACCTGAGCCTCGGGCAGGTGGCTTTGGACGGCTGGGCAGCTGCCATCCGAGGCTTGCCTGTGCCTTAGGTTGGTCCTGGGTGGCTGGGGGGGGGGGGGAAGGCTGAAGGGACAGGGGGACTCCTGAGGCAGAGGCATGGAGCAGCTGGGCCCACCTGGCTGGGCCTGGCCTTGCCACATGCTTGCTGCCAAGGTGGGGCTGAGATGACTGGGCCCCATCATCTTGTGGTTGTAGGCTTTGCCATCTTTGCAATAGCATGAGGGTTAATTAGCATATCCCCTCTTTATTAGATAGGATCCAAAATTGGGCTTTTTTGTCACCAGACCAGAGGATAAGATAAAGGTATTTCTTTCTATGTATTTATATACTAGTATGTATATATGTATGTATGTATGTCTATATCATCTATTTAGTTATTACCTAGTCAACTATACATCTTTTAGTGAATTAGGAACATCCAACAGTCTACCTTATCACAATTAAAAAAAAAAAAAAAAAGAGGACAGAGGTGTTCACAGGCAGAGACAATGCTTTTTTAAACTTTATTTTGGTGAAACATTATACTTAATAACTATTTAATCTATTAATATATTTAATACAGGCAGAAATATAATATTGGGGACAAGCTATAATTATAGGAAATATTAATCATACTCTGTTAACTTTGATTGTTTTGTTCTGATTAAAGAAGGCACATTCAAACCTGCTGGGAGTAGCATGTGGGACCTGGGAGCTCACCTGGAAATATATCCTTCCCATCAGGGAGCTGCCTATTATTGATATAGGTATTTTAAGGGAATATGGGCAGGTTTAGGGAATTTTTAGAATTAGGAGTCCAAGGAAAAAACACAGGGAGAAGTTACATTTTCATAACATGAGGGAGCCAAGCACCATTACATTTACATAAGACAAGGGAACTGGGAGTAGCCAAAAGGTCTATATTTATAAAATAAAGAAAGAAGAAGAAAGCCCAGAAGGAATAGGAGCACAATGAGAGAGGAGGGCATCACTTGTCCCATGGGATGTTTGACCTTTGAGCTCAGGAGTTAGTATAGTAACCAATTCAAAAGGAAATATTGAGGAATCCAAAGGGATATGGGACACAGGGACTGCAGCCTTTATAAACCAGAATAAAGGAACTCTGTGGGACTCTTCCCCCCACATGAGAATCTGTGCTGTGAGATTCTTTCCTCCTCCCCACGTAGAAGTCTGCACTTGTTCTTCAATAAATCTCTACCTTCGCTATACCATCTTTCCCTGGATTCATTCTTCAACTCCTAGGGACCAAGATTCTGGGAAACCATCCTGCCCAGGGGAGCACTGTGTGTTCCAGTCCAAAAATTGCACATCATTATAATAGAACGATTAACAACCTTGTTGCAGAAACTAGAGCCCCCAGCACTTTTTAAAATATATATATATATTTTATTGATTTTTTACAGACAGGAGGAGAGAGGGATAGAGAGCTAGATGTGTCGATCAGCTGCCTCTTGCACAACCCCCACCGGGGATGTGCCCGCAACCAATGTACATGCTCTTGACCAGAATCAAACCTGGCACCTTTCAGTCCTCAGACCAATGCTCTACCACTGAGCCAAACCGGTTTCGGCTAGAGCCCCCAGCACTTTGAAGGACTCTTCCCTCCTCCCCTCCCCCCAGTCTTTGCATACCTGCAAGTTTTTACAAATCTCCAGCCCCCATTACCTGTAAACCATCCATTTGGCATTCCCTTTTGCCTGCTTTCCTATGTAATCTTTGTCCTTCCACCCAATATAAGCAGCTGGTTTATGGTGGGGGGCAGGGCAGGTTTTTGTGGATGACCTGCTGCTCTCACATACTGCCAGCAGTATTGGAATAAACACTCATATATGATTCAACCCTGTCTCTACTTAATTGGCTCAAGTAGTGACGGCAGCCCAGACCCATTGATTGTCAGGTTACATCTTCTTACAATAATATATTAGATAAGTTATTCATTGGCAGTAGCATTAAAATTTCTGACCTTCAAAAGTCTTACACAGAGATAAACACATCCACTGTGATACCTTACATTGCTTCATCTTGCTTTCTGGTAGGATAAATAGTCTTTCTCTTACATCTGTAGTGATTAATTTTTCCTTTGAAGCATGAAATATAACTATAGTAAAATTAGAGATCATCACCTACATGTGTTGTAATTGACCATGAAATTAGCAATTTCCTACTAAAGATACCTGCAGTGTTTAATATATTTTTTTATACATCTTACTGAACTGGAAAGAGTTAAGGTTTGTAGTTTAGATTAAATGATTAAAAGAACATTTTTTAAAACCCCACATTATTCCTCTATAGTCTTAATACTTTTTTTTACTAAAGAAAATTAACTGTTAGATGCCATGTTTAATCGCTTCAATTTGTATTAATTAAAATGGAGTTTGTAATCCCTAGCTGAAGCTTTGCTAAAATGTCATGTGTCCTAATGAATATGTATAGAATAAAGTACAGCATAAATTTGACAGTAGTTTTTTTTTTTCCATAGTACTCTGTGCTTTTGTAGAATTGAATGCTCTTTTACAGTTGACTACATTGTCAAAGACACAGTGTTCACAGTGTCAAACTGTCTATTTTAATGGATAAATCCAGAGGGTGATGATAGTTGTGGAGGACAAACAAATGCAATGGAAAGTTTTATGTAACAAAGAGGAATTGAAAGTTTAGTTGTCAGTCGTCCTTACACTCCTCACAATGGGATATTTCACTGTATGTATTAGAAACCTAATAACAACCTACTTTCACAGAGACCCACTTACTTCACCGTCCTCCTGAAAGAGTGGAAAGAAATTGTCTTAATTCCCATTGCCTTTCCCTAAATGCAGGTCTCTATTACTTGCCAAAGGGGCCAGGGTAAATAACTTCCTAAACACTTCCTTTTTTAGTTTATCTACATCCTACCCATTCATATATCCTTAGTCATGTGATTTTCCCCAATTAAAATGCATCAATTAGAAACCGGCTCCTGGGATCCTCCTTAACATGACAGACAGCCTGAGAGAAGGCCAGGCACACACAAGTGAAGACTGGAGGTAGTTAGGATTAACTCCTGAAAGGAAGCATCCTAGGGACTCTGAAGCCTAGAATAATATAAAATACTAGTGGCCCAGTGCACAAAATTCATGCATGGGGCAGGGGGCTGGTCCCTCAGCCTGGTCTTCACCCTCTATAATCTGGGACCCCTCGGGGGGATGTCCGACTGCTGGTTTAGGCCTAATCCCACAGGCAGTCAGACATCCCTCTCATAAGCTGGGATTGCTGGCTCCTAACTACTCAACAGCCTGCCTGCTTGATTTCCCCTATGACAATCCCCCACTGGCCTTCTCACCCCAACTGCTCCCACTGAAGGCTTGCTTGCCCCCAACCGCCCCCCCCCCCCACCAACCTGATCAACTCCAACTGCCCTCCCTTCCTGGCCTGATAGTCCCTAACCGCCTCTGCCTCAGCCCTACCACCATGGCTTTGTCCAAAGGGACATCCGGAAGGTCTCCTGATCTAATTAGCATATTACCCTTTTATTAATATAGAGGCCTGGTGCACTGAAGGGAGTCCCAATCAGGATGGGGGACTCTTTGGGGGTGGAACCGGCCTGGGAGAGGCGCCTGGGGCAGTTTGTAGGCCAGCCATGCCCCCATTTGGGTGGGGGTCCCCACTGGGGATTGTGGCCAGCCTCGGTGAGGGGCTGAGGACTGTTTTCAGGCTGGTCACACACACTTTGGATTTGGGGTCCCCTCTGGAGGGGCATAGCTAGCCTGGGTGAGGGGCTGAGGGTCATTTGGGCGTGGTTTGCAGGCTGGCCAAGCTCTCAACTTTCTCCAGAAGGATGTCTGGAAGGTCTATGGATGATCTCCCAGTCTAATTAGCATATTACTCTTTTCAAAAATATATTTTATTGATTTTTTACAGAGAAGAAGGGAAAGGAATAGAGAGTTAGACACATCAATGAGAGAGAAACATCGATCAGCTGCCTCTTGCACATACCTCACTGGGGATGTGCCCGTAACCAAGGTACATGCCCTTGGCCAGAATCAAACCTGGAACTCTTCAGTCTGCAGGCCGATGCTCTATCCACTGAACCAAACCGGCTAGGGCAGCATATTATTATTTTATTAGTATAGATAGGAGGGCTGGCTACTCAAATCAGAATAATGAATTTAAGTAGTACTTACATGGTCAAAGCTCAGCCTTCTTTTCCCTTTGAAACCTGAGATCAGTGTTTACTTCTGCTGGGCTGCAAATCAGATTATACTTTCTAGACTAATTAGGGAGCACAGACATATAGTATTGCCAATAGTTGTACTCCCAAATTCCATACAGCAAATGCCTTTATATTGAGATTCATCGGTTCACACATTTTCCCAACCTTACAGCTAATAGATTCTAATTTGCTTTCTGTGCATGTCCCCACACTTAAATATGAGTTAACAATATAGGTTCACTGGATATTTAAGGAACATTTCCAACATGAAAAACTGTGACCAAAACAATAAGAAGAGTAAAATGAACGTATAAGAACAATCATAATTCAAAAAAAAAAAAGAAACTTTTTAAAAGACATCGTGCACATCTTTAGAATCCCCAGAGTTAAATGAATCTATTATACTCATGTAATAGTAGAATGGAATGGAAATAAGACATCTTGAGAACTATAATATGTTCTTTAGTAGAAATTATTGTTTACAATTCCCCCTGAGTAGCAAGGCTCAATTTATATTAAAGACTAGATTCTCCAGCGTTCTCTTTGGACAGCTGTGCCCATGTGAATGCATTTTGATCAAAAATAGGTACGCAGAATTGTTGCTTTGTTATTTGGGGAGAAGCTGCTTTAATGAATTATTTGAAGTTTAAAAGTATAGTAGGTAAATACTGACTGGTGTTCCAACAAAAGCAATAAAATATATAACTCTATGATAGGTTATGGAGTTTAAAAAAAGCATGAACCTGACTGGGTAGGTCAGTGGTTATGTGTTGCTCCATGCACCAAAAGGTCACTGGCTAGATTCCTGGTCATGACATGCCAGGTGTGGGCTCATTCCCCAGTAGGGGGCATGCAGGAATCGGCCAAATGATGTTTCTCTCCCTTTCCATCTCCCTTTCTCTCTAAAATTGATGGAAACGTATTTTTGTTTAAAGAAAGAAAGCAGGGATATTTGTTTTGTGCAGAATGAAGAGATAAATGGTAAAGCAAGCTACATCAACTTTAGCCATTTTAATCCATGTACATGTAATTTTTAACATGTATATTAATTTTTTTCAAATTTACAAATGTGACAAGAATTCCCAAAGTTCAGGTTTTTTTTTATTTTTATTTTTTATTTTTTTTATAATTTTCCTTTAGATTCCACAGATAAATAAAGATAAACAGAAATTGTCTTTCTCTGACTTTTTTCATTTAGCATAATGCCCTCAAGGTATTCCCATGCTATTGCAAACAGCAGGATTTCCTTGCTTATCATGGCTGAGTGATATTTTATTGGTGTGTGTGTGTGTGTGTGTGTGTGTGTGTGTGATCCTTCTTTGGATGTAAACCCAGATATCAAATAGGTCATTCTCACACTAGAAATATGTGGTTTGCCTCAGAGATAGGCTCTCTGGAATGCTTTCAATAATTGATACTAAAATTGCATATCCAATGCCCATCACCCCAACCAAAAGCACTGATAGCCATTGAGAGTCTGTCTCTGACAAGACATCACTTAAGCTCCACACAGATTAGATTTAGACACTTTGTAGTTTAACCACAAATACATCTAACTGCTTTCACTCTGTGTACACCAGAAAGTAATATTAACGTGCTTCATCTAGTCAGATATTGTGTTAGAAATTGTGGAGTCTAAAACAGAATATGTAAACATGGTCTCTGACATACAATTTTAGTGACAGTAGCACACTTGTGGATGCTGCCTGTTTTTAATAATACTATAAAAAGAAATTAAAACAGGATATTTTATTCCCATCATAGAAATGAAATCCAAAACTTTAATTCTAAGATTATCAAGAGAAATTATTAATAGAGGTAATTAAAATGAGAGATGTTATTTTTAAAGCAATTTATCAATTATTTCTCAATAATAAACTAAATTTTTTAATTTGAGCTTTTTCATCTTCACTATATCAGGATTAGGTTTAGAGTTCTTTGTTACTTAAAGAAAGGAAAAAGATAATGAGAGCAAAAATGAGGGGAAGAATGGCTTAAGTGGTTTATCTCAAATGTACAAATTCTTTTAGACTCAGAAAAACATTACTCATAGCTAGGGTATTTAATTCCAGCATTCACATTTTTATAGTAATGCTGAGATTAAAATTCTAACATGTATATGGAAAGTAAATAAATTTGTTTATAGTATGTGTATAATGGTTAAATAAAATCGTTCATGTTGATATCATATACACACAGTGCTATCTATGTACATTTGTAGCTAAACAGATGATAGACATACAGCTATGTAGCTAGTTATCTTCATATCATTTTGAAGATTATTCTGCAAAAGGAGAAAGCTAAGAATAATTGTGTAACATAGGAATTTTGAAGTGAATGTGTGAATAAAGGTGATATTTGGGTGTTAAAACTGAAGAACAAGCTGACAATAGACTCCTGGTAAGGTTAATATTAAAAAATGAATGCATAGGCCCTCGCTGGTTTGGCCTGCGGACTGAAGGGTCCCAGGTTCGATTCCAGTCAATGGCTCATGTCAGGGTTTCAGGCTTGATTCCCAAGAATTTTGTTTGATAGTATAAGTGCAGGAGGCAGCCAATCAATGATTTTCTCTCAGCATTGATCTTTCTATTTCTCCCTTTCCCATCCTCTCTGAAATCATTAAAAATATGTTTTTAAAAAAGAATAAATGCAAAAAGAGATCCATAGAGCTTCAGGATTAACCCTTCTACTTATAAACCACTCTAATCCTTCATATATTTACCTGTAATGTGTAATAAACTAAAGTATCTTCTCTAGAATGTAAAAATCGAGGCAAGAGTTATTTTGTTTTATACAGTGTTGCAGCCCAGAACTAGAACAAAGCCTTGTACATAAGAAGTGTTGAATGCACATTACTGAATAAATGAATAAAAATCAATGAATCAGTCCATCAATGGATGCCTTTCACAAAAGGATTGAGTTGATCTTTGCTAATCACTTGGTACTGTGCCTGCCATATAAGCACACCCACTAAATATAATTTCTGTTATAATTCTTACTAAGATCGTTAATAATGTAGTTTCTAGGTCTATATTATAATCAACCTAGGCTTTATAAAATTGGAGCTCCCGCCCTTTGCAAAACTTAATGTATTTTCCCTTAAAATTGGCCATGGGTTATATTCGAGATGATGCTAATGTAAATGCAGAATTTTGTTTGCTAGTATAAGTTACAAGTGCAGAGGCAATGTGAACAAATGTCTGAAGAAAACGAAGGGGTAAGATCTTCATAAAAAAAGTAGCTATCCTATTGTAAACATAAAGTGATAAATCTATACAAATTACGTCTGCACAGTCCTTTCTAAATAGTCTAGTTTGTCATACAATCAGTAATGATTCTTAAGCCAGTGGCAATCTGATAAATAGGTCAGTGCAACAAGAACAATTTGGTGCAAAGGAAGTAAAACATTTTTCAGCTTTTCAAGCGATTTGACATCTTATGTTAAAATTATGAACAACAAATGCATATTTATCAATAAGTGAACCTAAAAATCAAGTGAATAAATCTGAATTTAAAAAAAAGAATATTTTAAACTATTTTTTTGTTTTGTTTTTAAAGGGAACATCTTTAAAAAACATGATATGTATTACAAAATGTAAATGAGTAAGAGCTACATAAGCAATAATTATTATATTTCAGTGGATATTTTGTATTGAAATGTTCCTGTGCTTCACTCTTTCTATTGATTTGATAAAGACTTCTCCAAACAACCCTTATTGTCTTTCTTTTCTGAAACCCTGTAACACTTTTAGCCCCTACCACCCATATTCATCTTTTTTTTTAAATATATTTTATTGATTTTACACAGAGAGGAATTGAGAGGGACAGAGAGTTAGAAACATCGATGAGAGAGAAACATCGACCGGCCGCCTCTTGCACACCCCCCACAGGGGATGTGCCCGCAACCAAGGTACATGCCCTTGACCGTAATCGAACCCGGGACCTTTCAGTCCACAGGCTGACGCTCTATCCTAGGGGTGTCGAACTCAATCAGAGAAGGGGCCAAAATCTAAAATCCAGCCTAAATCGCGGGCCGAATGGTTTACTGAACAGTCATAAACTGACAATGTCATAAACTGACAGCGGAGTGCAGTGATGACAGCACGGTGCTGGCCACATTGCAAGGCCTGGCGGGCTGGATTTGGCCCGCGGGCCTTGTGTTTGACACATGTGCTCTATCCACTGAGCCAAACCGGTCCCGGCCCATATTCATCTTAATAGTGTTAAGTTATATTCATGTTTTAAATAATGACAGGAGGTTTTATTAATATAAGTAGGCACTGGCAGGCTGATGGTAAGAATTGCTGATTTAATGCACTAAAGACCATCATACCAACAACCCTGTGTTAGCAGGGCGCTCAGCCTAATTTTTCCTAAAGCACATAAACTTTAAATTTGATCATCTCTTAGAATTACAATGAGGCTTGCAAACTTAATGTGAGAATCCCATTTCAACTGCACTCAGTATTTTCAATTCAGAAGTAATTGATTTTTCATCTTCACTTGGAAGCATAAAGCATGAGAGAAAATAGATGTATTGCCATAAAACCAAGGAAGTGTATGGGAACATATTGAAAAGCTTGATAGGAATTAAGATAAAAACTTTGAAGCATTAGTAACTGCTTTGATTATGAAGGGCATCGTTTGGTATTTTATTGTTTCTTTTTTACTGTGGGTACAATTCTCAACACGGCTTCATTCTTTCTGTGGCATTTCCTGTACTAGAGCTATTAATTGATTAATTAAATATCTATCCAATAGTGAGTTATTAAGCAATGATTATTTCAAATCCCTGTGATAGCTTCTTGGCAGAGGTGACAGGATTCATCAAAATGAATGACATATGCTCTCCAGGCGAAAGAGCTGTTGTTCTAAGGGACAAGCAGACACATATGATAATACAGGATGACATATGGATTCTTATATAATCATATATTTACTTTCCAGTTTGATCTTACTAATGAATTTTGATTATTACCTAACACTTTTTATTATAGACAACAGATTGAATCAAATACCAATATTCTGGGCTATTTTATACTAATTCCTACATATTTTAAGATATGTAAATCTGTCTTATTTTCCAGTTTTAGTCTGAGCTCTGATTTCAAATATCTCTTTTTGATTTTATATCTGTTATCAATCTCCATTTGTATTGATTGACTTCTATATCTATTTTTACATTTGAACTATTATGCCGTTGTTAGATTATATAATCTGAGTAAAAATTGTTTAAAATAGGGGGAAAAAATCCTTGAGGTTAGTCAGAACAAATTGTTGAATATGAATGAATGGAATTGTATTTGGAAATATTATATTGTGAAAGCAGTCAGTTTCTGAAAAATATAATACTATACTTAATTTTTTATGAGTAAACTAGGTATCCAAAAGCTTAGCTCAATGAGAAGGGAATATAAAAGATAATGTGTGAAATACAATTTGTACTCTTTAAATTAAAAGTCACCTAAAGTTTAAAAAAACAAAGCTGTTTTACAACTTCATGAAAGCATAAATGCACTAGGGAGAATAAAAACTGACTTCCTTCAAAGGAAAGGAGAGAAGAAAATAAATGAGAATGTCACAAAAAGTGGAAATTGGGTTAGGTCTCATGGTAAAAGTCAGAGAAATGCTCAATTGTGTATCAAAAGAGAAGGTGTAGAATATAAGAAATAGAACAGTAATAGGATAGCATTTTTTAGTTATGTAATACCAACAAATCATGGATGGATAGTGTATTATCCCAATAAAATAAAAAAGTATAGGTAGCACAACACTTAAATATTTTTATTACTTTCTCACTTTATCATGATTTGCATTTTAATTAAATATCCTGAAAAACTATTAACCAGTATGTAAGATTGGAAATAGTGAATTAGGAAGAAACATGTATTAGATTTACTATCAACCTAACTCCAATTCTGCCCTGCTTCATTGAATTCAGTATTCTTTTTTCCACTTATATATATCTTCTTCATTCAGCCATATTTTTTTGGA
This sequence comes from Pipistrellus hanaki, assembly GCF_964339955.1. Taxonomy (NCBI): domain Eukaryota; kingdom Metazoa; phylum Chordata; class Mammalia; order Chiroptera; family Vespertilionidae; genus Pipistrellus; species Pipistrellus hanaki. The sequence goes on from NC_140503.1 coordinate 191,471,538, forward strand.
AACTAGTTCACTGTGCAATATAAGCTTTAAGTAAATCCTCTAAAAGCTTTAAATACAATTAAATATAAATTTGAAAAGAAAAATTGCTCATTTGTTAAGAGGAAGAATCTAGAGGATAGGAAGAAAAATGAACAAATTTCCCAAAGTGTATATTTATTCCCAAATAGAAAAATACAGAATTTCTTTAAACCAGTCAGATTGATTGACATTGCTTCCCTCCTAAGAAGTCAACACCTGTCCTTTCATCTAAGATGGGCAGCTGTGACACTGGATTACCCCTTTTGGACCTCTGTCAACTTGGTAATGGATTGCTGACCTTCAATTCACTCTGAATATCTCCAACTCTCATGTTCACTGAGAGCAGATATGTGGCTTCCAATCAACCTTGTTGACTCTCCTCTGACCTGCTATGTATGTAGTGCCAGTGCTCTGACATTACTCATCACACTGTTGAGTGTGTTGCTTCCATTCTTGTAGAACCTGGCTGGCACAACCTTTGTACATGTACTGGCAGAGCACCAAGGTCACAGCATGGTGACCTTGCTATCTATCAACTCAGGACACCTGACTTAAAAAATAATAATAATACCTGTGCAATAATTGAAGCAGAGCAGGAAAATGTTGAAGTAACACTGTAACATGCAGACACAGGGTTTAGAATCTTCATTACAGTAAAACAAGAAGCAACAAGGGACCTAGATAAAATGATTTGTGCAAACAGAAAAAAAAAAATTAGGATCTTATTTGTCACTTTCTCTTCTTAATTATCCTATATAATAAAAGCCTAATATACTAAGTGTCCAGTCTTCTGTTCAACCAATCAAAGCATAATATGCTAATGGTATTCTAAGGCTGCTCAACTGGTCGCTATGATGTGCACTGACCCCTAGGGAGCAGACGCTCCAACTGGTAGGTTAGCTTGCTGCTGGGGTCTGGTCCATTGGGACTGAGTGAGATTGGCCTGACACACCCTGGAGCCCTCCTGCAGTCCCTCCCTGACTGGCCAAGCCCCCGCAGTCCTCCCTGGCCCTGATGGTGCACCTCACTGGCCTGTGTCCTCTCACAATCTGGGACCCCTCAGGAGATGTCAGAGAGCTGGTTTCAGCCCAATCCCACAGGCCAGGCCGAGGGACCCCTCTAATACACAAATTAATGGGGGTCTCTTGTTTTCTTATGTTGCTCTAGTACTTTTCAACTAGTTTGCTTTTGGTGCTATTCCCTTCTGATCTATGATTTTATACTCTCCTTCTACTTCATTTTGAAGATACTTCTAAGAAGGCTCTCACTTTGATCCACTTTCTCTCATTTATTTAATTCTCAACTCTACCACTATACTTACCCCCAACAATGGTTCCCAGGTTATGCCAAATGATACTCAAAATTCCTGTGAATATTATCTGGAAATTCTACTTTTTTCTAAATTGAAGGTTTTATATTCAGGTTTGAACTCCATTACCACCCATCTTAGAAAATGCGCACTGCCTAATTATTTTGTTCACTAGATTATATATTTTACAGAAGTCTTATAGCTATTTTAGATGTTTACATTACATCTGGTATAATAAAACTCTGCACAGGTCATTTTGTGTGGCTCATAATGGGTTTGAGTTTGTGTTCCTTATTATAGCTGCTTTTTTTCATTATTAGGATAACTTTTTTGTTGTTGTTGTATTCCTTTTGAAAATTTCTCCATTCACCATCACAGGGCTCACATTCCTTCACAGAACCAAACAAAAGCAAGAGTGACTGCTCATTGTAGACTTGTGTTCTGTAGAATGTCCAGCACTATGTATTTTTCATACAGCCAGACAAGATCCGATTTACATTCTCCCTGGTTTCTATAATTTCATGACAAGCAAAACATCTTTAACTAAAAGCTCCTGGAGTATAAGATAGTATTTGACACATTTTTAACAACAATAACGAAATATACACAGGCATTTGAAAACATTTGATAATATTTAAACAATGTGTATTTTGCCCGGTTTCCTACTCATGGGTTGTTAATTAAATTCCATCTTAAAATGCCAACATTTTTATTGTATTCAAAGTCCTGTTAATTGCACTGTTACTCAATAATTAACACATACATTTATTTTATGTAAATGAAAATCTCACAAAAATACAATTATTCTTTTTAAATGTTGCTTTAATGCATGCCTGCATGTATTTTTTATTATAAAAGATAGATATTTTTAAATTTTGCTGATATTTGAACATACAATTAAGAATGGCAGTAAATAATTTTTTTTTAAATTTTAAGAGGATGTTAAAATCAATTCTGTATGACATCCATGAAACAAAATTGGTGGAAATACACAAATCATCCCTATATTTAAATCCAATATAATTACCACCCCCCAAACTTTTGAATCTCAATTCACAAATATTTTATAGATGGGTTCATAAAAATTTAAACTTGGAATATATTTTCCAGCACCTTCAGTTCGACACTTATTTTAAAAATATTATTTCACAGAGGAAATAAGAGACAGAGAGATATAGAAACATTAGTGATGATAGAGAATCCTTGATTGGCTGCCTTCTCCTTGCCATACACTGGGGATTGAGCCCACAACCCAAGCATGTGCCCTGACCCGGAATCACACATTGACCTCCTGATTCATAGGTCAACGCTCAACCACTGAGCTATGCCGGCTGGGTAACACTTATTTTTTTAGGTAAGGACTTACATTCAGAGAGATTAAATAACTTGGCAGTAGTCACACAGTTAAAAGGCCGGGTTTCCTAATGTCCACTCCATTAAGAAACACTGCCATTTTACCTTTTAAAATATGAATCAATTAATAGTTCTTAACTGATTTCACATAAAGCAATCAATGAATAAATAGACAAATAGCCTTTAGGCTGCTATTTATTTACTTTTCAAACAGGTTGTAATCAGTTTCGACACTTTCTGATACTTTAATAAATTTGGAGAAATAATAAGGATATTCTGGCATTAAAAATACATCACATCTTATTTCATTCTCCATTTTGATCCAATATTGACTTGAACCAACAGCAATTTTGTAATAGATCATTTGTTTAGTAAGAGCCACTGTTTAATTTATTATAAGTTTTAATGCTATCATGTTGCCCTTATAGGGGAAAAATTTAAACAGATGTTCTAATGAGTTTCTGCTTCTATATAAATAAAGTGTTTTGATTAGTTGATCTTTTAGTATAAATAAAAAAATGTATAAAATTAATAGCAATATTACAGAAATGCAGATGTCCCTCAATCTGGCCTGTTGCCCCTCTCCTCCCAGCCACTGCCCCACCCCAGGCCTTCACCACACTGTTGTTTGTATCCATTGGCTATGCATATTGTTTATAAGTTCTTTGATTAATCTCTTCTTCACCCCACTCCTTTCAGATATATGTCAATCTGTCAAAATATTAAAATTATCTCTTGCCATTAAGTTGCACCATTTCAGCATATACACTGCTTGGAAATACACAAGTACATGTTTAATCATTGGCAATAAGATTTCAGGTATGTGGCTATCAGTTGTCTCATGGTCAGTTGAAGTCCATTAAGTAAATTGAAATATTTATTTTAGATAGCTCATAATACCAATTATTCATTCATTGTGATTGGAACTAGTTAACTACAAATGTAAGTTATCATAAGTTGAATGTGTATCTTATTGTTGTCTTCTTTTATTCTTGCTCTATAAGTTTACCTTCCCTTTTATCAATGTTATAAATCTAAAAGTAGGCAGGGGATTTTTTATAAACTCCATATATCAAATAAGATTATAATTTTCCTCTAGTTTTCTCTGCACTACTTAAGAGCCTTTGTGCCTTATTATGGGTGCTTCCTGAAAGATGAGCATTGTGACTGGGGTATTATAGGTACTTAAATACCCACTGAATTGCTTAGACAGCCAGGAAAACATGGGCTGCATTTTATAAATAATGTAGTACCTGCCCAAGTTGATCATTTATGAGTTATGAATAGAGAAGTTGTACTCCTTTGTAGAGGCTATGAATTTAATTATGCAATTCAGGAGAGTTTAGTATTTCTTAAACATGTTCATTGTTTTAAAATATGTGCTGATGTAAATAGTCCTATTTTCTGGCTTAGCCAACATAATAGTACTGTGAATACTAAAACATATCAAGAAAACATTTCTGGAAAACCCCATTTCTTATTCAGCAGTTAATGGTTATATCTGAGGAATCGTGGCAAAGAGTGCATTAGAACACATTTAAATAAATCATTCAACAGTGACTTAATTTTTAATAAACTTTTTATAAGTTAAATATAATACAGAATTATTCAAAATCATGTGTACAAGTTGATGATGAATTACTATAGAATTGACATAACCATGAATCCTCTAGATCTGGAAATCAAACATTAACAAAATCTTATCACCTGCTCTTTCACCTTTTCCCAATCACTCTTCCTGAGATAGAGACTATCCTGATTTTAAAATGCCTACATTAGTTTTCCCTCTCTCTAAACTTATAAAGTTATGTTTTATTTCAATATTTTATTTGTGAGATCATTATAGCTTTGTGCATTGCTGTATTTTATTCATTTTCATGTAGCATATTTTTCTAAAATATAAATATACCAGAAGTTATTTTTTAATTATGCTGTCATTGGATAATAGGGTTATTTCTTATTTTTTTTTTTTTGATATTACCATTATTTCATCTTTGACCATTTTGAACATGTATTTTGGTGAATATACCTGCATGCACTAATTAGGTTTATACCAGGTGTGGATTTGTGGGACACATGCTTTGGATGAGGTCATCTTTAGTATCCACTACCTACAAATGCTCCAAAGCAGTGGTTTTAGTTGACAATCCAAAAAGAATTGTATAAAACTTCTTATCACTCCACATCCTTAACAACATGTAGTATGATCAATCTTTTAAAATGTTAGCCATTTTGTTGCCTGTGTAGGAGTATAGTATTATATAAGCTGTAAATTTTACTGAAATTATATACACATATCTACATTTTCTCAGGTAATAGAGATGCTTGTAGTTTACAAATTAGAGATTAATTTTAGTTATTTTTTAAAAAATGCCAAAATGCTTTTTAAGGATATTTGGAGAATGGTTAGAACTAGGAGGCAGAATGGATATTTCTAAAACATTCCCCACTGAAAAATAAGAACACCTAAAGTATCCTTGTGTCCAATCTCAGAATTTGAATAGTAAATGCTCAGTAAGGAAAGACCAAAACCAGGAAGGGGCTATTAAACACACACACAAATCACCGTAATTCAAGCAAGTCAGAATGAAAAATCAGAGAATCCAACCAAGGAAAGAAATAATTGCAGGTAAACATATGTCAGTAAACAAGGGTTTAATTTAAAAAAAAATAAGAAAAAAAATAGAAAGGAGTAAGAAGAGAGCACTAAGAAAATAAAGGCCTAGAACCCAAGACAGAATTTTGGTACCCGAGGGTCAGAGTAGCAGTCAATATAAATAATATGTCAACCTTTGACCCTGAACTAACTACCACTGAACTTCTTTCATGTTTAAGGATGAAAGTGGAAATGTTGATAAGACATTGATCATACCGGAGCTAAGGATACTAAGGAAAGGAATCTGGCAATAGGGTTTCTCAGCCACTAATCAAAGTGCAGGAAAGAAGAGCCACGTTGTGGATTCACACAACTTTAGAGGTTGACAATGGTTTAATCATGGAGGCAGAACTCATTTCTTCTTCAAATTTATAGAACCCAAAGTTTCTCCCTCAGCTTCTTCTTCTTCATCATCAACAGAATGAGTCAATTAGAAGGTTCAACTTTGCAGAAAGCCCTTTGCTAAGTTCCATTTTAAGAATATTGAGTTGCCCTTGAAAGTTTTCTAATAACATAGAAATGTTATCTCATTCATGGGGATTATAGCAGTAAATGACTTTTAAAAGGCCATAACAAAATAAACAATGGCAGGTAAGAAACGGCTTTATTCTCACATGCCCACTGGGGTATATTTGAAATCCTTTTATAGCAAGATACTTGGCTCAGAAAATGAAACAAAACGGAATGTTTATGTTTCAAAAATTTCTATAGCATCTCTCAAGTCAGTTCTTAAAAGCCTCCTTTAGAAACTCAGGGATAATTTTTAAGTTTGGAAGGTTTAAATCTGTACTTTTTTCATTTTAGTCTTTTGACTATTACCTCTGGATAAAGAATGTGATGACACCAGATTGTTTTCATTGTCTAAACATAAAAACAAAATCTAATGTCTACAGAATACAATGTCATTCACAGCGAATAGTCCCATTTATACACCAGTGTGCATTATTATAATGACAACCATATAGATTTAAAATGCCTTTCCTTAAAATTATGGTTATGATAGAATCCCCACACCTAACAAAGTAGCTAAAAATCATAACACTGGCAATATGAAGTGCAGATGGGCAGCTGGAACACTCGTATTATCACTGGAAATGCAAAATAGAGGAACCATTTTGGAAAATAGTTTTGCAGTTTCTTATAAAATTAAGCAACAATTACATTTCCCAAAATAACATTTCTGAATGTTTACCTGAAGGGAAAGCATATGTCTATTTTTTAAAGTGTCATTAAAAGTTAATTTAAAATTATTACAGACTGGAAATAGCCCATATATCCATCAGTTGATGAATTGATAAGCAAACTTTAAAATTCATAATATAGAATAAAAATAATTAAAAATTTATTTGTATTTTTTTTCCTCATTGGTAAATCATGCATTTTTACTTCTACTTTTCTATGAATTACTTTCTGGTATCTGAGTTATTTTAAATTTATAAAAAATGTGTGAATATAGTTTTGTCACATCTGCAGAGATAAGTGTACTAGAATAGATGAGGCTTAATTATTCCGTTATGCCCTTAAATTAAGTTATTAAATGAAATGGGTAGGTGGGAAGATTGGTGTCTTTGTTTTAGCTCCAAAAGTACAAGCTAATTTGTCAAAGTCCAACTGAGTATGAGATAAAAATAGACAATGAGGTCGAATATCCCATTAATGAGATGTACAGAGTTAAGATTAACAAACATTATTAAATCAAGAATTTAGTTAAGACAGTCAAGAATTAATATAATGACCATTATATTTTATTCTCTTCTTTGACTCTTAGCAAATTTCAAAATTAATCTTCATATAAAGCATAGCTTATTCTTTGACTTTGTCACTAGATAAGATAGTAATCAGATGTAGACTTAAATGTTTAACTGTATTTAAAGACAGACCATTTGATTAGTCATAGATGTTGTTTTTTTATTGTCTTATCTAGTTAAAATAACTTGCTCAGGGTAAAATACTTGGAATAATCTAATATTCCTCTGTTTTTGTCATCCCCACGTTCGGTCTCAAATTCCTGTTGGCTCTATTCAAACTTTTCTATCAATAGAATACGATTACTTGTTTACACATTTACCACGATCATCACTCTGCCACCATCCACCATTGACCATTATATAGACTCCAACATAGTATTCCTGCTTTCACCTTTGCCATCCACAGACTATCCCCAACCTGACAGCCAGAGAATACTTTTAACATGTATAGTCATGTGATTTTCCAACTCAACACTAATGGCTTCTCATCTCAAAATGGAAGCCAATGTCCTTGCAGAGGTCTAAAAAGTCCAATGACCTCATTATTTCTTGGGCTCACCCTCACCCTCCATTATTTCTCTCCAGTCATTCAATCTTTTGACTGTTTCTGAAACATTCCAGTAGTTTTATAGCTCAGAAGTTTTCTATTAACCTTGATTGTTTTCCTTAGCATATACAGGGGTTGACAAAAGTAGGTTTATAGTTGTAACACAAATAAATAATATAATAAATAATACCATATAAGCTCTATTTCAGACACTCACTACTGTAAATCTACTTTTGCCCACCCCATAGGCACACAGTTTCCTTCCTGTCCACATTCAGACTGGACAGGAAGGAAACTGTGTTCATGTCACTTTATCCATAGATTAATACCCTAGTTGAAATTTAACCCACTCTCCACTAACACACTAGTAATGCTATTCCACTTTGACTTATTTGTTCTCCCTGGTACTTATTATCTAAAATACTGTGTGTTTTTACTTATTTATTAGCTCTCCTACTAGAATGTATTCTTTAAGATAACTAGATTTTCTTGTATGTTTTGTTTACCATATCCTAAGAGGTAAAACATTAGCTGCTACAAATAGACAGATGCTTATTTTACATTTTTGAATGTGTTTATAAACATAAATCTAACTAATGTGATTATTATTTTTAATTATAAAACTAAAAACAATTTCATATATAATAAATAGTCCTTAGTCTATACCTTTTTATATTACCTACAGTATCTACTTAAACCTATATAAGTAATGTAAACTAGAGTTCAGGGTATCTTAGTAATAACTGTGCTATGAAAAGCCATGTAAAAGAAGAGAATAAAGTTAAAATGAAAGTGAGCCAAGTAATTATTCCAGTCAATTAGTTGGTCTATATCAAATGCATGAATTATCTGCTAATGCAATTCTCTTCATTATGCTCATCATTAGAATTTTCTTTAATCCTAATGGGGGCTGGCCCAATATTCTCTTCTCCCTACATCCTTTTACGCAGTCTCCCCATGTTCATGCCTGGAAGGTCACCAAGCTAATTGCCTGATGAGTATTTAAAGAAGTTAATTCCATCTTATAATTTATCTGATTTTTAAAGTTATTTGGCCAAGGTTACGACATTAGCATAACCTCAAACCAAGAACATGTTTCTGGACAGGATAACACTTCCCTAGTCAGTAGTTCAACCAAATCATGCATTTTGATGTAATTGCATGAAAATCCAGCTGCATTTATCTAAACTGGAAAGTACAACATATGCTTTCCCAGTCATTTTTATGTTAGGCTTGTAACACTTCCCAAGACATTGTGATGTTACAAGGGTAGTTGATAAATACATATCATAACTTTGAGGGTTTTTTTTTAGTCTTAATTTACATTAACAGCTCTATATGTGTAGTGTTATTTTGGTTTGTTTTGCAAAACAAACCAAAATAACACTACACATATATAGCTGTGTATATATATATATATATATATATATATATATATATACACAGCTATATATAAAATAACACTCTCTCCCTTTTTACCTTCTAAATACAATTTGTTGAATACATATTAACTCATTTAATTCTCACACCAATGCTTGAAACATAAATTGTTTCATCCTCAGCGTATAGAGTAGTGCTCCAAGATTCTGAGTCTCATAGCAATTATTGTTAGGAATCTGGAATCAAAAATCATGACTTAGGTACCTTTACTCTTCTACACATGTTGCAAAGTCATACATGTAATCAAATCAAGAGCAGAAGATCAGTGAATCATATAGTGTATATTAATAAAGAAAAATGAAGAAATTGAAAATTTGCCGAGACTGGTTTGGCTCAATGGATAGAGCGTCGGCTTGGGGACTGAAGGGACCCGGGTTTGATTCCGGTCAAAGGCATGTACCTTGGTTGCGGGCATATCCCCAGTAGGGGGTGTGCAAGAGGCAGCTGATCAATGACTCTCTCTCATTGATGTTTCTAGCTCTCTATCTCTCTCCCTTCCTCTCTGTACAAAATCAATAAAATATATTAAAAAAAAAAAAAAGAAATTGAAAATTTAAGAGTGCATACTCGAAGGACAGTGATGCTAATTCAGTTCACTGCTGCCTTTCGGGATAGTAAACTCAGAAAAGGATTTTCCATATTAAGCCAGATTATAGATTTTTAAATATTCTGCACTTATTTATAAATGATGTGGCATATTTCTGACTGTATTCAGTTTAATTATGAAGTGTTGAGTTGAAAAGTTGCACTATACCATATTCTTCTTACTAACTTTAATTAAGTAGCTGATAATATTATTCTTAAAGCTGTCAGTTTCCAAGGAACCATTATCATCATAACTCATTACATTCTATCCTCTTGAGATCCTTCAGATAAGTGGTTTCCAAACTGAGTTCCACTTCACTCAGGCTCCACAGAAATGGCTGATGACTCACTGCAGGGAATGAGAGAAAACTGAGTAGTCGGGTTGGTGAACCCTTGACCCACTTCATCTAGTGTAGATTTTCTGTCTTGGAAAATATGACTTAAGAAATATTCTGCTGGTAAGAAGAAAACAAATTGGAAAATTAATGTCGAGTGCTGTGATTATCAGAACTCTACAATGACCACCAAAGTGTTAATTCATACTAGAATAAAAATAACTAAAGACATTGGGGACTTAGTTTTCTATTTTGAAATTTGTCATTACATGACCCCAGTGAGTTTAATGAGGAGCCTGGTTGTATCTCTTTGGCTACTTTTCCTACAATACAATTTAATGGGCTCAGAATTTCTGACATGTAGAGGATGCTTGGTTCCATTTTATTCAGTTGACTTAGCCTCTGTGTGAGGCAAAGCTGGAGTTTTCTCAGTAAGAATACTCTCTTCCTAGGAGTATGACTTAGCTAAGCTTGCTTCAGGATAGTTTCTGATCATGTGGCAAATTGTATTACGGGTCCTAATATTTATGTTTCCCACAAAAAATTTGTGTATCCTTGATGTCCCACCTTATGCTTTACTTTTAAGACCAAACACTGCTCTGTGTCCTATATAATGATACAAAATCCCCTTGCCTTGTCTGCTTCTCCATGGTTAAAAAGCGTGTATTGTTTTTCTTAGCTTGAAACACTATCGTTTCTAATTTTGCTTCATTTATACTTTTAATAAAGTTGACAATTATTTTTGTAATTTTCTATTTACCCAAGAAAATAATTAGTTATTTTAAGATCTAAATAAATGTTAAGAATCACATTCTATATTTTAATTATTCTGTAATTTTTGAATTGACATGTCGCAGTAATGTAATAAAGGGTTAGGTTTGCATTGCAATTGAAAGCAAAAAACGAAGGAAAACATTACATGTTTTGGTCAGATAAGTGACAAGATAAAGATATTTAAAAAGTGATATCATAGAAGTGACTTAAGAATGTTTTCAACATGGAGAAAAGACTGGGATAGATTCCTCCTTTTTTACCATTAAAAAATAGAATTGATCAAATTTTCCCCATTTTTTTTTCTTTTAGGACAAATTGATATTTCTACGTCATATCCTAATTGATCCTATGACTAATTTAAAACACTACACTCAGAAACTGCCCTGCCTCTCTTTATCTCTTCTGTATTTATTTCATTTGCGACTATCAGGACAATTGCATTTCCTATTCACATTCTTAGTTTCTATATCTCACCCTTTTCTAATAGTTTTCTCCAATCATCTTTTACTATAGCTTGCTGATGCTGCACGTCTGAACACCCTTTGGCCTCATCTGAGCTTTATGGAACCTGATTCTTTATATTTGATCCATATCCCTTCACTCTTACAGGAGAGAGACACACAGATTTATTATCTTTTTTAAAAAAATTTCTTGATTGATAAAGATATCACATATTTGTCCTCATCCCCCCATTCCCATCCCAAACCCCTCCCCACACATGCCCCTACCCCCCTGTTGTCCATGACCTCTAGTTAGGTTTATATGTATACATACAAGTCCTTTGGTTAATCTCTCCTCCTTAGAGATGCAGATTTAGTAACTTGCTCCATGGCAAAAAGAAAGGCATAATCTGCTGGACTTGGATATCACAATGAAATTTAAACATCCCACTCATAATTTCTGTTAAGACCTATTCTCTTTATTAAGGAGTTATCATTTTCTTTTTGTTCACCTTGGCCGATTTATCTCATTTTATCAAAGAACTTTTCTGTCTCCAAAAGCTATTTTATCACTAACAGTCATTGTGACTTGTATGATGATATTGAAAAATATTGTTCAAACTCCCCACTTTTAGCTGTCTGTCCATTAACCATCACTCATAGTCTAATTGCTGTGAAGAACTATCAAGCAGACCTTGGGAACATGTCTACACTATTGCAACTCTATTAGAATGAAATTGAAAAATACCAACTCCACACCTTCTCTGGCCATGACAATGTTTTCCTATAGCAATTCACTTCATAGATTTCTACCCTTCAAACGCCAGTCCACAATGAATGTACCTTCTACCAAGCCACTTTTGTGCAACAAAACATCAATGTTTAATCAGTACCCAGGTGATATTGAGTGAGAGACACACAAAAAGAGCAATAGGGCACCTGACAATACGTCAAGAGAATTACCTATTATATGCTGATTGAAATTGAGTTTTCAGAAATAAAATATGATTTCCAAATGCCACCTGGCATTCCATCTGACACATTCATACCACCTGTTTCCAATGAAAATTGAACGAGTACCTGCTACGGATGGGCAAAAATTATAAAGTCAAACAAACCTACTGCCTTCTATCTTCAATTGCCTTGAAAATGCTGTTATCTTCCTTAATTCCATGCTATTCCTAATTCCTCTAGACCCTGAACTGCTTTCTGTTTATATCTGCCATATAATTCATTAAATAGATTTTTAGAGTTAATTACCTCTAATATGGACACACTAATTAACTCTAGAAATTTAGCCATAAACATCTACCGAGTTTGAAGCCATTTTTCAAGAATGCTCACCCTTCCCCTTATTCCAACTTGTTTGTCATCATCTGTGAAGTTTTTGTCTGTTTGTTTTAGCTGAGTTTCAAATGTTTGGCTCTATGACTCTGACATTAACCTCACACTTAGAAATTCAGAATTGTTCCTCTTAGGTCTCACTGGTATCTAAATTTTAATTTTTCCCAATTAATCCCAGCTTTGCATTTGGATCTGTTGTAGTTTTTGAAAAGCAGAATATGTCTCTCTTGTTCGGAATCATATTTGGGGAAGAAAAGAGAGGCAGTATCATAAATGATTGAGTCATTCATGGACTATAGCAAGAATAAATAGAATGATCACCCTAAAGGTGATACTGTCCCTTCAGCCACCTGTATGAGTGACAGACAAAATATTTTATTTATGGTGTCTCTAGGAATGTGCTATTTAATTTCTATATTCTGAACTGTTTTTACTAAGTTTGATATTTTTACTTTAAAACTGCTTGTCTTTTTCAGCTGTTTACAGGAGTGCATGAGGAGAGACGAGAATTTGGAAAATATGTAATGCCCTTTTTCATGATTCCCTGGGAACTTTTTAAAAGAGGACTTTGATAAAGATTTTGATGTTGAAAGTAATCAGTCTGCTGAGGCAGATGAAGGAGAATTAAATTACAGCAGTATATTCAGCCAACTTGTGCTCTCATCTATGCTGACTAGATTTGATGTTGAAGAGATCAAATTATTTAGAATGCAATATCAGTAAGTCAGTTTTTATGTTTTGCAAATATAAGCATGCATGCTTACATACAAAAATCATAAATGACAATTATAGTCTATCTATAGAATAAATGATATTATAGAACTAAAGGGACATTATTGTCTATTTTTATTTTTTTTTATCTATTTCTCTTTTCCCTAGGAATGCTGAAAGCAACTGACAAAATATACAAATTCATAGAGAGTAGATAAAAATTTGCTAATTACTTGAATCTCCCAGGTGTGAGATCAGCCTTATCCTCTTTTTTCCTAAGTTAAAAATTGATTAAGTTGAATAGTTCTCAAAGAGTGGTTTTACCTAAATAATTAAAGCAACGATTTTCAAAGTACTTACCTCCAGGTTAATGCCTGCCCTATAAGCTTAGGGATACCTGTGTCTTATTTTGTAGATAAATGTTTAGAGCAGAAATCCATTAAGACTAATCAAACCTGAGGCATTGTTGCAGGACATTAATTTACCTGAGCCTATTAATTGTTGTCTGTTTTCACTCTATATTTACTTAAACAGGAGTCTGGAAACTGAGATAAAAACCATTGCGAAATGCATATAAAATGGCAAAATATCATATATATATATATATATATATATATATATATATATATATATATATATTAAAGTCAAATATTAGAAATTTAACTCAAATATAATGTAGATTTACTTGCAGGAAATTGTTTAAAAGAATTATGTTATGATCCTAGGGATTAATAGTTTTTTGTAATCTGAAAAATGTACATTTGCTCCAAATATTTAATGAGGTTTTAGCCAGTTGCTTCATATGGCAACAATGTAAATGCCACCCAAAGGAAAGTGTTGTACATGAAATCCGGCAATTCTCTGCAGCACCCATTTGCATGCTAAATATTTAATTTAAAAGCCAACCCTTCCCAAATACATGAAGAGCAAGTGTGTGCCTATACATGATTCATTTATGTTTATGTAGCTTTCTATCTAGAAAATATTAACCATTGGTATACTACCAAGAACCATTGAATCTAATTCCAGTTCTTGACTTTCTTCTTTGAGCACTTAAAGCTCTGTAAGGATTGTATTTCGTGGATTTTATTCTTCTGAGACTTTCTAAAAAAGTAAAGAAGCTCTAGCCAGTTTTCTCAGTGGTTAGAATGTTAAGCTGCAGACCAAAGGACAGAGGGTTTGATTCCTGGTCCAGGGCATGGACCTCAGTTACAGGTTCCCCAGTCCCAGCAGGAGTTGCATGCAAGAGTCAACCAATCAATGTGTCTCTGTCATGTGGATGTTTCTCTCTCTCTCTCTCTCTCTCTCTCTCTCTCTCTCTCTCTCTCTCTCTCTCTCTCTTCTCTCTCATCCCCCCCTTCACTCTCTCTATAAATAAATAGAAAAAATATCCTCAGGTGAGGATAAAAATGTAAAATGAAATAAGAACAAAATTTTAAATGAAATATAAAATATTTAATTTACCAATTAACATATGATCTCATTGAATATTTTGTAAATCTGTCATACATCATGACATTTTATATTGTTTTCCTGTTATGAAATGTTTAACCATCCTAGAAATTATTTATCTATAACTCAGCAATTATCCAAACTATGCTAAAATATGAAAATAATATGAAAAGAGAAGTATGGTGAGATTCTCCAGAAGATGATACAATATTGAAATAAGTCATCATTTTTTCAGTATCCTTAATTTTTTCAATATGTTGTCAAAAAGTCCACCTAAGCTTTCCAAATACAGGTAGAAAGGCACTCTGGAGAGATTACTTGTGGTATTAATTAAATTTTTTTGGCTTCATTAAACATAGTTAAGGATTCAGATTTTAAATTTTCTTGCATAATAGCAAAGAGAAGAAATTTTATAGAGGAAGATTTATCATAGTTATTAGAAAAATTAGAAGAAAAATACAAAACAACAGAGAATAGTACCCTAGCCTCCAAAAAAGAAGAAATTGATTATACACCCCTATGTTCATAGCAGCACAATCTACAATAGCTAGGATTTGGAAACAGCCTAGGTGCCTGTCAGCAGATGATTGGATAAAAAAAAAACCATGGTACATCTACACAATGGAAAACTATGCTGCCATAAAAAAAGAAGGAACTCTCATCATTTGCAGCAACCTGGATGGAATTGGAGAACATAATACTGAGTGAAATAAGCCAGTTAATGAAAGAGAAACACCACAGGACCTAACTCATTTATTGATAATAAAGAAAATTATAAACTGATGAACCAAAAGATAGATACAGAGACAGTAAAGCATAAACAGACTCTCAAATTATAGTGGGGAGGGTAGGGAGATCTGAGGGAGATAAGAGATCAACCGAAGGACTTGTATACAAGCATATAAGTACAACCAATGGACACAAAATTCTGGGGAGGGAGGATATATATGAAGGGGGGGCAATGGTAAGATGAATACAATAATAATTTAATAAAAAATAAGGAAGAAAAAATTGATTATATAAGCACAATCTCAGAGTATGTCTTTATGTGATACTACTATTTTAATTGAATTTTTAGTATTAAGGATTAGTAAATGAACAATGCATTTATAAGAAAAAATTTTTTTTCACCCATTTACTCATGAATAGGAAAAAGTGCATACTATTTGCAAAATTAGTCAGGATCATTCTATTGTGCCAAAATGTTTTTTGACAAATGTATATTTTATGATAACCAAAATGTAGTTGGTACTGTTCATAAATGGATAAATGCTATAGGGGGTGGGTGCAACAATGATTGGAAGTAAACAGATGGTGTAGAAATGAAAAATAATAGGATTGATTATTAAAACTGGTTTTGGAATAGCTGAGCAATTATGGAGCAAAAAGCTGGCCATATTTTCTACAGCAAATTTTTGAGCCATTAAAGTGTTTAGTTGTATTGCATTTGGATGGTGTAAGTGCAAGAAGAACCCTAAGCAATGATAAGCTGGGGCATGTTAGAGCTGTATTGGAAACCTGTAATCAGTAGTTACAAGATGGCTATATAGTAGGGCTATGAATGAGAGTTGATTAGCCGTGAGTTGCAGTCCAAGGATGCTGCCCACCCAGGGGTCTTCAAACTACGGCCCGCAGGCCACATGCGGCCCGCAGAGGAGTCTGATCCGGCCCGCCAGGTTTTTTGGGCAGTGAGTGCAGCCGAGGTGTTACAGTAGGAATTAGTAGTTCATATAGTCCGGCCCTCCAGCTCTCTGAGGGACCGTGATCTGGCCCCCACTTTAAAAAGTTTGAGGACCCCTGATCACGGAATTATGAGTATAACTTATGTTTAGTACATTTACATTTATATAAAATGTTCTAGTAAATTTGCTTTCCATTATTGATTTAACATTACTTTTTAAAATTATTAATAAAAATGACTTAAAATTATTAAATTATAGTTGGCATGCAATACAATATTAGTTTTAGATGTACAACATAGTGTCTCCATGCCACTGGTTCTATTTTATTCATCAGTTTATTTTGTTCATTAGATTCCATGCATAGGAGTGATCAAGTGAAACTTGTCTTTCTCTGATTGGCTTATTTCACTTACAAAATAATCTCCAGGTCCTTCATGCCGTCTCAAATGGTGAAAGATCCTTCTTTTTTTATAGGTGCATAGAATTCCATTGTGCAAATGTACCACTGCTTTTCTTATCTACTCATCCACTGATGGGCACTTGAACTATTTCTAGATCTTAACTATTATAAGTAACACTGCTAAGCACATAGGGGTAAATCGTTTTACTCAGATTTTGCAAACATATAAATGGATAAAATACATTTCACAGCTATATGAGTGCCATAGATAAATATCTGTGTCCTTTCAAAATGTATATGTTAAAATCTAATCCCCAAAGTATTGAAAGTGGGGTTTTAGGTGATGAGTATGTAATGAAGCTCTCATGAAGGGGATCAATGCCCTTATGAAATGAACACCAGGGAGACCCCGACTCCTGCCACTCAAGGTTACGGCAAAAGTTTGACTAACTTTGAACCAGAAAGGGAGCTCTCACCAAACACCAAATCTGCTGGCACCTTTATCTTGGATTTCCAGCCTGCAGAACTATGTAAGTTTAATTTCTGTTGTTTATAAGCCACCTAGCTTATACTACTTTATTACAATATAGCAAACAGACTAAAATAGAGTGAGATCCATATTTCATTATCCTTGATAATCCTGAATAATTACTTACCTTTCCCTGTCCTTGTCATCCCTTTGTGCGCCGTTACTGATTGAATGAATAATTAATGAATGAATAAGATTTCCGGTCAGCACAGTCTGTAACAATATGTGTTTGTATGACTATTTGGAGCCACATGCATGGTAAGAACAGTTTAACATGGAGTCACACAGGCCTTCTTTTCATATAATTTATTAAATTATTCTTCTACTTATGTCTCTCTGTAAAAGTAGTATGTAAATGACATGGGGAAAAAATCAGACTATTTTCTGTGTAGCTTTTCTTTGAACCAAATATTTAAACCTATATGTGTATATATATATTCACACACCCATATATATAATTGTAATAACTTTTTGCAAATTCTTCATATCATCAGGAAACACTATGAGTTTTAAGTTTTCAAATATGGAAATATGATTGTGATTTTTCCTTAGAAATTTTTATTGGCTTCTCTTGCTCATATGGTAGTGTTAACATTTTTTTCCCCAATGGGGTAGGGATCTATACCTAATCTTTAAGTTCATAGGAGCAATTTCCTGTGCCTGTGCCACTAATGGATTTAACTTTCAGAATATGCAATGCTTTTCTCCATATTTTTGCATGTTTAAATCGCATTGTTTTGCATGCTCTTTTCCATTTTTCTACTGGTGAATATCCCAATATGAAAACTTCTTTGAGTATTTCTAACTTGTAAAGCTTTTGCTAATATTTCAGAAAAAAAATTTCAGAGATTTTGTGCCATCAGATATCTTGTATGTGACTCTGCTGTGGCAATGATAACAACTAGTATATTTGATATTTCGTCTGTTTGTTCCAGGTCTATGACTGACTTCCTAGTGAGCATTTATGAATATATTTAATTCACTTTTGTATAACCCATGTTAACTCTGACAAAGATTTTTTTCTTTGGGAATGCATCTTTTGTTATAATCTACTTCGCTTCATAGAAGTACCTATTTTAATGAATTATTAAGGAAATTTAAATATAGAATAGAAATATTTTTAAAGAAACAATTTTATTTGATTCAATATATTTAATTTGCTACTTTATCTTTTTCATCTCTTGTCACATATGTGTCTGCGGTTTACTCTTTAAAAAGTAAAAATCAGATTTTCTTTCACTCATCTTTTAAACAAATCGCTTGCTCATTAAAGTTTTTGTTTCTGGGGGTGGAATTTAGTTGTATATGTGAAAAGTGAGATATTCACTTTACCTGATAAATGTCAAGGTAGATAGTGAAAAGGAAAGAAGTAAAGGCTTCACGTTTTCCTTTTACCTTCTTTGCTTTTGCTTTCTTACCTTTTCCTGGATTAATCACTTCAAGGTCAATGGTGCTGTCATTACTCCTTGGGGCAAAACTTCTAACTGAAGTCAATTAATGAATCGGCTGAGAGAGCAGTAGCTTTACTAATTATTATAATGTTTAATCAGAAGAAAAAACAGCTTTAACCCTATAGCATTTGGTCTGGGGCAGAATTCCTGCAAACATACCAATCTCTGGAAGTTTCTGAATCAAAGAACTCTTCACTTGAATTAATAAGATAATTAAATCAGAGAAGAATATCAGAGAAAAAGAAACAAAGTGCTTTGGTGATAGGTTTCATAACTGACAGGCAATATCCTTCCTGAAGCTGGCAGAAGGCAGGAAACCGTCCCTTAAGTGTCTATTATGCTCCAGGGTTAGATGATACAATTTTTCTCTTCAAACTCCCCAGCTATCCCTTAAAGACAAAGCTGATAATCCCGATGACAGGTGTAGTAGATTTAAAACAAAACAACACACAACCAAACAACAACAAAAACTCATGCTATTATTAGTATGTGAAATTCATTTTAAAGGAATCTTAACATTACTTATGAACTAGTAAATAGTTATATAATGTCATGCCTTCTAGGAATCATATGTTCAACCATTTCCAATTAACTGATAAGCTCAAGCATCACATCCTCTATTATCTATAATAATAAAAGCATGATATGCTAATTAGACTGAATGAACTTCTGGACAACCTTTCAAATGACCGAACTAAGACTCCCATTGGCATCAGGCAGGCCAAGGCAGGTGTGATGCGAATATTTTCTCCAGAGGAGTTATTTCTATGAGATAAGTATCTAGATGGCATAGAGTTAGTTTTATGCATTGGATCAACCTGAGTTTACCAAGAAACAGAAGCAGAATGTGTGTGTGTGTGTGTTTGTGTGTGTGTGTGTGTGTGTGTGTGTGTGTGTGTGTGTGTGTGAACAAAGAGAGAGAGAGAGAGAGGTCTATGTGCAGAGGAGCTTCAGTAAGAACAGGCATAATTCTTCCAGCAAAACATTGTGTTGTTTCTTTTGTTCACCTTAGATTTTCAATAAATGGCTTGCCAAGAGAAATAAATTACCTTATTCAATCCAAATCAAGGTAAATAAGAATAAAAGAATGCACAAACACTACGGAAAAAAAGGAGTGAAGGTAACAATAAATGGCATATAATGACCATTTATTGAAAAAAAATGCTGTCCTGGTCAGATAAAAAATATGACCCAATATATTGGCATGAGTCAGGGAAATAAAGGAATAAGCAAATTGAACCCAGCCTCCCAGGTTCCATGATAGTTTGAGCCAATTTCTTGAAATAAATCTCCCCTCTCTCTCTTTATATGCATAAAACATGTCAACTACCCCTCACCACTATAACAAAGCATCATGTCCATGGAAAACCATGGACAGCAAGCAAATTCCAATGCTATTTACATCTCAGATCATAGAAAAGTGAGAAAAAAAATCCATAGTTATTTATTAAGTTGTAAAAACCTGACATGACTAAGATAATGAAAACTATCTCTTGACCAACTAACATGTAATATAATTTTTAATATCTAAATGAATTATTAACAATCAGGATCTAATAGGTCATAAATAGGAATATACAAGGAGAATTTATACCAAGAACAAAAAGACTATGAATCATAATTGGCAAAAAAAAAAATGTTGTCTTGTGATTCTAATTGTATGTATTGACAAAATTTGACATTTTTAAGACAAGGAGACTAGAATATAGACAAAATAAAGGGCAAAAATAAGCATTTTATATCAATAAGGAAATTATTCCTTTTCGAGTAGCATTTGGAAAAACTAGATAGCCATTTGGAGGACAAAGGTGATATCTATCTTGCTTCTTAGAGAAATAAACTCAGGAGAGATAAAAGTTTTAAACATTAAAGATAAAATCCCAGAAAGATTAGAAAATATGTGAGTACTTTTATGTAACCTACCAGTGGGAGAAGATTTGCTGAAGGTGTCTCCAAACCCATACACAAAAGGGGTATTATTAATTAATGTACATAAACATGGACATTTATATACATATGTACATATAAGTATTCAAATACAAATAATTTTTAGAAAAAACACAGATCTATGTTTTAAAACTTTTTATGGAAAAACAGCAGAAATAATTAAAAAATCAAAAACAGAAAGTTATCTTTACTAATTGACTTTCTTAAAACATGAGAACATATATTTATACTTGTACATGTTTTATACATTATAATTTTCAAAATATAACATATCAATATATAATGCCATCATGTATCAGCATATGGTTATACTCTATTTAATATTAAGGGAATCTACATAGTCTTTAAAAATTTTAAACTTAGATATTAAAAAGTTATTTTTTCAGATTTATAAAAAGTTCTCTCTCATAAATATTGCCTATTAAAATTTACTTGAGCAATAACTTCATCTAGTAATGAAACAGTCCATTTTTTAAAAAATTTCCATGTAAGAAAACATTTATACAAATATTTGTCTTTAAGTATGTTATAATTTCTTCAACATATGCATTTAGAAGTATCAAAAGCTAGTTATTTTGTCTTGATGACTGACATAATATTTTTACTTTATAAAAAACAGTTCTATTTAACTCATCTTCGCAAGAGATTGATAATTTAGCACTGATAAGATATTATGAACGGTGAACAAAATCTTCTGATTAAAGTGCTATCCTGTGAACCTGATTTTGTTGTAATAAAATAAAAATGCTGATAGCTCTTAAAGTATTTAATAAAATTTTAAATGATTAATATTCTAAAAAATAATTTTGGTCAAATATCTTTGAAGCAACAAAGAACAACCTGAAACAGCTCTTAAATTGTGTTTTTCTTTTGTTGCTCTTCTCACATGGAGATTTTCTTTTAATAACAAATCTTGATCATTAATCACAAACTATCTTTGTTTACTCATCAAAAAAAAATAGTATGGAAAACAAATGTGAGTATTCCTTGGCAAAATTCATCCTTTAGTCAATATTGGTATGTGTTAATTGGAAATATAAATATAAAATAGACTTCTAAATTGAAAGTTCATCTTTTTTTAATGTTTCACTGACAGGAATCATCTGTAGAGTAAAATATATTCAGGCTTAACCTAATCAAATAAATATATTTACAAAAATAAAATTTAATGGTAAGAGTTTCACATTGACATTGTAGAATACAATATACTTTCATCTATTAGGAATATTATTTTTACATGGTTAGTATTCAATCTTCATCATACATTTTTGGATTGGGTTAATTGGACTTTCCTCACCATGCTAAAAACAACAGCAATAACAGCAAACAACAGCTCAGCTGGCCTGGCTCTGTGGTTGAGCATTGACTATGTACTAGGAGGTAACGGGTTCAATTCTTGGTCAGAGCACATGCCTGGGTTGCAGGCTTGATTTCCAGGGGGGAGGGGGGGGGGAGCATGCAGGAGGCAGCCCATCAATGATGTTTCTCTCTCATCAATGTTTCTATCTCTCCCTCTCCCTTCCTCTCTGAAATCAATGTAAATACATTTTTTACAATGCACAAGGCTTACAAACTTAAAAATTATAGGTTAAAAACTGACTTCTTACATAAATATAATATATAAAATAACTTATGTGTCAATATTAATGAGCATATATTATATTTATAAGATTGTTTAAGCAACAACCAGAAATAAAAATCTAAATCCCAAGTTGTCTCTGGATCTCCTAGCAAGTGATAACATAATCCCATTTTACCTAAAACTATAGTTTTCACAGAAAACAACTACATTTTTCATACATCGAAATCACAAAAGTAGAAGCTTTGGAAAAAGTTTATCCAATTTCCAATGGATATGGGGATTAAAGCAACAGAAGTTTACATTGGTCAGGGTACCAAAAGTAATAGGTATAACTTTTATTTTTCAAATATATGTTGTTTTTATTGATTTCAGAGAGAAAGGGAGAGGAGAGAGAGAGATAAACATGAATGATGAGAGAGAATAATTGATTGGCTGTCTCCTTCATGCTCTGTACTGGGGATTGAACTTGCAACTGGGTTATATGCACTTGATCAGAATCAAACCTGAGACCCTTCAATCTGCAGGTCAATGCTCTTTCTATGAGCCCAAAACTGGCTAGGGTAGTATAACTTTTGTTTGTTTGTGGAATTCAGCTGACTTGGAGTTTTACTGTGCCTATGTTAGGTCCCTCCTTAATGATAATAATATATGTAAATTATTTCAAGAGAACATAGAAACCATAAAATGAATTCAATCAAATATTTATCTACAGGTCAAATCTGGTTTCTTACTTTATGATTTAGTACATAGTTAAAAATATCATTGAAAAAAAGAATAACATCAATTTCTTATACATACACTCTCAATATAAAGATGGTATTTACTAAAAATGATGAAGTTGAGTTTCCAGTAGAGATGATTGTTTTACCCCAAAGCAATATATTTTATGGGCACTCTTCCTTTTTGAAATTTGTTGAATCGTTTTCTGCATCTAATGATAAAATCATATAATTTCTCTTCTTTAGCCTTTTGATGTGATGAATTCCATCCACTGATTTTGAATGTGGAAGCAGCTTTGCATACTTGTAATAACTGTTTGGTTATGGTGTATATTTTCTTACATTATTGGATTCTATCTGCTAATATTTTGTTTAGGACTTCTGTATTTATGTTCATAAGAGATACTGATCTGTAATTTTCCTTCTGTATAAAGCATTTGTTTCGTTTTGGTATTAGTGTAATTATAAACTCAGAGAATGAGTTCAAAACTGTTCCCTCTACTTTCTGAAAGAAATTATAAAAATTTGGTATCATTTTCTTAAATGTTCAGTGAAACATCTGCAACGGGTTCTTTTAAACTTTTTAAGTTATTAATGTTGATTCAATTTCTTTCATAGATATAGGTGTATTTAGATTATTAATTTTTCTTCATGTGAGTTTTGGTTGATCGTGCCTTTCAAAAAATTGGTCTAACTTATCAAATATATTAGCATGTATTTATTTATAACATTTCTCTATTATTTTAAAGTCCATGAAATCAGTATTAAGGATTGTTGTTTTATGTTATATTAGTGATTTGTGTATTTTCTCTCCCTCCCCCCCTCTCTCTTTTTTTTTTTTTTTTTACTTTTCCTCCCTTTTGGTTTCTATATAAAATTTTATTGATTTTTAAAAATTATTTCGTTTTTTCTATTTACTTTTTCCTATTTTTAAATGTATGTATAGTTGCTTACAATCATATATTGGTTATTTTAGTTTCAGGTGTACAATATAGATATTTAACATTTTTATACCTTACAATTTCATAATTCCACTAATTCTAGTAATCATCTGACACCACATAAACTTATCACAATATTATTCACTGTACTCCTTTTTTTTTCCTTTTTCCCATTCCCCCACCCATCTCCTGTTTCTATGTCTGTTTTTTGTCGTTATTGTTTTGCATGTGTCTGTGTGTTTTTGTTTCTCTGTTTGTTTTTTTGTCTATTTGACCTACTTTGCTCATATTTTAGCTTTCTAAGTTGGAAATTTAGATTATTGATTTTAGATCTCTCTTGTTTTATTATATACATATTAACTGCTGTAAATTTGCTTCTGAACGCTACTTTTGTTGAATCTCACACATTTAGAAAAGTTTTATTTTCATTATTATCTCCTACAGAGTACTTTAAAATCCATCTTGATATTTCTTCATTAACCCATGTGTTACTTAGAAATGTGTTGTTTAATCTCCAGATATTTTCATATTTTCTATATATCTTTCTGTTACTGGTTTTTAGTTTAATTTTATTGTGATCTTGTAGCAGACATTGTATGACTTTTATTATTTTAAATTTAAGGTTTTTTTTATGGCTCAGGACTGGTCTATTTTGATGAATTATCCATGTGAACTTTAGAAGAATGTGTATTCTGCTGCTGTTGGATAAAGTATTATATAAATGTCAATTAGATTCTGTTGATAGATAGTGTTGCTCAGTTCAATAATACTCTTACTAAATTTCTGCCTGTTGTAATGTCAATTACTGATAGAGGGGTGTTGAAGTCTCCAGTATAATAGTTGATTTGTCTTTTTCTCCTGCAGTTTTATCAGTTTTTTTGCACATATTTTGATTCTTAGTTTTGGGGTACTTAGCACATTAAGGTTGATCATGACTTCAATAAAGGGTCTGTGGAGAATTGACCTACTTTATTATGTAGCACCCTTCTTTATCCCTGATTATTTTCCTCGCTCTGAAATATGCTTTATCTGCCATTAACGTAGCCTTTTATGCTTACTCTTGATTAGTGTTAGCATGGTATATCTTTCTCAATCCCTTTACTTTTCATCTCTGCGATTATATTCGAAGTGGTTTCTACGGAAAGGTAGGATTTAGTGAATCACATTTTAAAGTATTGAAGTAAGATATACGTAAGAAAAACACACATAAATGCATTTTTGTAATTTGAATATATTCCTATAATCTCTACCTAGATCAAAAATAAAATATTATTAACACATCTAATGTGTTCCCTCATTAATGTATGAGTTACATACAATTAAAAAAAATATCTCATTGTTTTTATAGTGAGGAAGGGAGAAGGAGAGAGAGTTAGAAACATCTATGATAGAGAAACATCGACCAGCTGCTTCCTGCACACCCCCTGCTGGGGATGTGCCCGAAACCAAAGTACATGCTCTTGACTGGAATCGAACCTGGGACTTTCAGTCCACAGGCCAACGCTGTATCCACTGAGCCAAACCAGCCAGAGCTATATACAATTTTTGGCATCTGTTTATTTTATATTTGCAGTAAAATATGATTTTATATTTTATGAAGATTATTCTATAATAACTTTGGAGTTTTTTTTTTAAAGATATGCCCAATGGTACCTGAGCCATGTAAATTCTGTGCTTTGAGAAGAGTGGTTATTTGCAGCTGCCTCTCGAGCATGTCTTTTTCTGGTTACCAGAGATAAATCCAAACCAGTGAGCACACTTTGCTGGACTTCCATTTATCTAGTGAGTTGTGTTTTTTTCTCTCTGTCTAAACCAATTTTGTGTTTTGGGTTTGTTTTTGGTTGCCAATAAGTTATTCCTCTTTGGAGAGAGCAATAATTTAAAATTCAGTTTTTTGGTTTGACCATTTCAATATCTCTATAAATAAATTAATGGATAATAGAAATCTATGATCTGTTTGGAAGAGATGACAGATAATCTAATTTGTTGGTCTTTTAAAAATCTTTGTGCCCCCTCCCCCACCACACACACACACACACACACACACACACACACACACACACCTCATAGTAGCACTGTGTGTCCACCATACAGGATAATGTGAAGGCTTTTAGATGTACGGATCAGTGAATATATATATTCCATAGATCCCTATTCAATCTATTCCAATGGATCCTTTTTAACATTTCCAGGTTTCTATTTCTCAGCTTCTAGGTGATGGTATCCTGCTGCTGTCAGAGGCCTTCCAGGGACCACAGGAGCTACTTTAGACTCATACAGAGGAAACCCCAAATGCGTGAGAGTTTATGGATCCTTGTTCCTCCCACTGCCAATGACTGTCAGGTTAGAAACTGAGAGCTGAGCTTACTTGCCTTTAGGATCTGACTTCACTGTGTCTTTCTCAAAATGGCACTCCTGCTTGGCTCTCTTGTTCTGCTATTTCACTCCCTTATATTTTCTCCCAGGAGCCTCTCCTTTATAAATCACTGGCATATTAATTTTCATATCAGGGTCTGCTTTTGGGAAATTTGATCTATTAGAATCTCATTGTTCCACCATAGACATTCAAGATTCAAAGCCAGACATATAGAAAGAAACTAGAGGAGATAGATGATTATGATGTATATGATGACTAGATAGATAGATGATAATCTAGCTTTGCCAGTTAGCGTGGTTTATCAGAATAGACCATAAGTCCCTTAGCAATAGTAAATACTTTATACATTAAGTGAATACCTACCAATGACAAGATTAATAGTGACAAAAAATACAGTTTTAAACTCAGGAAAGAAATATTCAAACTAAGTTCGTATTTTATATAACCATCACTTTCAGCACCTTTGGAGCCAGAAGGCCTAGACTGAAATCAAGTCTGCTTTATACGAGCTATGTGACCTCAGATAATTGCATATTATTGTGCCTAGTCTTCTCCTGTATAAAGTAGTTATAGTAATAGTACTGAAACAGGATGAAAAATAAACGAGTTGAAATACGTGAAATGCTCAAAACACTGCCTGGTACATAGTAAGTGCTACAAAAATTTAACTATATCACAACTAGTAGGCCAGTTAAGATTCTTCAGATCATGCTCTTTATTTTAAATGAGTCAATTATGTAAGATTTGTAAAGTCACACTGTTACTGTCAAAATTAGAACTACAGCCCAACTTTCCCAACTGAAGGTCTGACATCTTTGCATTCATTCATTCATCAAATAACTACTTACTTATTTTCAAGTTTATCTGTATTATTGAAAGTATTAGAGATGTCCCGGTTTTCCCCCCATTAATCCCCTTCAGGCAGCCCCTACCCACCCACCCCCATGTCACCCAACTAAGTTTTTAATTTAATAGTCCCTGGCTAAAATTCTGAATTTGATTTGAACATCGATTATCAGTAATTATTTTTACTTTTTCTAATTGTATTTGTTTCACATGCTATACCAACCTTTACAAACATTAAGTTTAAACATTTGGACAAGCGTAAATATAAAAATGGAATGTTTCTACTGGATTTTACAATTGATATTTTTGAGTCAGTATGTTGGAACATTTCTTCACATATCAGTATTAGGATACTTTGTGTCTTCTACGGCCTGTAAAAGTCTTAACAACTTGGTATGGCTATTTTACTGGCCTAGACATACTTCAGTGACCGAAATCAATGCCCATTTGTCACCACTTCTTTTCACTTGACCTTCCCACTTCCCATTGTCACATTGTTTGATTGTATAGCTAAGCATCAAAACACTTCTCCCTCAATGTTCTTGGCTAGATTATCCAACCCTGACTTCTTTGTGTTAAAAGAATCTTTAAAGTCCAATAGTCCACCAGTGGATTATGTCACACGTTGTGAGGTTTTTAGGAGTGTGTTAACTAATGCCTAGAAAAGCATTGCTATTTTACTTTCTTCAAAGATATATAACCACAGTGTATATTCAAACTATCATGTGAATAAGAAATTTAACATATTATATTTTATATTAATGGAAATAATTATAGGTGGGCACACTAAAATCCCTGTGAGCTGAATCATAAAAAATGTGATATTCGAATAGGCTCTGCAAAAAAATATTTTATTAGATATTTCTGATAAAAGGTTTACATTTTTAAATAAGATGGTAGTATACAGTAGAATAAATATAAAGCATATCTGGATCCCTCGGTGTTCTTTGGGGCCTGCCTCTCTTACTTTCTAATCCAACCATATAACTCTTGCTGAATCAATTATTATACTGCTGGAATCAGTGATTATTTCAAAGGTAAGCATTCCATGTAAGTGGGTTGAGCTATGCTCTCTCTGCATTATACAGATTATCAATCTAAGAGAATGCAAACCGTTTAACTTCTGAATGAAATAAGGAAATATATGCATCATAGCAGATAGATATGATGCCATATTATGTCAAAGGAGCAGGAATATTGAGGACTATACACCTATGTGGTGACACAGAGAACTTTTTAGCATGAGCTGAACAACAAAGCTTCTCATTCACATAGACTATCAGATCTATGCTGCTCCTGAAGAATATCAAATCTAGGAGCAAAATATACAAATATTAAATCCTGGGTATGGCACCATCCCTCAAGGATACCAACCAGCCACTCAGTGCAACTTGGTCACTTTGAGCACTATCAATTATCAAGGGCAATAATTCCTCCTTACTGAGAGAGATAATCTGGAGTCCAGGTCTGGGTTTGTATTCACCTCCTGCAACACATCAGTCAGCAGCACAATTGGAGGGCTTACCCATCATTTCCTTTCTAAGATAGAATCCATTTCCTTGGACGAAGATGTTCATTTTGAAGAGCGTGTCACAGTGGACATATGAGTTAGGTACCTATAGTGTCATAGAGCATGAACTATAAACTGCTTATCTGATTATATGTTGGAATGGCCTCTTAAAGGCTATGATCGATCTGTGTACCAGCCCAGTGAATTTGCCTTTTAGTCTTGAGAGACTGTCCTTCCATTTTGAGTCTAATCTTTGACCCAAAGGACATTTCACAATGCCATGTCCCTAGATTAGAAGAAATGGTTCCAGAAATAAAAGGGAATGGAAGAAGGAGTGGTGTTCTTGCCATCACTCTCAATGACTTACTTGGGAAATTCATGGCTCCCATCTTGCAGTGTTAATATAGTCCCTTAGAAACACAAAAATCTCCCCATTCCCTAAAATTGGTCTTTAAAGTTATGCTGCCCACTCATTTTGGCCTGTACATAGAATTCAGCAGATGAAAAAAAAAAGTTATAATAATACGTGAGGAATTAGCCTTGATTATTATGAGAATAAAGAGTTTGCTGCTATATAATGGAGGGAGAGGTGTGTATGTTTGGAGCTCTGGGATATTCTGTGATGTATTTGTGTCATTGACAATAGCAATAGGTCATTGAACCAACTGAACCTCATAAGGGCATGGCAACAGGAGCTCGGACACTATAGGAATAAAAGTGAATCCCATTGCAAAATACACTGTAGACAAACAGAAGGGTTGGCTTAAAGAGAACAAAATTAAGAATAAATGGACAAGCCCTAACTGGTTTGGCTTAGTGAACAGAGCATCAGCCTGTGGACTGAAGGGCCCCAGGTTTAATTCCAGTCAAGGGCATGTACCTTGGTTGCAGGCACATCCCCAGTAAAGAGTGTGCAGAGGCAGCTGATCAATATTTCTCTCTCATCAATGTTTCTAACTCCTTATCCCTCTCCCTTTCTTTCTATAAAAAATCAATAATATATATATATATATATATATATATATATATATATATATATTTTTTTTTTTAATTAAAAAAAGAATGAGTGGACAAGGAGATGATATCAAACATGGTATCAGGACTAATATGCTACAAAACCTACTAATGAGTGTAGATGCCTCGTTTATGAAGGTGTGTTTTGGTGTTGTAGGAACTTGATTTTATTTTTAAAATATTGGGATTGGTCATGTAATGTCTTGACTTAAGGGTGGCAATATACTTCCCACTCTTTAACTTTGACTTGGCTTTAAGGCTTGCTTGGAATAGTGGGAAGTTAATTGTCATACGTTTACTTGCTAGGACTTGGCCCCTTAAAATCTACCATCATGTGAAAATAACATCACTGAGTCAGCTGCTGCCACTTCAGCCTGGAGCATAGAGTTATGCAGCCTAAGCCCCAATCCCAGATAAGGAGCCAAGCCCAGAGGAGCTTCGGTTTGAGCAGAAGAGCTTAGCCAAACTTAGCATAGGTAAGCCAACCCCAGGCAAGCCTGCATCCTGCCGAATGAAAATAAGTGAGTATTGCTGTGTTTATTATTTAGAAGTATCTGGCTGAATATTTAGAAATACCTGGAAGGATAGAGAAAGATAAAGAGAGGAATAAGGGAAATTTAGAGGTAATAAGAGAGATTGGGAGATTTAGTAAAAGCTTTCTGTTAGCTACCCAAACAATGTTCTTTCTTCTTACTAACAGAATCAAATTGTTTTAGGTATCTATCTCCAGGGAAAGTGAATGATGAACTTCCAAGGTAGTTCAGGTGTTTATAATTACTAGTTATTTGCATCGGTTTGTTGATTGAAGTTTGTTGACTTTATTTATTATTATTTTGTTTGTTTTTCTTTGGCTTTACACATAGAAGAAGCCACTAATATTTAGAGCATGTCAAGGCCTACATTTGCTTTTGTCACAACCTCGAAAGAGTGAAGGCAAGTTTCAGACCAAAATCTTTCAATACACATAGAATATATATTAATAATCAAGGCATATAGGCACACTAATTTAATCTGCTTTGTAACCTCAGGAAGTCCCACCTCTCTCAATCTGTTGCTTTAGCCCAGTGATGTACTATTAAGCCAGCTCAGTGAATGAGTGAATGAATGAACAAACACCTACTTACATACTAAAACCAAAAATTAATTCTAGCACCAGCTGATTTGAATGATGTAAATACGCGTATCCTGACCAATTTTAAGCAACCAATATGTCTCTGAATGCAGCACTGGAAAGAGATGCTTTCAAGCTGGTACAAACTGGTAAGATCAGTTTAGTCTTTAAACTCACTCTTCATGAAACTTTTGCACAAGGCAACAAGATGATTCTGGAGGCTGAGTTTATTCATTCTTATAGCAGGCACTGGATATCTACTCTCTTCTAAATCCTCTGTGTGGACACAGGGATGGTTCTGAGGAGACCTTGCACAGAATTTTGAATGGTAAGAAGTGAAGGGCTTACTAAGTTCTTATACTCCCTCCATGCAAATTCAGCCAGTGTCTCTACAACATTTCATCTATTCCTCACACTTTCACCAATTCATTTATTTAAACAAATTAAATTAATAATATCAGTTTTGCTGATATTTTACAAGCTATCGATTTATTCCATAATAGTATATTTTGCACTCTTATTTCATTCATTAGTAACATCGCTGGAGCTGCTCAATGACAAATATAGCTGAATCATGGAATATGGACAACAGCTTGAATAACAATTTCAGATGCTAGAAACTGCCAAACCCCTAGGTATAGATTAAAACACACACAAACACTAGCACACATAAGACTATAATTTACATAATACATAACAGTGACCTTCTTTATTTTTAAAATTTTTAATATATTTTTATTGATTTTGGAGAGGAAGGGAATGGGAGAGAGAGAAACATCAACAATGAGAGAGAATCATTGATTGGCTGCCTCCTGCATGCCCCCTACTGGGGATCAAGCCCACAACTCTGGGCATGTGCCCTTGACTGGAATCAAACCCGAGACCCTTCAGTCAGCAGACTGATGCTCTATCCACTCAGCCACATTGGCTAAAGCAACAGTGACTTTCGTTAGATGTGGGATGAATTTGATAGCCTAAGTCAAGGACAATCATTTCCCTTAATAGTGATTGGTATTTGGAATCACAATTTGATTCGTATTGGGCCAATGAGGAGAGATCTGATATTAGATGTCCTTTCTCTTAAAAAGAAACACATGGAAGATAGGTATCTCATTTTCTGTTTTATATTACCCCATGAGATGGGATGCCAGAAACTATAATAGGCATATTGTGCCTATGATGGAAGCTAAATTAAGGGGACGCTAACATGCTGTGGACTGCACACGGAAACATGGAAAGAATTTGTGTACTTAATGATGCCATCAACGAAGAATTAGAAGTCCTAGTAGCTTTCCTAATTTACATTTTTTAATGTGAGACAATACATTTACATAATTTAAAGCCATATTTAGTTTACGTTTTTGTAACGTATAAGAAGACATTCTACCTGATATGAATTTGTGTCTGTAACTAAAGAGCCTTATTTGCATAATTTCTCAGAGTTCAAGATAGGAAGCAAACTTTTAAAAAAGTCTTTCTAAAGAATGGCTAGAAATAAGTACAGCAATTTCTACTATCTTACATTTCAAAATCTAAGCTGGCATATGTCTGTAATCACATCTACATAGATGAGATGAATATTAATAATGTAAAAAAAATGTCAGGTGTATCTTAAAAGATACCTTTTGGCTTTATCTCTGACATCTGTGGGTGGAGTAATTGATTTTTTTCCCCTCACTGTAGTTAATATTATTCTGTACTCGAGAAAAGTATTGTTAGATGTCTGAGATATGCAATTTTTATAGGTATGATAAGTAATTTGTTTTGTAATATATTGTCACCTTTGAAAAATTACTAGAATGAAATATGTATTCATTTGTTTAATATTCCCATGTTCTTTGATTTTGTTTTTGGAAACAAAAGAGAGTAATACTTTTCTTTATAGTTTACTCTTAGAGATGTTGGGAAGGATTAAATCACAACTTTAAAAAATCACATATTTGCCACAATATATCAAATATACTTTAAATCTGTTTATTTTAGTGTTAGTTCATTTTGATATCTTTTGGTAAAGTTCTTCCTTGTGATAAAGAATGGCAAATTGCACTCTTAAAAACTGTAAGATTAGAGCAAAGGATGGTTAACAGAAATGAATGGGGAAAATTCGCTTCACAGATAGAGATCTGCAATAACATCTGAGAATGTAAAGCTTAACCAGATTTTGTTCCCAGAAAAGAGAGATAAATGTTTCAAACAGATGAGAAGCGCTGCTGTGGCTGCCACAACATAGCATAAAGACTGATGCAAACTTTTAAAATTCATAGTTCTGGGTCTTTCCACATTCCAATCCCATACCTGCCACAACCAACAACAAAAAAAGAAACATACTTTGAAAGAAGGGTACCAGGAGACATCAAGAATATAATTTCTTCTAATTCCCTGTGGAAAATAGTATCAAACAATGCCCCAATGATTCCTCCTCTCTGTGCATCCATGCCATTTCTCACATCAAAGAAGTAGAGGTCATTCCCTCTGCCCTAATTCTGGGTATACCTTGTGATAGGCCTTTGCAATTAAATGTATCACAAGTAGCATGAATGGATTTTCAAGCCAGCCTTCAAAAGACTGTCTTTTTCCACATCGTGCCTCTTAGAGCTAGCCCACTCTGTGAGAAGCCAAGGGACACACAGGGGACAAGTGGTTAGGAACAGAGGTGTTTCATTTGACAGCCTCAGCTAAGAACCCAGCTGACTGCACCAACTATACCCCATTCATTGGATGTTCTGGACAAGTCAGCCCCGTAGTTGACTGCAGCCCTTGACACCAAGAGAAATAGTAAAATTGCTCCTATTTAGTTCACTAAATTATGTAGCTTGTTTGTTTGTTTGTGTGTATATATATATATATATATATATATATATATATATATATATATATAATTTCAAAAAGAAAAGGAAGGAAGAGAGACAGAAACATCAATGATGAGAAAGAATCATTGATCCGCTGCCTCCTACATGTCTCCTACTGGGGATTGAGCCTGCAACCCATATATGTGCTCTCACTGGGATTGAATGGTGAGCTCCTTGTTCATAGGTCCATGCTCAAATACTGAGCCATGCTGGCCGGCCCAGCTGTAGTAGTTATTTAAACAACAAGTCATTGAGAAAGTCTTCAAGTCCACATCCTGCAAGGATTCATCAGTTTGGACTTTGAGAATTGTCAGGTACTTAACATTTGCATTGACCTCTCTTTTATGTTGATACTATCTGAAGACTTTAGTAAAGTTAGATAAAAGAAATAGGTTGGCTATTTGTAAGACACTGTGCAAGGAACTTGGTAATAGAGTGATAAATGACAAAGATATTTAGCTTAATATCTTGTAATGCTATGGGAAATTCAATACTGTAAACATGGAGTGCTCTATGAACGAGTTACCTTTGTAGCTGATAGGGAGTGCAGAGCTTAAGAAGGAAATTGCAAAAAAAAAAAAAAAAGATGAATTTCATATATTAAATTAAATAGAATTAAAATTAAGAGAAAAATTTATTCTCTGTTTGAAAAGCCTTCATTAAGCATTATGTTTAGTATATTTTCAATATATTTATGCATATTTTAATGCAGTTGATGTAGTAAAACTGAAAGCTGGAGACGTAAGCAGGGACTAGATCTTGAATGGCATTTCACCTCAGTGAGTTTGGGTTCTTTACACAGATACCAAATAGCCACTTTAATATTTCAAGAAGGTATGGTCATATGTCAGGCTAAGGAAAAAACAATGTTTGGTAAAAGTAAAAGCTATTTACAGTACTTCCACTTGTGCTCACAAGAGAATGTCAGCATCTGGAATTTCTTTCCTGGCATAACTTCTTATAAAACCTGGCAGAATATATTTAAAAAACAGTTTGAGGCTATCGGGCAATGACCAGCACAGAACAGTAATCACTAGGAGAAGGAACACAGGAGCTGAGCTCTACCATTGTCCCAACTTTCTTCATGAAGGCAGTTTTCGGTATGTAATATAGAGAAGAACATGAAATGCTCACTGAGCTGAGGAGACAAATATCTGAGTTCAAGGAGGCTGAAGGGACTAGAATATTTACAGACCAAATCCATAGAAGAAGGAGCTATGCAGAGAAAGCATTTCAAAAATTTGTATAGGGTTACCTCTGAGTTATACATGACAATCTATAGGTACATAGACAAACAATTCACGAGACTGGGCAAAAATTTCCAAGGGGAAAAAAATAAGAGATCTATAAGGCAATTCTTAGTACTCAAGAAGAGCTGGGAATTGTTCAAAATCTTTTTAGTCAGAAAATAGAGAATTGGTTGCTTATATGTCACATTTGTTGTAGACTATAGGATGGATGAGAGGTAAAAATGATTTATCAGTCTTTAAAAATAGCAAAATTATCATTCAGCAATTAAAAAATTAATATATTCTGTATCAAAAACAATAAGTGAAGAAGCAGAACAATATGACCTATAAAGAATAGAAAAATCTATGGATAGAATCAAACCCAGATATGTGAGAGGTGATAGTATAGGCCACATGTGTCAAACACAAGGCCCGCGGGCCAAATCCAGCCCGCCAGGCCTTGCAATGTGGCCCGCACCGCGCTGTCATCACTGCACTCCGCTGTCAGTTTATGACATTGTCAGTTTATGACTGTTCAGTAAACCATTCGGCCCGCGATTTAGGCTGGATTTTAGATTTTGGCCCCTTCTCTGATTGAGTTCGACACCCCTAGATAGGCCGATAAAAGTATGCTAGTAAGTATAATTTTTATTATATAAAGAACTCTTTAAGATATAATCAGTTGATTTAAGGAAAATATTAGAAAGACTCTGAACTTCAAATTAGTAAATAGCAAAATAGATCAATATAACTCAAATGACGAGAGGATAAATGGAAGTATAGTATTGCAAATCTTTAATATACAAGAAAAAAGAGGCAAATTAAAAATCACAAATATGAAATGTGGTTGCAAATTTTAACACCCCTCTCAAAGTAATTGATAAGAGAAGTGAACATAAGAAAAATCAGTGAAACTTAGAATATTTCACTAATATTATCAAACAAATTGATCAAATTTACAATTGTAAAGTACTAAACCCAACAATAGCAGAATAAACACTATTCAGGTACATAAAATATCCCGAGCCATAAATTAAGTTTTAAAAAACTACAGAGATTGAATTTATGCGGAATATATAATCTTATTACAGTTAAATTTAATAAGATACTATTAACAAAATAATATTATAAAAACTTTCAAGTATTTAAAAAGTAAACAATA
The DNA here is from genome assembly GCF_964339955.1 of Pipistrellus hanaki. Taxonomy (NCBI): domain Eukaryota; kingdom Metazoa; phylum Chordata; class Mammalia; order Chiroptera; family Vespertilionidae; genus Pipistrellus; species Pipistrellus hanaki. Next base: position 191,507,599 of record NC_140503.1, read on the forward strand.
TAATTAGAATCATCCATTAGAAAAAGGAAAACACATGATGAATTAAAAAATTTTATGGAATAAAAAGGCAACAAAACGTCAAATCTGTGGAAGAAAGATAAATCTCTACTTAGATTTAAATGCTTACATATGAAAAATAGCTAGAATTTAAAATATTATAGAAAACAAGAAAAATTAAGCATAATTTAAATAGAAAGAAGAAATAAAAAAAGAAAATGAAAAAAATGAAGTCTTAAAAACATATGTGTGCTACCATGCCTTATCCATCTTTTTGTTCATTCCAGAAACTATTGTAGATATCCCCTCTTTTTATGAATGCATCTTCTTATGAGTGAATATAAATAAGTGCCTGTGAACAGTAAGCTAACAGTTAGACATAGCTATCTAGACTCTGAGCCTAAAATTGGTTTGAATTCATTAAAATTATCTACAACTAATAGTGGAATTATTACCAATAATAACAAAATGAAAACAATGCAGAAAAATAACTATTCAAGGACTTTGACACCTATCTGAAATGCTAAAATAAAATAAAAAATGATTTGTTGATAGCTTTTCAATTCCCAAGTATTCAATCTTTCATTTTAGTGATAAAATTCTAAAGTAAACATGACCAAATAAATCATTATAGAAGTGTGAGAGTACTTTCTATGGGTAGGTTTGATGTCTCTGAAAAGTAATGAATGGCTTTTGATATATCTTTTTCATTTCTCTTTCTTTCTGTAGAAAATATTCACCTGTGAACCCAGTAAAAGGAAATCAAATCAAGACAAAAGGTACAAACACCCCTATATGTTACCCTATATGTTTTCCTAGGTGTTTCTCTAGAGAAAAAAAAAATCACTTTTATTAATGAAAGTAAGTTGTATCTTTGGCAGAAATATAAATAAGTATAGATGTTAAAACACAGCAATATTTTATATTATTTATGTAAAGTAACTAAATAATAAAAATAAAACTAATTTCATTCTTTGCAAAAATTTAGTTGTCATAGATACATTGTATGGATGAATGATCTCATGATTTTTTGGTTGGGAATTAAGTAGTTATGTTTATTTGAAGAATTTTTATAAATGTATCTTTGTAGTGGCTTTCAAAATCATTATACAAAATAATTAACCTCCGGACTCACATTCTGCTGTAAACATTTCTATAGCATTTCTTAGTATCTATAACTATGATCATTAATGTACAAAACTAAATGTAGAACTCTTTAAGTTACAACACAAAGAACTTTATTTAAAAGCAATATTCAATTTTTCTAGTTATCCTAGACAGATTTAAAATAAATAAATGAAAATAATAGATCATTTAAAAAAATACTTTATTGTTGAAAGTATTACATATGTCTCCTTTTTTCCCCATTAACCTCTTCCCTCCTGCTCCTACCCCCAGCACAAGCTCTTATCCCTCTACTGTCTGTGTCCATTGGTTATACTTATATGCATGCATATAAGTATATGCATGTCCTTTGTTTGCTCTTTTAACCCTTCCTTACACACTCCCCATCTTCCCTCTGTGGTTTGATGGTCTATTGGATACTTCTATGTCTCTGCATCTATTTTTGTTCATCAGTTTCACTCGTTCATTATATTCCACTAATGAGTGAGATCATGTGTTACTTATCTTTCTTGAACTGACTTATTTTGCTTAGCATAATGCTCTCCAGGTTCATCCATGCTGTTGCAAATGGTAAGTTTTTTTTTTCGTTTTTTTTTACACCAGTATAGAATTCCAGTACGTATATTTACCAGTTTTTTAGTCCACTCATCTGCTGATGCGTGTTTAGGCTGTTTCTAAATATCAGCTATGTAAATTGTACTGCTATGAAAATAGGGGTGCATATTTTCTTCCTGATTGGTGTTTCTGATTCTTGGAATATATTCCTAGAAGTGGGATGACTGAGTCAAATGGGAACTCCATTTTTAATTTTTTGAGGAAACCCCATACTGTTTTCTACATTGGCTGCACCAGTCTGCATTCCTACCAGCAGTGTATGAGGGTTTAATGGATCCTTTTTTTAATACATCAGAAACTGAAAGAAAAAAAAAGTGACCACATTCAAAAGTAATTGTTATATTCTTATAAATAAACCCCTCATGCCAGGCCAAATAAGTTGTATCAAGTCTCATTTTCAAGAAGAAGGAATTTATCCATATGTGTTCAGGAAGAAATTTGTGACTTAGAATTGCATTAAAATAGTTGCTGGTAAGAAAAGTGCCATGAATACTTAAAATGCAAATTTAAATATAGCAAAGAGAATTTTAGTGAAGGAGTGGAACAAATTAAGGGAAAGCTCCCGGATATTGGATTCAATGTGTTAGGTGCAAAGTAAAACTGTTTATGTCAAGAAATAATGTAGCCAATGATTTTTCTTGATACATATATTAAAAATGGAAATGACAACAGATATACCCAAACCAAATTTTTATAAAAGAAATCAAGTTCAAAGGAATGTTTTAGCTCTGGTTACATTTAGTCTGTTTTCTAACCCCATTGATAACAGATTCGAGTAATTTATCATAGTTATAACCAATCTAAAACAGATACCTTGTCTCTCATATTCATCATTGGTTTCTTAAACAAGGCCTTGCACATGGTAGTGTGCATAAGTCTTTGTTGAGTCAAAAATGTTCTGAACACTCACCACAGTAAAAATATTAAAATATTATTATGTAATGCCAAAGTGTAAAATACATCATTTTAAGTGATTTGTGAAATAGTAATGACACAAACTAAAAACCATACTAAACATTTGTTTCAATGGTTAATTTTCAGCTATACAAATCACTTTCATTATTTCAGATAATAATAAAGTTATTCAGATCACTTCTATGGTTATATTAATTTTGTTAAATAAAGTTAATCACTCAAGCATTATTCAATCCCTGAATTACTTCTGCTAATGGACAATGAAAACATATACAGTAAAGTTTCCGTAGACCAAAAAATGTCAAAAGTCTTTAGAAGATGTTACACATGGGAAAAACTGGATATAAATTAATTTTATAATTTTAAAAAGAAAATATATAATTTTATAGTTTTAAAAATCATTCTTTAGTAGTGCAGTTGGCGCCACTCAAAATAAAACAAATTACACAGATTGGACCACAAATACTAAACTGTACATGGGTGGGTGAATGATGTTTAAGCAATCCATATATATAAAAGCCTAACAATGGTCGACCAGTCACTATGACGTCCACTGACCACCAGGGGGCAGATGCTCAATACAGGAGTTTCCCTCTGGTGGTCAGTTTTGCACTCCCACAGCCAACCTCCCACAGCTAGCCAACCTTCCATGATTCCTACCCTCAGCTGGCCTGCCCTGATTGACTCGGATCAGACTGGGCAAGACACCCCCAATTGGCCTCAATCGCCAAGCCAAGGGACTCCAGGCATGCACAAATTTGTGCACCAGGCCTCTAGTAACAAGGGAATAAGAATACAAGATTTCTGCAATGGTATCTTTTTTGTTTTGTGGTGTTTTGTTTGATTATTTATTTTCCCTTCCGCTAAAAATGGTAAAACAAAATCCAAGAGAAAATATCAACAAAACTGTTAATAAAATGTGTTTGTTATTATGAATTATAAGCTATAAATAGAATGGGTCAAATCATGATAAGCATAAAAATCTGTTTTAAAATGAAAATATGCCAAAGAAAGAGATGAGGTGAAGGGCTTCTCATCTCCATGAGAGCTGGTGCATGCAGAAACAGACAGTTGGTCCAAAGGAGAAAACCTAATACAATCAAGAGGCCTTTTAAGAGATAAGAATCATTCTTTTATAAAACTAAAAATCTAAATGTCATAATAGTTTGAATTAAAAACAAATATAGTCTTTCTAGAGAATCAGGTAAAATTTAGCATATAAGATAGGAAAAACAATTTAAAAAATACATGGTAATAATAGTAGGGCACTCTTATGTTTAAAATTGTCTTGGTTACAATTAGATGGCTATCAGAGCATCTTCTAATTTTAAATTGGTTTTCATATGTCATAATATCTAATTATTTACAAATGCCAAACCCTGACCTTTCATATATTCTGATGTATCATTCATTCAATAATAACATTAATATATTTTTAGATTTTAAGCTTTTATAGGATAAATATTAAGTATCCAACTTGAGCATCTGGGTTCAGTGCTACCTGAAACCCTAAAAAGCCCTGGCTTTTATTAATTTTCATTTTCTTTGGTTTAAGCTAGTTTGAGTTGGGTTTCTATCACATGAGAGCCCTGACTGGTACACACAGATGAATATTCAGTTGCTCTGTTATGGCTTCTGCTCCTCAACATGTTGCTTCTTCTACTTGGAAGACAATGCCTTTCCTCCCTCTTGTTTGTCTCTCCAACTTGCTAAGGTGTAACTCAGATACTCTCTCCTCTGAAATACCTATCCAATCAATTTCATAGTAAGAAGTATTTTGAAAGCTTTTATATATGATCATAAATCTTAATGCCCTTGCCTCTCTTTATCTGTTTAACAGTAGTGTCTATAGTAACCAATAATAGAATGGAGATTTAATCTTCTATTTATATATTTAAAATATGACTCAGAGTACTAATACACTATAATACTATATTTTGGTAGAAACCTTTAAGTGAAGAGTGATTCTTCATGAAATTTACTTACCCCAAAAAGATATGTAGTCTCCTAAAGTGGAAATGCATGCAAACCTAAGCACTTTTTATTGGCTTCTTAACTCTTGCTTTTCTTTCCTGCTTTCTATGCCCTAAATACCAAGCACTTAGTTGGTAATTAGTACTTTTACAAGAAAATTGCTTCATTGCTTCAGGTCAGTGATCAGCAATAATTAAAGTAGCTGAAACACTAAGAAATTAGGCTAGTAAATAGAAAGGCATGGTAACTCTCTCCAATTTTTAAGTTGTTAATTAAAATATGCAAAGACATGTGCAAAAGAAAATAAACCATTTAATCAATGCCCATAATTCCATATTTTTGTGGTATGTAATAATCATAGCTTAAGTTAACCTTTATTTATTATGTTTGATGTTTTATAACAAGATCTAATTTAAACAAATGATAGAGGGATGAATTTTGCTTAGGCTGAATTTTGCTTCACCAAAGAAGATATCAAATAACTAACAATTAAAAATGAATCACATTTACTAGGTAATCTAAACAGTGGTTGAACATTCCACGCAGAGACAAAAGTAGCTAGAATTAAAGATGTTTAGAGTTTAAGGTAGAAGGTCAACTTGGGAATCATCCAGTTGCTATATTTGGGGAAATTTATTCTGGAGAAAAAATAATTGAAGAAAATAGTTAGATTGCATTAAAGATATTTTATTCATATTTTTCTCCTCATTTATTCATCCTTTCAAAAGTATTTATTTTTGGTAGGCATTGTATGAGTCTTTGATACAATAGTGAAGAAAAAAAAAAGAATCAGACTCTTTCCTGTGAGAGTCAAGTATTGATTAATAATTACATAACTATATATGCCACAAAGGAGACAATTTGGAACTATGTTTTATATAACATGGATTTTATGACATAGATTGACTTGACATATTTTATAACCATGGACTAAAATTTAAGATATAGAATGCTAACAAAATGATGTGGCAGTTTAATAAATTGTGATTAAATATTTTGTACATGTGACAATTCTTTGAAAAAACAAACTGTAGTACTCTGTTCAATATTCAAAAGTACTGTAATGAATTGTCACTGATGAGTTATCTTTTATATAAAATATTTTAAAAGAATAAAGTCGCTAAAACTGGTTTGGCTCAGTAGAGAGAGCGTCAGCCTGAGAACTAAAAGGTCCCAGGTTCAATTCCAGTCAAGGGCATGTTCCTTGGTTGCAGGTGCATCCCCAATAGGGGGTGTGCAGGAGGCAGATGATCGGTGTTACTTTCTCATAGATGTTTCTGATTCTATCTCTCTACCTTTCTCTCTGTAAAAAGTCAATAAAGTGTATTTAAAAATTAAAAAAAGAATAAAACCTGAAAAGATATTAAATCAGTCTTTTAAGTCACTTGTTTTGTTAGTTTTCTAATTTAAATAGAGAACATATCTACAGAGAAATATAGTCAATTCCAGTATTTTCTTTATTTACATTTTTTTTTACTTAGAAATAATCTGAATAGGAATTGCTAAAATAAGAAATATTCAACATTAATTGATATCCACATTAAATTCACAAATTGATACCTTCATATAGATCCTGTGTATGAGGTTAGCCTTTTGAACAGATCTGACATCTAAAGTTCAATAATGGCCCATGATTCTATTTATATGTTTAGTTGCAAATAGGTGTGTTACTATAATCCAGCTCTTCAGAAAAAAGCTAATTAAAGTTGAAAAGTCCCAATACAGCATGTGCCAATTTCTGTGGTATCAATAGTCCCATAATGGCCAATTTTAATCTATCAGATGCTGCCATCGAAACTTGGAGATGGGGAAAATGTGGTCAATTAGCACTTACACGCCAGAATGAGCTGGGACCAGAACAATGCTTTCACCTTTTATGATACATCTTAACCTAGTAGATCAATTAATTTTTAAATCTATTACAAAAAATTATATTTGGAAACATTTTTTAAATTATATAGAAAAGGAATGTACAGTATAGAACTCTATCCAAGCTTTTTCTTTTTCTTTTCAATGCTTCACCCCATTTGCAAGAGACAAACTTTTTTCATAAAAAGGTGAGTTTGTGATTGTTTTTATCTGCAAAAAAAAAACAAAAACCAACAAACAAAAAACACAAATAATACTGAAAAATAGTGCTCACATAAAAAGGTTACAGAGTTTTGGCAAGCCACATAATTCTTTCTGGCTTTCTTCCCATGGAGGATAATATTGAGCTACATGTTAATTTTTCTTGGCATCAATTCTGTTGATTTCAGCTTTGGCAATACTGTCTGGTAGTGTTATGAAAATGTCACTACTCCATGTAACTTGTGCCTTCTTGTATGGAAATTATTTCTAGTAATAATGATACAGACAATTAAATAGAATAAAAAGAAATATCACCAATACCATGACATATTTTCCCATGGCCTTATAAGTCAAAGATGAAGAATATCAATGGTAAAGCAGCAAGGAAGTAGTCTCCTGAAGGCAGCAGATCTCATCATCATTTAGCATAACTTAGCAGTGCATGCTGGGAGAGGGTTCAGAAGAATTCAAAATCACTTTCCTTCAGAATCTAGTGACAAATAAGAGGGTAAGGATAATTTGAAACCCACATTTATAAACCCAAGGAATGGCACATTAAGCAGAATCTACATGCAAAGAAAAATGCAATAACATAAATGGGAAGTAAAAATACTGCTTGAGAGATGAAAAAGATGAGTTGGAATTGTTCTTATTGATTATATTTAAGTTTATATTTAAGTATATATTTAAGTTTAAAAAATATCATGGTAAAGGGGGGATGGTGGGAATAAATTAACAAAGAACTTATATACACATATATGAATAGCCCATGGACACGGGCAATAATGTAGTGAAGGCCTGGGAGGGGGGTGGAGGGTGTGAGCAGGATAATATCTGTAATACTTTCAAAACTAAAGATAAATTTTAAAAATATAGCATGGTCATGGAAAAATTCCTTTGCTCAGAGGTTAAAGTGGGCAGAGAATTGGGACATGGTAGGAAGGGAATATTTCTCAAAGATAGAAACAAAAAGAGTAGGTTATATTGAACTTTTTCCAAAAGAAAATAAGCATAGGAGATTTTCAGGCTGCTGAAGGATAAATCAAATGAAGAAAGGACAGTGCCAGTAATCTTCTAGTTTGTGAAACCTTAGGCATTTTCTCCCTTGCTAAGTGATCTTTCTCACACTGGTTTTTATCTTTGAGCTATAAACTTCATGTCATTGCTTTTTATCTGAAACTGGTTGATTGTCTGACTAGCTTAAAAAATCTTAATCTATTTTATCTCCTTCTTCTTTCCCCCCTATACCCCTCCTCCCTGCTATCTAAACTAGAAATCTGTTCTTGAAATTTGTTTTTAAACTTAATTTCTTACTATTGATCAGTTTGGTTGCCTAATGTGTGACTTAAAATTTGCTCCTTATGTAGAGTTCATCCAGGAAAAAAAAAAAAAAAAAATATATATATATATATATATATATATATATATATATATATCAGTAGAAAGTCAGCAAAGCTTCTCCACCATATCTGATCAGAATCAAAAGAAGAAAAAGAAGATACAAGTGGATCTGAATCAAATCACAGCCAAATAGATGCAAGCTCATTTACAGGTATGTCATTATATTTCGAGAGCTGTTTGGCATCTTAAGTGTCCTTTCATTTTTTAAAATCTTTGATTTTGCAAATCAAAGTACATTTTTAAACAATTTTTTTATTGATTTCAGAAAGGAAGGCAGAAGGAGAGAGAGACAGAAACATCAATGATGAGAAATAATCATAGATTGGCTGCCTTCTGTATGCCTCCCATTGGGGATCAAGCCAGCAACCCAAGCATGTGCCCTGACTGAAAATCAAACCCATGAGCTCCTGGTTCATAGGTCAACACTCAACCACTGAGCCACACCAGGTGGGATTAAAGTACATTTTTTTGCAACACAAAATTAAACCATTTAATTTTCTTTTTCTTTCATAATGCCATTAATATCAGGATTCCCTTTAACTATTTTTAATTCTTCAGTAGAGAATGTATATAAAATTTTCAAGATATATTGCACAGGACATATATAATAAAAGCCTACTATGCTAAATGCCTGTCCATTCAACCAATCAAAGTATAATATGCTAATGATATGCTAAAACCCTTCAGCTGCTCACTATGATGTGAGCTGACCATTAGGGTGCAGATGCTCCAACTGATAGGTTAGCTTGCTGCTGGGATCTGGCTGATCAGGACTGGGCAAATCAGGCCAGCATGCCCTGAAGCCCTCCAGCTGTCCCTTACTGGCTAGCCAACCTCCTGCATCCCTCCCCAGCCTCAATAGTGCACCATTGGGGTCTCTCAGCCTGGCCTGCACCCTCTCATAACCTGGTATCTATCATGGAATGTCAGAGAGCAGGTTTCGACCCAATCCCACAGGCCAGGCCTAGGAACCCCACTGGTGCATGAATTCATGCACTGGGCCTCTAGTTTAGTATAATTAAAAGGGAACTTACACAAATTGTCTAGATCAGTCAAGAACTATGAAATGTTTTAGATTTTACTCTATTTGCAAGTCAACAAGTTAGTATGCCACACTTTCATGGATGCTGGTAGAAGACATGAGTCTTCTGGGTCAGAGAAAGAGACAATTTATCTATCACAACAATGACCTTACTTGTTGCATTATAACTTTTCATTTGTCCTCTGACCATCAAATTCTATAGGACCACTCAAAGAGGGCCAGAGGATACTTGCACATACAGCAAGTTTTACCACAGGAGAGAAACCCTGAGATTAGAAAACCCATACTTTTATAATGGTAGTAACATTGCCTGCTCTTTGTCCTGGAGGGATACGGTATCTATAGACCAAGTCTGTTCACTCTCATTGAAAAAAATAGTCTGGAGCAAAGTTAAATCAATGTCTCTGCTCCAAGAGATGCAGAAACACAAAAAGCTCTTAGAGAATTGTGTGCCATCTCAAAAGCGGGAAAGAAATACACAGAGTCAATTTCAGTGATACAAAGGAAAGTTGCTTTGATGTTAACTTCACCTCTGTAAAATGTGTAATTATGTACTTAATGGTCTTCAATATATTATTTATTTATTTATTTTTATAATGACAATGCCAGAAGATGTATACACAGAATGAGAGAATGAGAGAGAATTAGCAATTATTATAGTTCTGTGGGAAGAATTACATCATCTTTTCAAAAATACAGTTAACAGATATTTTGTATACATTTTCTACTGAAGAGTTAATATGTTGACTAGCACCTGAATGGCTGAAGTAAGACCTAGGTAGGCAGGAGAGAGACTTCATTATTATAGATTTTGTTTTTGAAGGAGTATGCCTCACAATGTCACCCCTCAGGAGAGAGTGCCAGGTTGTGACTGCTATAAGGAAATAGGCCTACAAGGTAGAAGTAAGCTTTTCTTTTGAGATAATGGATGACAGTCCAGAGAATGTAAGAGAAAACCTGAGCAGCATCTTGCTTAGGATGTATTGAGAATCTTATAATGGTAAGTCACTTCTTTATGTGCTTGGAATGCTAAAAATACTTTTGAAATGTTCCATTACATTTCATTTACCTGAAGAAGGGTGAAAACAAGGAATTTTAACTCTGCTGAAGCCAGATCAACAAAAGGCACATATCAGGGTAGTGTTGGCACTCATTATAATCAAATTTACTAAGAACAAGTGAATATCAGATATTGATCTTTCACAGGTCAGGACTAGGAATTTCACAACCTAATGTCAAATGCAGATATTCAATTTTTTTTAATTAATAAAGGCAGAATTTTCTTAAAAGAAGTGAACAGTAATAATGTATAAATAACAACAGCAAAATGAAATTATTCTAAGGCATTTTGCCTAAAATGTCTACACAACTACTAGTAAGTAGATGTTTACCTAAACTTACCTAAGTTTTCATAAATTAAAATCAATGATACTAACTTGATTTTTCTAGGCCATTCAGATCATTATGAGATAATATAATGAGCACTCTGTTAAGGTTATTTTTGTAATGGTGGTTAATTGACTTACTATAACTTACTATAACAAGTATATTTTAGGCATTTACTCTTCCTCTAAAAATTTATCATTTCAGAGAATTGATAAATTCTATAGATTTTAAAAATCTCGCTTATAGAGTATTTCTTTTTTACTTAATATTTAACAAATAGTAGAAACACAATGGTTTTATACTTCTTTTCCAGGTTATTACCTATTTTGTTATAGGGCACCAAGAAAAGTTTACCCGGGTTGTTTAATTTCTAGCAACATGGCTTGTATTTCTAAACCTTGGCAGAGTTCCATGCCTGGCCTTATTCCTACTAAATTGAAATCTCCAAGAGAGGGCCCTGGGAACCTGAATTTTTAGCAAGTACACTAGCTGGTTTTGATCCTTAGAACAAGTTTGGAAACTGGCTCAGAGCCACTAAGTTTGTGGCTCCATCTACATGAATGAAATGAAAAGGATTGGGTTTCAAATCCACGTAATTTAAATACGGAAATCCATTTACTAAGCTCTGCCCCCTGGTAGATGTGTTGTTAAATACTTTAAAATGTCTTATCATGGTTACTACTGGCACACACCATAGGAGGCAGGGCAGTGCTATTACAGCCATCTAATTGCTTGCGAATGAGCTCAGTGGAGCTAAGTAATTTGTCTAAGGTGAAAGTGCAGTAATGGGTGTTTGAAACCAGTTCTGCTGCAACTGGAGTCTAGGCTCCTAAATTACTGTCTTCATTCCTAACTTAATTCTTTAAATTTAAACTATAAATATTGTCCACCTTTGCTTCTTAGTCCAAGTGCATCCAGACATGATCATTGAAAGGAGCAGCTCCTTAATCAGGCTACTGTCCCTGCCGACGCCACATCCTAAATGTTAGGGACACAAAGAAATGCCAAAGAATGCCTCGTCCTCAAAAGCATGCTGCTGCTGTTATGTGCATCGGTAGCATAAGAGGTCTGCAGGCTAGCAGCATTTTAAACTTTCCTCTTATTTACTTGTGGAAAGAAAAGAGAACCCATTCTGGCAGTATGAGGTTTCTTAATGGAAAACCCCAAATTTATTTTCCTTGCTTTACCAATAACATTAGCATAATTGCAGCATACAAATGTATGCGTTCTTTGCATACAGCTCTGCTAATATTTCCTTGTGTTTTAATGGTGCTCCAACTTCTAACTACAGGCGGAGTCCAGGGGGTGGCTTTAAATGAACCATTCTTATCAATGGGAGTGGTGAATGTGGCTTGAGGGCTCTTGGTACACAGCGGAGAGGAACTAAATATGGCAAAAATAAGCAAACGCTGCACAGATGCTCATAGCTGCCTTCTTGGTTTCCAACTTATTAAACGGTCTTTCTGCAAACCTATCGATCGTCACTCATGCAGGCTCTCTATCGAGGGTGCTTCAATAGAGGCTGCCTATTCCGAGTTAATGAGAAAAGTCCTAATTAAGCTAGCCATATGTTCGATTGCACTTATAAATGGAAAAAATAGCCCCTTTTTGTGGCTGCTCCCGCCATCGCTGCCATCCCCTGCTGCTTCGGGTGTCACTGGAGCAGTTACTGCCTCCGCTGCCTCCTCTGCAGTCCAGCATGTTCATTCCGGGCCCGCGCTCTGTTTCATGAGATATTCTTGGCACACACGGCCGAGTGCCTGAAACGCTTGTTTATGAAAATATCTTTCTGGAGATCTATGTCTGTATTGAATGCAACTATGTCTTCAATTTTGCCCCAGGGATATAGATCTAGCAATGCTGCCAAGACATATTCAAGCGTTTAATCTATTCCGGAGCACACGGGGAGCCCGGAGTCAGGGCTGCCCTACATAGCCCCGTCCCTGTGGCCGTGGTATTTAGGTTCCTTCGGGGCCCTTTCTTCCCGTGCAGGTGCAACACATTTGTTTGAACTTACATCGACACTGGGAGCCAGATAAATACTCCAAGTGTAAAAGCTGCACTACTGTGAGCCTAAGACTGCTCAGAGGAACATATTTTTCTTATCCAGCTACCAGTGCCTAAACATTGGCAATCTGTTAAAGGAAAACTGTAATTTCAGGTGGTATTAGACCAGTACTTAATAGTCTTATATTACTTGTTTATTCATATAATAAGCATACATAGTGTACTTATTATGATCTCTATATTTCCTTGGGAATAAAAAGAATAATTGGCATCTATTTGTAAGAATAAAAAAGCCATTGTGATAAGTAGGTGTTGTGCATTTAATGCATGGGTTCTAAGACACTGAACCTATATAACTATATTAAACACATATATACACAAATATATATATACATACATTACATATACATATATACGTATACACACACACATACACATACATACATGGCGCATGTGCGAGTGTGTGTGTGTGTGTGTGTCTATTCTCTAATAAGAGGCTAATATGCAAATCGACCAAACTGCAGAAAGACCAGTCACTATGATGCACACTGACCACCAGGGGTCAGACGCTCAACGCAGAAGCTGCCCTTTGGTGGTCAGTGCACTCCCACAAGGGGAGCCCTGCTCAGCCAGAAGCAGGACTCAAGACTGGTGAGCATAGATGGTGGCACTCCCCCGCCTCTGCCATGTCACTAAGGAGCAGAGAGCTGAGCTATAAGGAGCAGCAAGTAGTGAGCAAGGGGTCCCAAACTGTGATATTCACAGGCTGGGCTGAAGGGACCATCTCTCTCTGAGTGCACAAATTACTAATTTCATGTACTGGTCATATATATTTGAGCCCTGATGCATGAAATCCGCAAGGGGCTCGACCCTCACAGCCACAGCTGCCTCAGCCCCTCACAGCCTTTGCTTCCTCCTCCGGAAGGTGGTCCAGACAGTCATCTGGAAGGTAGACCAGATGGTGGTTCCGCTGTTTGGTCTAATTAGCATATTAGCTCTTTATTATATAGGAATACATATTCTTATGTATTATATAGGAATATATATATATATATATATATATATATATGGATATATATATATATCCTTCCTTTGATTGCCATGTATAAATATAGATGTAACCCGCCATTCTCTGGAACATTATTTCAATTCATTGATGTTCTGCTTCCTTGCAATTGTTGACAGATTGGCTCAAATAAAATCACAAAAAATCTTTACAGGTTTGAATTTTTTTTGTGTTTTTTTTCTACGTTAACAGTAGCAGTCATGATGGCTAGTCCAAACATGACATTGGATCTGGTCAGGGAAATGTCTGTGGGGACTCATACAAATGGTACAGGCCTAGGTGAGTGCCCCCGCATTTCTAGCGAATAATGTCACTGTACGTAGGCTGAACCAACACAAAATAAAATGTACATGGCATTCCTACTAAGCATATTTATCTCTAACCTGACTTTATTGGGAATTTTACTCTATTCTTTTTTTTTAATATATTTTATTGATATTTTACAGAGAGGAAGGGAGAGAGATAGAGAGTTAGAAACATCGATGAGAGAGAGAGCCTCTTGCACACCCCCTACTGGGGATGTGCCCGCAACCAATGTACATGCCCTTGACCGGAATCGAACCCCTCAGTCCGCAGACCGACGCTCTACCACTGAGCCAAACCGGCTTTGGCAACACTATTCTTGATATTTTAGAAATAATTATATAAATATTAAATAATATATATCTAATTTCCTTACTAGAGAAAATAGAATATATAAAGGTATCTAATTAGTTTAAAACCAATATAAACCTAATTTTTTTCTCTTTGAAATAGGTGGACCTATAAATGCCATAGGTTTAGAAATGCATTATTTGACCTAATAATGTCACAGTTTGCAACATAACCACATTTTTTCCTGCCAATATATTAAGTGTAATTACTCTGAAATTCAAAGGTGTGCAGAAACTTTAATGAGCATAACCTAATCAAGTTTTGAAATGCTTTGCTAGAGTTGACCTTTAAACATGTATTCTAATCAATAATGAAGTTTTTCTTTTGCACCTTGTAATAGTACTCTGAATGGTATTTTAGGGTAATAAAAAGTGCACGTGAATAAATAAGCTTTCAAACATTGAAAAACATTTTTAGATTATATTGTTAATATAAAGAATAATCTTAAATGTAAATTATATTTATGATAAATAATAAATTTTAGTTGTTTTTTAAAACTGACTTTAATTTAATAAAGATTTTTAGTGTATAGTTTTTTCCTAAGCAAATAATGAATTTGCAGTTCTGGTAGGAAATTCCAATTTAAAATGATCACTTTCAAAATGATAATTCTAATTTTTATATTTAACTAATTGTAAGAAACATGATTGAAATGGTAGGTCAAAATGAAGAGAAAACTAACTTTAAAAATATTAGCTTCAGTAATATCAACATTTAATGTATATATAATTTTACATGTAGTAGTAAAATATAATCAACTGTAATTTTGTTCTCTTGAGATAATCACCTTCATTATAGTGGTATAAATATTTTAACTATATTTTGTTTATATTGGCTGATTTGTTGCCCAAAGTGAGATTATTTCCTGACCAGTACTGTTTTATCCTTATACCACGTAGGTGGGTCTCCATAAGTCACAACAGAAATCCTGCCTCATTTGCAGTCTGTCTACAGTTGGGATTCAATTCTTCCAGGCAATGCTAATGTTTGTAAATGTTCTTAAGAATTACTTAGAACTTTCAACAATTCAGAATTTTCTCTGAGTTTGTATCTGTTTCTGCTATGGTTTCCTTAGAGATTCTTCATGTAGCTGTAAAATATGTTTCACATTTAGAATTGTTTCTTTGGAAGAATTACAAAATTAACTTCCTGACCATTTGTTTGGCATCATGAGTCAAAAATATTCCCTCAAATAAATATTAAGGCAGAAAGAGAGTTTACAGAGAAGTAAATGACACAAGATCCAGAGTACAATGAAATCAGGAGATTATAATGTGTAGCAGTCCCTGGCTGAGAGCAAGTACAGTAAGCAGAGTTCATAATGTCCATTGGATAAGAATGTACAATATACAGTGCTGAGCTGATTTTCTTTAATAGTGTATGAGAACACTATTAGAATAATGGAAATAGTATCATAATGTATACGCATATGTGAATATATACATCTACAGTAGGTTTATAACTGTAATACAAATAAATAATAC
Organism: Pipistrellus hanaki; assembly: GCF_964339955.1. Lineage (NCBI taxonomy): Eukaryota > Metazoa > Chordata > Mammalia > Chiroptera > Vespertilionidae > Pipistrellus > Pipistrellus hanaki. Next base: position 191,523,335 of record NC_140503.1, read on the forward strand.
AGTACTTAACAAATAATGATACAAGAATAAACTTCTGTGTACTCACAACTGTAAACCTACTATTGCCCATCCCTGTATGTATATTTGTATAATTTTTAACTTTTTGAACTTTATTTTATTTGTTTTTTGTTTGTTTCTTTGACTTTTCAGTCTTTACTGATTAAGGTATTACATATTTGTCCTCATCCCTTCATTTTTAATTTTGGTCTGCATAGATGCCTTAAAGACCTGGAACTCTTTATTCATTGTCATATAATTATCACCTAGCCTTTTATATCCTAAGCACTCTTACATTACTATGTATTGAATAAAATGAATCAAATAATGGATTGGTGAGGACAATTAAGAGGTAAGACAATTAGAAGAATTAGATTTCTGTCAGAAAAGTTTAGTTGTCTGATCCTTGGGAAGTATGTACTTTTAGTGGCATTGAGAATGAAAATAAGAAGTAAAATCAGCAAACATTTCAGAGGTAGAATTAGCATAAGTAAGTGGCTAATTGGAAATTTCCCATACATTCCTAATATTTTGAAATTAAAATAGCTTTATCTCCTTTACTGTTTATATTTCTAGCTAATATTTTTAATCAGTATGCAATACTACCTGGAACAATGGTGAGGCCATTGGTTTGAAATGATGGCTACAAAAAGAAATATATTTCTGGTGGAATAAGCTACTTGCCTTGATACGAATATATTGATTTTCAATCACTTGCAACGTATGTGATTGAAGATTCTTGCTCAGGTGTTGGAAATAAATAATGGACACCTTTACACTGAGAATTAATCTTTGGAGGCATTAACTGATTTGTAAGAATAAAAGAAAGAACAAAGAATGAGGGAAGTCACAGTTCAATGATTTCTTCATATAGCTATACATTTTTTAATGGAGTAACTGCTATATAACTAACACAGGATTGGTAGCTCAATACTCAAAGATGGTGAAATTATAGGCATACCCCTCAAAAACTTTTGTGTGAGAAAGGAAGCAAAAAATTAAAATAGTACAAAAGAATCTGTGAAAATCATAGTCCAACTATATTGTTAATGTAACAAAGGAATTTTCTTGACAAATCCAATAAATCTACATAACAAAGGGTTGGCAAACTTTTTTATTTAAAAAACTGGTTAGTAAATATTTACAAGTTGGTAATATGGTCTCAGTCTCAACTACTGTACTCTATCAATGTAGTATCAAAGCAGTCAGAAACAATAATTGGTGTTGCTGTGTTTCAATAAAACTTTATTTATACAATGAGATGGTTTTGGTCAGTAGGCTATAGTATGCTAACCCTTAATATAGGCATTGATAAATGGGCTGCATCTGAAGAAATTAGTAGGAATTTCCTTATATATAAAAATCAAGTCAGATATAATATTTTTTCTCTCCTATTCTGGTAAATTCCATGTAAGTATAGACATTGTTTACTTATTGCTCTATATTCAATGAAAACAATGATTTACACAGAATAGATGTTCAGTAATTATTTGTTAAAGAAAAATAAATTTCTCATAATAAATGCTTAGCAAATATTTGTTAAATGAATATACATGTTAACTTTGAGGTTTGTGTTTTTTCCTGTCATTCAATTTTATTTGCAGAGTATTTCTTCTAGCTTACTCTTCAAAATTTTTTTAAATATATTTTATTGATTTTTTATAGAGAGAAAGGGAGAGAGAGAGAGCTAGAAACGTCGATGAGAGAGAAACATCGACCAGCTGCCTCTTGCACACCCCCCACCGGGGATGTGCCCACAACCAACGTACATGCCCCTGACCGGAATCGAACCTGGGACCTTTCAGTCCGCAGACCGATGCTCTACCACTGAGCCAAACCGGCTTCGGCATTACTCTTCAAATTTTTAATCAGAAATAAGGATTGAATTTTTTAAAAATATATTTTATTGATTTTTTACAGAGAGGGAGAGAAAGGGATAGAGAGTTAGAAATATCCATGAGAGAGACACATCGAAAAGCTGCCTCTTGCACACCCTCTACTGAGGATGTGCCCGCAACCAAGGTACATGCCCTTGACCAGAGTCGAATCCGGGATTTTTCAGTCCGCAGGCCAATGCTCTATCCACTGAGCCAAACCAGTTTTGGCAAGGATTGACTTTTATCAATATGTTTTCTGTGTCTATTAAGAAGATAACTTTCTTTATCATTAAAAATTTTAAGATAAACTATTCCTACATTTTCAGATGAATTACTTTTAGGTATGTGTTTTTTGTTTTGTTTTGTTTTGTTTTGTTTTGTCTACAAACCCTTTGCCTCTTTCTACCAAAAAGTGGGAGTCTATACCTCACCCCTTGAATATGACAGGCTTGTGACTGCTTTGACCATTGGAGTACAGCTGAAGTGCCAGTATGAGATTTTTAAGACTAGGCCATAAAAGGCCATTTAGCTTTCACCTTGGCTACAAGGACACTTACTTTTGGATTCTTGAGTTGCAGTGTGAGAAGTTCAACCACACTAAGATCACTTTCTGAGAGAGGCCAGGTGGAGGTGCCTCAATAAACAATTTCAACAGCACTGCAGCTGACAGCATTAGTGGCCAGCCATGTTGGCAAAGTCTTTCATAGCCAGCCCTTTGGGACCTGAGATGACAGCAGCCCCTGGAGGCACTCAGCTGCAACCATATGAGAGATCTGAAAGAGAACTGTCTAGCAGAGCTCTTCCTAAAATTCTAACCCACAAAACGAAGAACAAAATACAGCTGATGCTTTAAGAAACGTAGTTTTGGTGTACTTAGTTTATTCAGTACTTCGTTGGGCCACCTTTTGCCTTCAATACCATGGCGATTCTTCTTGGCATTGACTCAAAGGTGATGCGAGGAATCTGACACCATGCCTGATGAATAGCACTGTCCAGTTCTGTGAGATTTGATGGTTTTGGAACCACCTGCCTGATGGCTCTTTTAACTTCGTCCCACAAATGCTCAATTGGATTGAGATCTGGTGATTGTGGGGGCCACCTAAGCAAGGTAAAGTCTCATTCATGTTCTTGAAACCACTCCTGCACAATATGAGCACCGTGGCATGGTGCATTGTCTTGTTGGAAGAAGCCATCTCCATTGGATATGCCATCAACATGATAGGATGAACTTGATCAGCAATGATACTGAGGTATGTTGTGCTGTTCAGATGTTTTTCCACACAAATTAAAAGGCCCAAATCATGTCAGGAAAACATTCCCCAAACCATAACACTGCCCCCACCAGCTTAAAGGGTTGTACTCATGTAGGTGGGGTGCATGCTTTCACACTGTTTCCGGGAAATTCTCACTCTGCCATCTATATGATGCGACTGGAAACATGATTCATTGGACCACAAGACCTTTTTCCAGTGATCAACTGTCCTATCTTTGTGTTCCTGTGCGAATTGAAGACATTTTATCTTGGAAACTGGAGACAGCAAAGGTGTCCGAACAGGCCTTAGGCTTCCATATCCCATAGGATGCAGTGTATGGCTAATTTACCTACAAACATCAGGTGGTCATAATAATATGGCCACTAGGTGTAGAAATATGGGATGTTTATTGTCTGAAATAGTCCAACATTTTAAACCTTTCAAAAAATATATTTTTATTGATTTCAGAGAGAAAGAGAGATAGAAACATCAATAATGAGAGAGTATCATTGATTGGCTGTCTCCTGCATGCCTCCTACTGGTGGGAGGGAATCAAGCCCACAACCCTAGCATATGCCCTTGTCCAGAATCAATCCTGGGACCCTTTAGTCCATAGGCTGATGCTCTATCCACTGAGCCAAGCTGGCTAGGGCTCATCTTTACTTTTCAATTCTTCATTTCAGCATATAATCATGATACAATTTTTTTCAAGGTTAAAAACAAAATCATTGTTGATCACATTTTCCCTTTTCCTATCCTCTATTTTTTTTCTTCCAAAACTCCTTAAAAGAGCCGTTTATATTGCTGTCTCATATTTTTCTCCTTTCATTCTTTTTTAAGCCTATTTCAATCAAACTTTTACCCTACCTGCCCTAATAAAAGTCAAAAATCAGATTCACAGTGTTAAATACAAAAGTCAGTGATTCATCCTAGCCTTGAGTTACCTATTGGTAGATATATAAAACATCACTCTCCTCCCCCTTCATTGAAACACTTTTGTTATTGGCTTCAGGATACCATATACTCATAGTTTTCTTTCATCTCTGGTTCTTCATTAGTATCCTCTCTCTCTCTCTCTCTCTCTCTCTCTCTCTCTCTCTCTCTCTCTCTCTCTCTCTCTCTCTGTATGTGTGTGTTATGCAGTGTATCCAAAAGTGGTTATAACAATAAGTCATTTTATTTAGATTCTAGTGACTTTCTAATGTTTCTCTATCTAAAATACTTTTTTCCTCTAACCTCATTAGCTACTTTCTACCTATAAATGAAATTTTATACTTTGTATTGTCAGGGCCTACTGTTTATAAAATACCAATTTTTCTTTGGTTAATTATATATTATTTTCTCTTTATATGAATGAGATATTTATCACTGAAATTTTACAAGTCAGATTACCTACTATTACTCACTTCACACTGCAAACACAGGTGGTTTACCTATACTCCTTTTCAATAACTATAATTTTGTGACAAATATTTCATGTACCCTGTAGTTTAACCTGAGATTTCCAATAATAGCCCATTGAATATACATCTCAGACCATATGGTAATAGCCACACAATCATTGTAATCTTAAGACGATGAGCTTGTACTTTATATGTGATCTCAATTGCCAACAATGCATAAGTAACCATAATTTTTATATTTATATTATAAAGTTTGTATTTATACTAAAGTAGAATCCAAAAGCCAAGCTAATTCCAATAGACAACTATATTATAGCTAACAACTATGTAATTAAATTAATTTTACCTCCTTAAAATATTAACATACACATGCTTAAGAAAATATGTTTCATTTTAAATCAGTAAAAAATTACTTATAGAATAAACCAAAGAAAGATGAAATATATAATTATTTTCCCTGAATGGTTTGAACTTCATATATACATTAAGATTTCCCAACATTCTCAGATTTCAGTATCCCAGCTACATATACTATTGCTGAATCACTTGCTGTCAGAGATACTTTTATATACTTGGGAAAACTTTATTAGTATTTGTTCAGTGTCCCATTATCTATGTCTAATTAAGATATTGACAACTATTTTGTTAAAAACTTTATTTATTCACTATAAATTGGTTAATAAAAATATACTTGAAAAATAAAAATGGTAATCAAGTGGACTTTTCAGCCATTAAAAGATATAGATTATTTATATGTGAAGACAATTATTAAAGTGTTATTAATACTAATGAGTTAAATTATATGTACACATGCTTAATTATTTTTCTTATACCTAGTGTAAATGTGACGTTTATGGTCTCTAATTATAAATTTTAAAATCATTGACTTTTCCACTTCCATCATTTAGCTATATCTTAACTTTTGTATAGCCAGAAATACCTGAGATATAGCCTTGTCATGATCACGTGTAGAACTGATTTATTAGTATTGTTAAAAATGTATATTTTTCTTCATTAGTATTTTATAATAATTAGTAAGAACTATTATAATTAGAGGAGGTTTAATTTCCTAAGAGATTAGGAATTATGCCTGCATATTAACTATTATATAATCTTTTAGGATATTTGTCTAATTTATCATTTAAATATACTGTTATGCCCCCTTTCTAATTAGTTTTTGTGTAACATCCATCAATATAATTTAGATGGTAGAATTCCCTTTCATCTTCTAATTTTATATGAAGCTATAAATGAACACTTTTCCTATTATTAAAATCATACAGATATAAATACTATATCATACTTTTTGAATGATTTTTATTTATAACATAAATTAATTCTAATAGTATCAATCATCATATAATTATAAAAAGATTTATAGTGTTGATAAAGTTGTTGTTTGCTTTAAATAAAATGGTCATAGTTATACTGGAGGATGATCCCTTATCTAGCTTCTTTGCTATTTTCTATCACATTGTTCTTGAAAGTATAATGATTAAGAGCATAAATTCTGAACTGAGAAAGTCAGAATTCCAATACTATTTTAGGCTAGCTGGGTTACCTTAAACAACTTAATCTCCTGGTGCTTACTTATAAAATGGACCATATAATGTTTCCAACCTCTCAATGTGATGGTGAGAATTAGAGAAATTAGTGCTTTTAATTTTTTGAAGGAATTCCACACTGTTTTCCAACAATCTGCATTCCCACCAGCAGTATATTAGAGTTTCCTTTTCTCCACATTCTGGCCAACACTTGTCATTTGTTGATTTGTTGATGATAGCCATTCTGATAGGTGTAAGGTGATAACCTCATTGTCATTTTAATTTACATTTCTCTGATAATCAGTGATATTGAACATTTTTCATAAGTCTCTTTGGCCATCTGTATGTCCACTTTGGAGAAGTGTCTATTTAGGTTCTTTGTCCATTTTTTAATTGGATTGTTTGTCTCCCTTTTGTTAAGTTGTATGAGTTCCTTATATATTTTGGATATTAGTCCCTTATCAGATGTATCTTTGGTAAATATGTTCTTCCATACAGTGGGATCCCTTTTTATTTTGTTGATGGTTTCTTTTTCTGTGCAGAAAACTTTTATTTTGATGTAGTTCCATTTGTTTATTTTCTCCTTAGTTTTCTTTGCCCTAGCAGATGTATCCACAAACATATTGCTATGAAAGATGTCTGATATTTTGCTGTCCATGTTTTCTTCTAAGATTTTTATGAATAAGTATTTTGTTTATTTTGAATTTATTCTTATGTATAGTGTAAGTTGGTGGTCTAGTTTCATTTTTAGCATTTACCTGTCCAATTTTCCCAACACCATTTTTAAAGTGACCTTCTTTATTTATTTTGTACTAGTATACTCTGCCTCCTTTGTCAAATATTAATTGAGCAAAATGTTTTGGGTCAATTTCTGGCTGCTCTGTTCTGTTCTATTGATCTATATACCTGCTCTTGTGCTACTATATATGGAACCCGCTATTCTCAAAGTGTATTCAATTAATGATGTTTTGAGTACAGTGGCTTTGTAGTATAATTTGATATCTGGTATTGTGATTCCCTACAGCTTTGTTCTTTCTCAAGATTGCTGAAGCTATTTGGGTCCTTGTTTGGTTCCATATAAGTTTTTGTAGTGTTTTTTCTAAATCTGTGAAATTTGCCATTGGTATTTTAATAGAAATTGTATTGAATCTAGAGGGGTGTTTTTTTTGGGTAGTATGGACATTTTAATGATGTTGATTATACCAATCTATGAACATGGTATATTCTTCCTACTTGTTTGTAGCTACTTTTGTCTCTCAATGTCCTGTAGTTTTCTGAGTATAGGGTTGTTGTTGCGTTTTTGTTTGTTTGTTTGTTTGTTTTTTCCTCTTTGGTTAAGTTTACTGCTAATTATCTTAATATTTTTGTTGCAATGAATAATGAATGGGATTGTGTTATTGTTTATACTCCAATTTTCTCTTGGAGAGTGCACTATTGGTGTATAAAAATGCCATCAATTTCAGGGTATTGATTTTGTAACCTGCTACATTATCAAATTAATTAATTAAATTTAGTAGTTTTGATTGCATTTCTAGGAATATATCCTAAGAAACTCAAAACACCAATCAGAGAGAATATATGCACCCCCATGTTCATAGCAGCACAATTTACTATAGCTCATATTTGGAAACAACCCAAGTGCCCATTGGCAGATAAATGAATAAAAAATCTGTGGTACATTTACACAATGATATACAATGCAGCTATAAAAAATAAGAAACTCTTCCTATTAATAAAAGCAAGGAGGGACCTGGAGAGCATTATGCTAAGTGAAAACAGCCAGTCAGAGAAATTCAAGTTACCATATGAATTCGCTTATATTTAGAATCTAATTAACAACAACAACAACAACAACAATAACAACAAAAATAAGCAAAATAGAAATAGATTCAGAAATCAGAGAAAAGACTGAAAGCTGTTAGAGGGGAGGAGGTTTGGGGGTCTGGATGAAAAAGGTGAAGGGATTAAGAAAGAAAAGAAAAAAACAACACATGATCTCATTCATATGTAGAATGTAATGAACAAAGTAAGTTAATGAACAAAATAGGTCCAGAGACATAGAAGCATAGAACAGACTAACAAATATCAGAAGGAAGGTGGTGGTGTGTGGATAGGGGGTGATTAACTCTCATATGCATACTAGAGGCATGGTGCACAAATTTGTGCACAGGTGGGGTCCTTCTCAGTGGACTGCAGGGATTGGGCTGAAACCGAAACCTGCAGTCCAATACCACCTGCAGCTCCTACCTGCTGCTCCCGCTCATCCCAGCACCACTGCACCAGCCATCAGTTCTAATCGGGAGAGGCTCATGCTGCTGCAGCAGTGCTCACCAATCATGAGCCCTGTACCTAGTGCCCTCCCAAGGGGAGTGGCCTGTGGAATCGGGCTGAAACCAGCTCCCCGACATCCCCCTAGGGGTCCTGGGCTGTGAAAGAGTTCAGGTCAGGTTGAGGGCACAATCAGGCCAAGGATGGGCCATGGGAGGGCTCCAGAGTGTGTCTGGCACATCTCACTCAGTCCTGATTGGCCAGACCCCAGCAGCAAGCTTACCTACTGGTTGGAGCATCTTCCCCCTGGTGGTCAGTGCATGTCATAATGAGCAATTGAGCAGCCTTAGCATAACATTAGCATATTACTGTTAGATTGGTTGTTCTGTCATTTAGTCTATTTGCATATAACCTTTTTATTATATAGGATACTGGAGGCCCGGTGCAAAAAATTCATGCATGATGGTGTGTGTCCCTCAGCCCAGCCTGCATCCTCTCTAGTCTGGGACCCCTCGAGGAATGTCCAACTGCCTGTTTAGGCCCGATCCCAGAATCAGGCCAAAACTGTCAACTGGACATCCCTCTCACAGTCTAGGACTGCTGGCTCCCAACTACTTGCCTGGCTGCCTTCCTGATTACTCCTAACCACTTCTGTCTGCCAGCCTGATCATCCCAAACCACTCTCCTGCCAGCCTGATTGATGCCTAACTGCTCCCCTGCCAGCCTGTTTTTCCCTAACTGCCCTCTCCTACAGGCCTGGTTACCCTTAACTGCACTCCCCTGTAGGCCTGGTCACCCCTAACTGCCCTCCCTTGCTGGCATGGTCCTTCCCAACTGCCCTTCCCTGCTGACTACATTGTGGTGGCCATTTTGTGTCCACATAGGGGCAGCCATCTTTGACTACATGGGGCAGACATCTTGAGTGTTGGGGTGATGGTCAATTTGCATATTACTCTTTTATTAGATAGGATAAGAGCATGGGTAGGAGCCAGCTGCTTTGTCCTGAAGGGTGCCCCAGATCAGGGTGGGGATTCCCTTGGGGTGTGGGATGGTTTGTAGGCTGGCTATGCGCCCCCGTGATCCAAGTGGAGGCCCTGGTATTGGATTTATTTATCTTCTATAATTGAAACTTTGTAGCCTTGAGTGGAGGTCTTGGACAGCCAGGGTGTGTGGAAAGTTTGGCTTCTTCCATCACTGGGGGCAACCCAAGCCTCCTGTTTGCTCCATGGCTGCAGCCATCTTGGTTGGGTTAATTTGCAAACTTGCTCCTGATTAACTGGTGGGCATGGCTTGTGGGTGTAGCAGAGTGGTGGTTAATTTGCATATTGCTGTTTTATTAGATAGAATGGATAGCCTATGGACACAGACAATAGAGTGATGAAGGCCTGGAAGGGCAGGTGTGGGGTGGAGGGGGGCATTTGAAAAAAGAAAGAAAAACAAAAGGGACACCTCTAATACTTCAATAATGAAGATACATTTTTTTTTAAAAAAAGCAGTTAACGCTTATAGAATACTTATACTTGTAACAATGCTTATTGAATGCTATTTTTATTATTAAACATACTAAATGCTTAATCATTACTCACTGCCCCTATTACTAGTTATGTTGTTGCTATTATTCTTATATTAATTTTAAACACAGGAGAATATTTCAGAAACACATTTTTTTTTTATTCAAATATATGGAACCCACTATTCTCCAAGCATATACAATAAATTTTAGTGTTACTTTCTCTTAAATTCCCAAATTTAAAAATAGGAGAGCATAGAATAGTTGTTGGCAAGATTGCTGGGACTGACTTTAAATCAGTCTCTTTAAAAAAATAACTAGAAAAATATCTCCTTTTTGGAATTATAAATTTTATCGACCCTTTCAATATAATTTTGTGGCAATGTCCTCTAATTTCTTAAACAGTTTTGAAATGTAATTCACCCATATAATTTGTACAATTCAATAAATGTTACTATATTCACAGAGTTTTACATCATTACTGCAGTCCATTTTAAAGCATTTTTATCACTCCAATAAGAAATTCTATACCTATTTACAGTCACTTCTAATACCATGCCCAACCCTCAACAGCCACAAACCTACTTTCTGTTTTTATACATTTGTCTTTTTCATATTTCATATACATAATTCATATAATGTAAGACTGGTTTAGTTTACTTAGCATTTTTTTTGAGGTTCATCAATTTTGTAGCATTTAGCACTATTTTAGTACTTTTTATTGCCAACTACTATTCTATTGTGTGGATAACATACATTTTGTATATCCATTCATCAGGTGATGGACATTTAAATTGTTTACAATTTTTATTTGTTAGGAATAATGCCTCTCTGAACATAATGTGCAATTTTTTTCTTACTATAAATGTTTTCTGTTTTTTGTACAGCTAAGTGTAGAATTCCTGGATTATATGGCACTTCTACGTTTAGCATTTTGAGAAATTTCCAGTGTGGAACACCATTCTACATACCCTTTAACAATACATAAGGATTCCAATTTCTCCACATCCTCACAAACATTTGTCAATATCTGTTCTTTTTATTTATTTTTTATTAAAGCTCTCCTATTGGGTGTGAAATAGCATATATTTTTGGTTTTGAATTACATACTCTGAAATAATAATTATGTTGAATATATCTTTATGTGTTTGCTATTGGCAAGGTATGCATGTTAATATCTATAGAAATCCTTTGCCTATTTTTAACATTGAGTTATTTGTCTTTTTATTATTGAATTTTTAGTGTTCTGAATATAAGTTCTTCATCAAATATGACTTGCTAATATAATAACTCACCATATTTCACCTTTCAGTTTCTTGATGTTTTCCTTTGAAGCACAAACATATTCCCATTTAAGGAAGTTATATATATATATATATATATATATATATATATATATATATATACACACATACACATATATAGAAATATATAGAAATATATATATTTCTTTTTATCACTTACTAGAGACCCGGTGTACAGATTTGTGCACCAGTGGGGTCTCACGACCTGGCCTGCACGCTCTTGAAATCCAGAACTCCTTGGAGGACGTCAGACTGCTGGTTTTGGCCCAATTCCCACAGGCCAGGCCAAGGGACCCCACCAGTGCACTAATCCATGCACCAGGCCTCTAGTATGCATATAAAATCTTTGGTTAATCTCCCCCCCCCCCCCCCCCCCGCATCTCCCCTCTTCCCTCTGAGATTCATCATCTTCCCCATGTTTCCATGCCTGTGTGTTGAGTGTCTGTCCCCTGGTGGTCAGTGCACATCATAGCTACTGGTTGAATGGTCAAACAGTCAGACACTTAGCACATTATTCATATATATATATATATATATATATATATATATATATATATATATATTTGTTTGGTGTCAGATTTAAGAAACCATTGCCTATTCCAAGGTCATGAAAATATACTACATTTTGTCCTAAAATTTTTATTTTTTCTTACATGAATTATTTTTTTTATTTGGTTTAATATGAGACTCAAACCTAATTTGTTTTTTGTATGTGAATATTAAGTTGCCCTAGTGCCTTTTAATGAAAAGCCTATTTTCATATACATATACATATAACTTTATCAACATGTAAGTTTTGCTCCTACAGTCTGCCTTTCAGCCATTAAGGTGTCATGTTTATAATTTTATTATTCTCTTTGAATGAGCAATAACAATACTAGCAATATTTTGTAATAACCAGTGCAAATTATATTTACTAATTATAAATATATAGGAAGAGATTGATCAACTGATTAAAATAGTCCTTTCGCCAAAACCGGTTTAGCTCAGTGGATAGAGCGTCAGTCTGTGGACTGAAAGGTCCCAGGTTCGATTCTGGTCAAAGTCATGTACATTGGCTGCGGGTATATCCCCGTGGGGGGGGGGGGGGTGCAGGAGGCAGCTGGTTGATGTTTCTCTCTCATCGATGTTTCTAGCCCTCTATCCCTCTCCCTTCCTCTCTGTAAAAAATTAATAAAAAATATATTTAAAATAGTCCTTTCAATGCAGTTTTTATACTTTCATTGAATAATCCATTCATTGCCAAAATAAACAAACAGATGCTATACTGCAGCAGAGACAGAAATAAATTCAAATAGTATTTAGGACCTTAGTATTTAGTGTAGAGGAACAAAAGGTAAATTTGGAAAAAATTCTTCATAGTCACAGAAAAATTTTAGTATATGCATTTTGATGATAAAAAGTCACAGCAGAATAAAATAGGCTGCATGGGCCAAGCCCCTTGCACGAATTTTGGGCATTGGGCCATGTATGAATATATATCTGTAATATATTAAATGTAAAATTATGCTCCTTTGCTAAAAAGAGAATTATAGTCCTGGCCTGTGTAACTCAGTGATTAGAATGTTAGCCCTTGCACCTAAGGGTCCTGAGTTTGATTCCGGGTCAAGGGCACATACCTGTCCCTGGGTTGTGGGTTCGTTCCCAGACCCCTGGTCAGGGCACAACCAGTAGATATATCTCTCTCATATCTATGTTTCTCTCTCTCTTTCTTTCTCAGCCTCTATCCCTTCCATTCTCCTCTCTCTGAAAAACAGTGGAAAAATAACTTCTGGTAAGGGTTAACAAAAAAAAAAATTATAAACATATTAATTTAATTTCAGTCTATTCCAACATTTGACTATTGCTCATGGTCTTTTTAAGAAACATGGATCCAAGAATGGAGTGAAATAGAAGAAATACCAAGAAAATTTACTAGTTGAAGAAGAGACAGATAAGTAGCACAAAATTTAGCAAATGCAAAGAAGGTGAATACTAAGTTCTAGGAGAGTAAAGAACTATTCACAGATTATTGTATTTCTTTTCCACAGAAAAATTTGTTTCTCTGTTTGTAAATTATACTGTTGGTATAGCTCTTTATTATATGTATTGTATGATTATATATTTATTTTACCTTTAATTGGATATAAGTATTATTTTGAGGTGTGTTAAATTTTGTAACTTTTAAAGGCACAGTTATTAGCTAGTAGCATATCATTTTATTTTGAAAAGGCTAAATAATTTCTCCTGGTTATCATAGTTGAGAGGAAAAGTTGCTTTTAAAATATGGGCTTCAACAGAGTATATAGTTATTATTTTATATATATATATATATATATATATATATATATATATATATATATTTAAATTTTGTATGTAACTGCCTCTAATTGGTGTATTATCACTTACTCATAATTATATCTTCTGCTTAAATAAGTATAAAGCCTACTTCCTTTTTTAAAAAAATATTTTATTGATTTTTTACAGAGAGGAGGAGAGGAGAGAGGGATAGAGAGCTAGAAACGTCGATGAGAGAGAAACATTGACCAGCTGCCTCTTGCACACCCCCTACTGGGGATGTGCTCGCAACCAATGTACATGCCCTTGACCGGAATCAAACCTGGGACCTTTCAGTCCACAGACCGATGCTCTACCACTGAGCCAAACCGGTTTCGGCAAGGCTACTTCCTTTTTAATGCAAAGTTGGGTTAGTCTTCTGGAGTTGTAATTTTAACTGAGTTGTCAAATGGATGAATCATTTGTCCTAACAATAATAAAATCATTTTTGATCCCATGCCTTCATAACATTTGTGCTTCTTAACATGCTTATCAAATAATGTGATTTTAATAATATGATGTTGGAATTTGTCATTATTGATGATTGATAATTTGAGAATTTTTGTCACCTGGATGATGTCATTCCAGTTGACAGCACCAGAAGCCTATTTTTAGAGAGGTGACCTATTTCTTAATAGTACACATCTACAGCAGGAATGAAGAATGGCTTATACCACCCATAAAACAGCCTAGTGTTGTTCATGAGGCAGTGAGTTAAAAATGGTAGTGTGAGCCTTGAGGGGAGTGTTGTGGACATCAATCTTAAAGTGTGTTTGGCTTGCATTAAATATTGACTACATCATAGATTGGTCTTTCCACTCATAACTTTTGGAACTCTAGCCTCTTTAGTATTTATGTCCTTTATTGATTTAATAAAGATATTCATGGAAGAACATTTATTCTTCTGAAGTCACTATCATGCCCAACCTCCCTACTCAGCTGCAGAATAATTCAACCAGTGGTCACTGCATCATCTAGTCTAATTTCTCATCTCATGCTCCCATCTCACCTATATATATTTCAATGGACACTTCAGCTACCATTAGGAAATGTTACATTAATTACAAGTACCCTTTTACTTCAGTGAGTGTGGAATATAGATGTGAGAAATGATCAATGGATTTATGAGCCATTTCATTCCAAGAATGCTGATTAATAACTATAGCTCTATTTGTAAAACCAAAGTGCCAAAATTAAACTGTACACTAGTGACTGAAATTAATTATGTTTACTGAAGGGTGGGGAATTTAAAAGAGTAAACACCAAAGGAGATAGAAACAATAAGTAGAGACTGAGTTAAGGTGAGATAGCCTGCCCCTAATTAAAACAGAGAAAATATGATTATAAAAATTTTAGTAAGTTAATAATAAATAATAGATAATAGTTAATCCACATCCTATAATGAAAATTATAAACACAGCATTACCCAGAATGAATATATCATGCTGCAACTACACATCAAATGGTTTTCTGTCTTAGTCTGTTTTGGCTGGTGTAACAAAATACCATAAATTGGATAGTTCATAAATAACAGAAATTTATCTCTTACAGTTTTAGATGCCGAGAATGTGAAGATCCTCTCATGGAGGGAAGGAGCTCTCAGGCCTAGAAGATTTTCATAAGGGCACTACACTTCTATTTTTATAAGGCTTACACTGCCATTGTAACTCACTGCCCCATTCACAAATCTGTATACTTAGCCAGTGGGTGTGTCCCATAGAGCCAGATAGATATTTGGACTGTGTTTTCAGAACCATGGAAAGCTACTGACAGGGAATTTGGGAGGTGGAGGATTACATGATCAGAATTACATTTTGCAGATACTGGTTTAGAGGTGGATTCAAGGACATCAGTCCATAGACAATAATAGTTATGTAGGTGAGTGATGACATTACTTTGACATATGCTGGTGGGTGAAAAAAATGCCTAACAGTAGACAGAAAGCATAGGTATTAAAGATTAAAGAGTGAAAAGCTGCAGTACTTTCTCATAAATTAACCTGGAAAGTTGGAAGTCAGAGTTATCAAGAAGGATATCTTGATTCCTATGACAAGCAGCAGAATGAATTAGGAAGATAAGTACTGTCTCTCAAAATGAATAAACTACATCCTAGAATTGTGAGGCATATTATTCTAATCATAAGGCAAAATGTCAGCCACTCTTTACTTTTTAATTTACTTTTTCAATTACAATTTACATTAAATATTACAGTCAGATATATGGCAGAGTGGTTAGACAATTAAATACTTTATAAAATGTTTCCCCTGGTATTTTAAGTACCCTCTTGACACCATACACAGTTATTACAATATTAGTGACTATATTCCCTATGCTGTAGTTTATATCCCCATGACTAATCTGTACTTCTTCATCTCTTCACCTTTTCACCCAACCCCCCAATTCCCCTCCCTTCTGGTAACCATCATTCTATTGTAAATATTAGTCACTTTGATTTCCTAATACACAGTGATTTCACCACCATGTTTGTTTATTCTTAAGTACATTACATAATCGTTAACATTTCTTTGGGGTTCTTACAATTCATGTTGAGTTTAATAATGAGGAGTCTGGCTCATGGTTAAAAACTGTTGTGTGTTTTTCAAATCCAACTGTGGACAGTTCCAGAGATCTTAGCAATCAGTCCTCGCCCACGAAAGCTGCCCTCCCACCCAAACTGGTGCAGAGACAATGCATCACAGTCTCTGAAGGGAGCTGCAGTCCAGGACTCTGGCCCTCCTGGAGAGTCACACCCTGGGCATCGCGGTGTTCCTCACCCAAATGCCCTTTTCTAGGTCTCTCTATCTGGGCCCATGCTTCTGCCAATGCCTCCTTATGAGGAGAGGAGGGGGGTACCTTGAAGACACTTTTCACAGTAGCCAGTACTTTCCTGCTCCTCACCTCCTTCCCTCACCCTTCATCCCCAATCCCAGGATTCAAAACACTAAAGAGCTTTTTGGTTTAGGTTTCATCAACAAAATAGGACACAGATCAGATGATGCCCCATCTGTGCTGATCCATCAGGTGCTTGACCAGGGCTCCATTCTACGGGGGAAATGAACAGGGAGGAGTTGGTGCTTCTGCTGGTTGTGGCGTCTTACAAAGTGTGGCTGTGCTTAAAGGGTTCCATATTACTTCCATTTGGGTCAATAGTGCTGTAATCAGCTACTATGGCAGTCCAGCTCTCGGTCCAGCTCAGGCTAGCTCCTGAAAAATAGCTTGCTTACAGG